>NC_041382.1:418195609-418229649 GCF_002162155.2 Triticum dicoccoides
AAATAAACTAAACTAATTAATAGGGGGGCTGGCCCCACCTGTCATCGACCCAGGGGGGGGGGGTCAAACCCCTGGTCAACAGGGCCTAACCCGCCGGCGGTGAGTCGCCGGCGAGGCCGAGGCGGCGGAGGCCTTCGGGTTTCGTGCTCCGGTGACCAAACGGACGGAGGAGGGGCTCTACGCGTAGCTGGAAGTCGCCCGCATCCATCTGTGCAAACGGCAGGGGCTGAGGTGGCCCGAGCTCACCGGAACGGGGCCCGCGGCGGCGACCGGAGTTCGGGCCAGCACGGGCACGGGGCTAAGCTTGGCGAGCGAGCGAGCTGAGAGGCTGGGCAGCACCTGCTAGTCATGGGGAGCACTAAGAGCAGCTCAGTGGGGCCAGGGGAGCACGGAGGCTATGCGTGCAGCAGCAATGGCGGACGGTGGCTTCGGTGCTCGTGGGGAACGGCGCTACGGCACGGAGGGGAGCATGCTGAGTTAGGGGAGAGGGTCAGTGACTCACGGCGATGACGAGGGGACGCTCGGCGAGGTCGGGGACGGTCCGGAGCCGGCGAATTTGACGAAGATGGCCGGCGGGTCCGAGGTAGAAGACGACGGCGATGGCGGCGATGCAGGGCTTCCGGAGGGCTGTGGATCGGTGGGGAGGAAGAGGGGGTCGAGGCGGAGCTCCTGGGTGCATCGACGAGGCTAGGGGTGGCCGGTGGCCATGGGTACGGCGACGATGACGGCGAGCTCTGCTCGGTGGTGTGCGCGGGAGGGAAGCAGAGGAGGGAACGGGGTCCAGGGGAAGAGAGGGGAGGTGCAGGGGGCGAGGGGGGGGTGCGTGGCTCCCTCGGGTGCCTCCAGCGGCGAGCAGGTAAGCAGGAGGTGGCCGGAGCGTGCGCGCGCGCGTCGGGCACACGCCCTCCTGCCTACTGGCAGGAGGTTGAAGACGGTGGCGACCACGGTGGGCTGGGCCGCACAGTGCTGGACCAGCACAGGAGCTGGGCCGGCTCTGGTGGGCTGCACGGGTGAGGCCAGGTAAGTCCAGGTAAGTTCTGTTTTATATTTTTCTGTTCTGTTTTGTTTTTATTAATTTATTTTGCCACTGTTTTGAATTTTAAAAAAATAATTCAAACAATGCCAAAAACTCCTCTGAATATTTTATAATGCTAGATGGACTTTTCCAAAAGCTTATAAAATATTTCAGGGGTATTTAAATTATATTCTAATTATATGAATATAATTCAAATTCAAATAGCTAATGATTTAAATTCAAAGTCCCAAAAATAAATCCTTAAAAATGTTCAATATTTTGGTTGGGACCAGAACCCTTACCAAAAATTATCAAACATTTAAGAAGAGCCTTTTGGAGCAATGAATGAGATTTCTAGGGTTTTTGCCCCTCTTTTATTTAGGGTTTTGAGGCTTCCAATATTCCTCAATTCAAGTTTCAAAAATATAGACATGATGCACACATGAAGCTAACCTAGAGCAATGCCAGAAGCTAGGGATGTGACAACTCACCCCCACTAAACAAGAATCTCGTCTCGAGATTCAAGCGTAGGGTAAGGTGAAAGGGGAACGCGACCTAGCACAATCTTCACGATCCAGGTTGCACTTCAAATGAACGTTGATTTGAACACCATCTTTGTCTTGTCGTCTTGCTCTGAGAATTCCAGCTAATCATGACAAGAAGAGGAAAGGAAAACTCTGGAAGGATCGGTCTTCTCGAAGGTCGAACAACTCAGGATTAACTCCCGGAATGTGACATAGCAACATCTCTCGAGCTGAGAGGCGAAGCATACCTCTAGAGGGATGGAGTGGAGCAAGTGACGAGGTTCACTAGGTAGACAATAATTCCACACTTAAGAAGGTGGTAAACGATTGTCAACGTAGCGAGGAGTTGGAGTGCCATGATACCACAACGAGGCATCCTGGAGGAGGGTGATTCGTAGATTATTACCTTAAGTGGCAAAAAGAATTACTTTTGATTCAGAGATCATTGAAACTCTTTAAACCAGCCTAAGGCAATTCTCGAGCGATCGTTTGGAGGGGGTCGGTAGAATGGCATACTCGGACTTGGATGATGTGGATTACCTTGTTGAAGACAATGCAATGGATGATTTTGCTTATCACCGGAAATGGAAGAGACCCATGGTAGAAGGGCACATTGGCGGTGCAAGCTGGGAACAAAATGCAAATGCTGGGAATGATTCTGGTAACTGGGGAAGAACCCAACAAAAGAGAGTGGATTCACTGTTTGAAAGGGTCATAGTATTGCTGAGGAAACTGAGAGGAATCCCAGTTAGTGCCGATGATAACACGTAGCGCTTGTGCGTGCTCTCAAGAACTTGAGCATTTCCATATTCATCAAGGTTTACCAACATCCGTGTCAAGGATGCTGACAACACGACATACTACCATGATGAATAGCGATGGACGATGCAGATGCAAAGGAGGATAACACTTTCTCAGATTTCATCTTAGCGAGGCCAAGGAAATAAAAATCTGGATGATCGACCGAGAGACATTTAGCACTCCGCTTCTAATGTTCTCCTTGACGTGCTAGTGTAACCCATTCATAGATATGGTTTGATAACTAGAACATCAAGTAAAGGTCGGACTTCGGGAGCAATAGAATCCATAAGGAACAGTTACGGAGGTAAATCCTACGAAATCCTTATGGGGAGGTGGCCAACTTCCTCAACAAGATACTACAATGATAGGTCTTCCGGCTGGGTGTGTTGGCCATGACATCCACTTTACCGGTTATCGAGGGACCAATATTATAGTTCTTGGGAAATGTTCCAACCATCATATCTGCCTGAGATTCAGATCTGGTTGGTGTCAGGATATTCCAGACTCATCGAGTCTAGGAAGAAAATGAAAGTTTGCAACACAAATCGACGAGATGACGTTGCGGGATTCATCAGGTATGAACTACGATAGCAAGCTCCAAAACATGAGCTGGTTCTGCTACAAACATGTGAACACGCTGCCTCAGACAAACATGATCACATGGTAGTCTTACAATAAAACACTACCGAGTTCTGGTTAGGAACCATCAGCGAGGATATCGAAGTTCTTTCATAAGTCCGGATTAGCTCTTATGAAGATACTCCTTCTCCTTGAACAAATCAGTCAGTGGCTTGGTGTGCTAGGATATACATATGGAATGAAGATGATCAGTCTAACAGACCACAGAATTCTTCGCACGTGCATGACCGACTTGGGATGATTCCAAAGGAGCAAAAACAAACTTTCTCGAATTCACGACGGCAGCTTACATCAAAATGCACGTGAATCAAAGGAAGTCACTCCTTTCATCAAACATGTACTTCATGAGCTAGCATGAGGAAAATGCTTTCAAAAGTTTCCAACACTAACTTAATGTTCAACAACATCATGGAGGAGATAAGGATGTTGTCAATGGACTCAACAACAACTCATCGGAATTTCCATATCACTGGACTTCCACCATCGGGTGAACACGGTGATAGCATTGGTCAGACCCAAAAAATATAATGGTGTATGCTCGAGGGATCAACCACGAGGAAGACAACATTACGAACATCGTTGGTTCTGACTTGATTTGACGATAGCCCACACTCAAATCAAAGGATTGATAAGACGATAGGTCCAGCAACTGATCACAGGGACCAATCGATGAAGATATCATCTTTCTTCAACACACACCACACAAGAATATCCCTTTGGAACGAACTAAGTCAGGCAAGCTTTTATCTTCCAACCCTCCAAGTTGTCGTTTAGCTTAACCAACTAGCTCAGGGATATCTAACACCGATTCTTGGAGAGAAGGTGGTTCACAAGAAACCAACTTGATCACGAGCTCAACATAGCGGTCAGGTGACAACCTGGTAATACTTCCGAGAAGATCTTCGGAAATCACGAACCACCGATATGTTACTAAGCTCGAGAACAATCTTGCTTTTCAGGGCAAGATGATATGATCAAATGAGCGAGGACTTGACAAAATCCTAACTCATCAATCAAAGAGTGCACCAGGAAATAAGGACTAGGTAGCACGATCAATCTTAGAATGGTGATTCAATAACCAACATACTAAGAATAGGATTATTGTCCATTAACTACCAAGCAATGGGGTTGCTAGGAGTATTGAGTTCACACATCATGATTCACTTGTCGGCACTCCGGCTGCAACAACACGGAACCGAGGAATGAAAAAGGATGGCGAGAAGTATCACTATGTCAAGAATTCACAAAAGGTGGTGCAATTCTCATGAAATTCCTGTCATAAAGAAGGTAATACTTCAGGGTAGAGCAGACCAGAAGCTGGATTGGCATTTTGATCTGCGGAGCACAACTACTTTGACCCAATCCTAAATATGGATGAGGTACTGGAGTTCATTTCTCCTAGTCATTCTGGAATAGAATGGCTTGATGGACCACAAGAGTAATAGGTATCGATGAACGATTGCCGCATACTCTTGACTATCAATTGATAGACGAAGGTCAGTAGACAGCTAAAGAGGGACAACTCAAAGGAACATATAACTTTCTGAGTTGTGGATGCATGGATTAGTATGTCGAACCAAGTTCAACATATTTCTTCCGGATAACCCATGCAGAAAGGTAGAACTGGCAGAGTCACGATTTATGAATGGAGAACTCCTCAAGAATAATCCTGTTGTGATATTTCAGTTCAACGAGGAACTTCTGCCATAAGTAGTTCATGGTATTTGGAAGAAAGGAATACCACGAACATCGAGGACTAATGCAAGGTTACTAATAACCTAAAGGAACGAGCAAAACTATCAACATGAAGCAAGTAGGGTGAATCTCGGGTTCAAAACCCAGGGATAGAATACCTACTACTAAATGGCATCACGGGATGCTTTCGATAATGACGGCCAGAGTCATCACACTGGAACATAAATCATGGCTAGACTACTAGATGATCCCCTGAGACACCTAGGGTCATAATAGTAACTCCAACATAATGTCAAGGCAAAAGAATACCTCAACTCAACAATTAGTGTGATTGAGCTGGCATAAAGGAACATCGAAACCAGAGGGAAAGGATTTTGCAAATGCATCAGACTATTTAGAAACCTGGAATGACTCGGACAGCATAACGGCTGTAAATGCTCAGAAAAGATTTGAGACATTCACAAAAATGGTGGCATAACCACTCAGAAGCACGATATCAAGGTTTCGAGATCAACAATTAACATACGGAAGTAGTAGGAACTGAACTGAGACTTAAATCCAACAATCTTATAAGTCCACTGATTAGTAACACGTGATCCTGATAGAAAGAAAAGATAGCCTAGTTCTTAATCCCCGCAGGAAAGATAAGATAACTCGGATCAGAAGGCATAAGGTATAAGGAGTAAAAATAGCCTTACGTTCCATCCCACAATCAATTCCCTTATATAACTAAAGCATTTCTAGACTCAACTTCGACCAGTTTGGCTTGGTAATCCTACAGGCAGTCAAGCTCTGATACCAACGCTGTCAGGACCCCGACTCGATGTCACATCGATCTAGCCGGTAACACCTCATATCACTTTGCGGCCTCACGCACGGTATCCCCACGGGTGTCGCCTTACCTTTGCCCGGGACCGTTTGCGCCTTTTGGCTCACGTATATGATAGTGTCGCTAGCATCCATATGATAAGGAGCCCGGGCTGACATGACTAGTCGTAAACCCAAAGTGGCACAGACTTACAGGGACAGGCATTCATGACCCAGCTTCGAACGTGTCGGTCATCAGCAAGTGGGTCCGGGCTGTAGCACTGGGCTAGCAGGACTCCGGTAAACCGGGCTGTAGCGGGCTAACAGGACTCCGGTACTCAAAGCGTGACATTTCCCCGAAGGGACAGACACAGGAACGAAGAAGGACACATGCCGGCCAGCCTAGGTGTTCCAGAGCAGTAGCAAGCTACCATGGCTCAGCGGTAACACTAGGAGACATTTCCCGGTAAGAGAGGCTACTAAAGATAAACAACTAGATAGTCAGATCCCACACATACCAAGCATTTCAATAACATACACACAATATGCTCGATATGTGCAATACAACATGGCATCACAAAATGACTCTACGACTCAAGTAATTATTCAATAGGCTCCGAGGAGCGAGATATTACAAACATGGGTCTCATGACCCAACACTCAGAGCATACAAATCAAAGCACATGCGGAAGCTATCATGTCTGAGTACAGACATCTATAAATGAAAAAGGCTGAGAAGCCTGACTATCTATCAGATCCTGCCGAGGGCACAAGATCGTAGCTGAGGTATCAAGCTAAACGTCGAAGTCCAAGCGGAACTACTAGTGAGACTGAAGTCTCTCTGCAAAAACATAAAATAGGCAAACGTGAGTACAAATGTACCCAGCAAGACTTACATCAGAACTAACTACATATGCATCATTATCAACAAAGGGGATGGTGGAGTTTGACTGCAGCAAGCCAGCTTTGACTCGGTGGCTATCCTGAACTACGACTGCAAGTAACTCTTTTGAGGTGGCGGACACGAGTCCACATATTCACCAACCAATACACCACTATGGATCCGCTCCCGTCTCCCTACGAGAACGCCATCCATAGCACTCACGCTTATCTTGCGTATTTTAGAGTATCCACTTTCACTTGTCTATGAACTGATATAAGGGGTCCACGTTTCCATATCCGAGGAATCCGGCTATTCGAATAGATAATGATAACCCTGCAGGGGTGTACTTCTTCACACACGCTCTCGCCACTTACCGCCCTGTACACGTCATGTACCTCGGCAACCTTCAAGCGGAAACCGGGCGAGGGAGTCGGCCACGACCTGACTAACCGAACAAGTCTCTAGTCCAGGTTTATTGCCTATTCAGGTTCCATCCGCAAGGAGATCCGGCCGGGGTGTCGCTCACGGCCCCAAACGATGTGTGCAGGGTTCCCAAGCCCACCAACCGGGTGCCACTTGGTACACCGTGCCACTGTGCCTAGTCTGTCCCAAGCCCACCTGTACCGGGTGACACTTGGTAGACTACTAACACTACCTACAAACACCAGAAACTAGTTGCAACTCCTGGACAGAGATCATGTTGATTAATAAGTCGAGAGGGGTCGAGTTACCGGAACCCAATGTGTGGTAGTAGCTGTTCATGGATCACAAACACAGAACTCAGTTCCTGAGGACGGCTGCAATGAGACAACCCACCATGTACTCCTACATGGCCTCTCACCGCTACCTTTACCAAAATCGTGTTCACACACTTAGCTCACACACAGTAGGACATGTTCACACGCCTCTGATTCATCCCCGATGAATCAGACCTGACTCGACTCTAAGCAGTAGCAGGCATGACAAACAAACATGAATGAGTAGGCACAACAGGGCTCAAACAACTCCTACTCATGCTAGTGGGTTTCATTTATTTACTGTGGCAATGACAGGTCATGCAAAGGATAAAGGGGTTCAGCTACCGCAGCAAGTAACAAATATATTGTTGTTGTCCTAATGCAGTAAAAGAGAGCAGGAGCAAGAGAGTGGGATTGTATCGGAATGAACAAGGGGGTTTTGCTTGCCTGGCACTTCTGAAGATAACATTGAGTCTTCATCAGTGTCAACGATCACATCATCGGTATCACGTCTATCGAGAGGGGACAAATACCGGCAACACAAAAGGGAACACAATCAATGCAATGCACAATATGATGCATGATCATGACATGGCAAAATGAATGTGTTTTGAGCTAATGCAACTAGCAACAGATTAAATGAAGTTGGTTTGAATACAAGATTCAAATTCAAACTCCATATGTGATTATATAAATGCCCTTTAATTGATTTGTGCTAAACAGCAGCTATAAGTTGTTCTAACATGCATGAAAATGGTACAGATGGATTCCTTGAATTTTTCTGATAATTTTTCATATATAAATTATTTAATTTGGAGTTACGGTTAATTTTCTATGATTTATTGAAGTTTTAGGCATTTTCTGGAATTAATAAATCATTTAAGAATTATTTAAATTCCAGAAAACATTTACTGCGTCAGCAGTGCGTCACCGTGACGTCAGCAAGTCAACAGGGGTCGGTCAGGGTCAAACCTGACGTGTGGGGTCCACACGTCAGTGACTAACTAACTAACCTAATTTTAATTAGAGCCTGGGCCCGCATGTCAGTGTCAGCAGGGGGGGGTAATTAGTTAAAATAAACTAAACTAATTAACAGGGGGGCTGGCCCCACCTGTCATCGACCCAGGGGGGGTCAAACCCCTGGTCAACAGGGCCTAACCCGCCGGCGGTGAGTCGCCGGCGAGGCCGAGGCGGCGGAGGCCTTCGGGTTTCGTGCTCCGGCGACCAAACGGACGGAGGAGGGGCTCTACGCGTAGCTGGGAGTCGCCCGCATCCATCTGTGCAAACGGCAGGGGCTGAGGTGGCCCGAGCTCACCGGAACGGGGCCCGCGGCAGCGACCGGAGTTCGGGCCAGCACGGGCACGGGGCTAAGCTTGGCGAGCGAGCGAGCTGAGAGGCTGGGCGGCACCTGCTAGTCATGGGGAGCACTAAGAGCAGCTCAGTGGGGCCAGGGGAGCACGGAGGCTATGCGTGCAGCAGCAATGGCGGACGGTGGCTTCGGTGCTCGTGGGGAACGGCGCTACGGCACGGAGGGGAGCATGCTGAGTTAGGGGAGAGGGTCAGGGACTCACGGCGATGACGAGGGGACGCTCGGCGAGGTCGGGGACGGTCCGGAGCCGGCGAATTTGACGAAGATGGCCGGCGGGTCCGAGGTAGAAGACGACGGCGATGGCGGCGATGCAGGGCTTCCGGAGGGCTGTGGATCGGTGGGGAGGAAGAGGGGGTCGAGGCGGAGCTCCTGGGTGCATCGACGAGGCTAGGGGTGGCCGGTGGCCATGGGTACGGCGACGATGACGGCGAGCTCCGCTCGGTGGTGTGCGCGGGAGGGAAGCAGAGGAGGGAACGGGGTCCAGGGGAAGAGAGGGGAGGTGCAGGGGGCGAGGGGGGTGCGTGGCTCCCTCGGGTGCCTCCAGCGGCGAGCAGGTAAGCAGGAGGTGTCCGGAGCGTGCGTGCGCGCGTCGGGCACACGCCCTCCTGCCTACTGGCAGGAGGTTGAAGACGGTGGCGACCACGGTGGGCTGGGCCGCACAGTGCTGGACCAGCACAGGAGCTGGGCCGGCTCTGGTGGGCTGCACGGGTGAGGCCAGGTAAGTCCAGGTAAGTTCTGTTTTATATTTTTCTGTTCTGTTTTGTTTTTATTAATTTATTTTGCCACTGTTTTGAATTTTAAAAAAATAATTCAAACAATGCCAAAAACTCCTCTGAATGTTTTATAATGCTAGATGGACTTTTCCAAAAGCTTATAATATATTTCAGGGGTATTTAAATTATATTCTAATTATATGAATATAATTCAAATTCAAATAGCTAATGATTTAAATTCAAAGTCCCAAAAATAAATCCTTAAAAATGTTCAATATTTTGGTTGGGACCAGAACCCTTACCAAAAATTATCAAACATTTAAGAAGAGCCTTTTGGAGCAATGAATGAGATTTCTAGGGTTTTTGCCCCTCTTTTATTTAGGGTTTTGAGGCTTCCAATATTCCTCAATTCAAGTTTCAAAAATATAGACATGATGCACACATGAAGCTAACCTAGAGCAATGCCAGAAGCTAGGGATGTGACAATTAGTAACAACATGCTCCAAGCTGGTTAGACCATCATCCATTCATAACCGTACACTACTTAAGAACAACTTCAACTACTTGTCTGAATGTTCTTAACATCAAGGGGATGTCAATACACATATGACAAAATCACTGCTAATCCCTCAACAACAAAAATTCAGCAATGCATACTTGTTTGATAGATTTAGGGAAACACACCTCTTAACCCAACCAGATGCATGTAGGTTCATCTTCCCGTTGAACATCTCGGACTCCGGCGGCAACGCCTCTCGCCTCACACCTTTTACTCTGTCTTCCTCACGGACCTTCTTGTCCGCACTCATGGCCAAACGAACCACCGCGAACGCTGCCTGTTCCATCAGGGTTGCGCTCTCATCCAATTCCTCCAGAAAGGGGAATCTGCAACCCTCCATTGCAAGAAAAAAAGCAAGCAATCAACAAATCATGAATTAAAACACCCTGCTTCTCAAAACGATATTGATGTTAGCTGCTCATGGGTCGCATCGGGAACTCCGTCATCGTCAATAGTCGCCCCTCTCCACACATGTCGTCTCAGCAATTCAACCCTTTTTGACTAAAATAAGTAGTAGCTCCTCGAAGTATCGACCTAACAGAATGAATTGTCTCCATTTGCACAACCTGAAAGTGAACCTCATGTGCCATAGATCAACTTCTGTGGTTGTGCTCCTCTCACGGCGTTCTGCTATGTACCAACCATTGTCTTTGGACCGCAACAACTTGATGAGAGCAAGGCAATCGCAATGACACGACCTACTGTTCTCAACCCCGCCTTTCCCTAAAAAAACAGGAAAAAGGAGAGAACATTTTAGCTACAACTCCCGCACGAGATTATTTGAATTACTAACAAGTGCCAAATCCTTATTCCCATACCGCACAGCCGCAAACAATTGCCTGCATGCATGTTGTCCTCTCCACATTTAGCCTTCTTTCACCGTATCTAATGCCAAATCCTTTCTCCACGAACACAGGTTGTAGAAGTTGTATGCTTCACGCACAGAATCAAAGGTTGTACCCAAAGCTGGCACAATGACATTGTCCCCAAGATTGTCGGCGAAACCATGGATAGCCTTCTCGAGAACAGTAGTCCGGTTAGGACATGGCGGCCTTCCTGGGGCAGTAGCACCTATCCTCACCCTGCAACCACCCACAAACAGATATGAGTTTCATGTATAGTTTCACACAAAGCGCTCGCAAAAATTTCCAAGCAGCCGCCACATCAGTTTTTGCAGTCTCACCGTTCTCGAACAGTAACAATTTTGTTCCATCTATGCTACTTTTGGTTCAGTTGCACAATCAACTCCGGAACGACACAGATCCTTCTAATTCCTACAATATTCTACTTTCCACATGCTACAATGTCCTTTAGCATCAACTCATCAGCTACATGTTCATTCATTCCTTCAAACCACAAATCATGCAATGTCCATTACAATGTCTGCTTACAGGCGTCTCTACTTAACTTATACTAGTTCTAAATTTCACCAAACTTCATTAACAGTTCAATCAGCTCTGCATCCATATTTACATGGACACACGCCTGTAACTTTTTCTAGAAGTTCAGGAAGTACAAACATAACAATTTAATTTTGTGGATCTGCAGAATTAACATACCTTCTTTTCCGGCCAGGAGCTCTAGGGTCGATCTATCCAATTGACTGCTCCAACACTGTCGGCGACCCTTTTTGACATGCATCCGCCGCACAGATCTGGTCGTCCGCACCTACTTCCACCATAGGCGCCAGCAGCTCCTCAGCCGGCTGCACCACTGGGTAGTGCAGCGGCTACATCAGAATATTGCTGTTGTTTACCTCTTGCTGTCATACACACCCAAATTGGCCATAAAAGGTCTCAACTTAGCGAGTACCATCCAAAATCACGCACCAGAAAATACAAAGGGGACACATTGTGCACCTCTTAATTGGCGTCCACCGGTTCCGTTCGCCCTGTCGCCCACGAGAATCGCCGCATAGCTCCGCCGGCAAGTGACTAATCCAGCGGCGGAGGTAGGAGACGACTGATAATACTACACACACGGCTCCCGCAACGGACTTTCACGGACCCTGCTTCCTGCTCTTCTCTAATTGGCCCCCCCTGATTTTCACTAGGGGGCCCGCCTCACTTAATCTAATTTCAACCAATCACCTTTAACCACTCCGTAAACGCCCTGTAGCAAGTCTGTGTATCTAGCATCTCTCAGGAGACGACCCTAACTGAGCTCACCATCCCTGTAGCAAGTCCCTGTCCGTAACTGGAAAGCAAGTCTCCTGGGCCATGGATCGGGAACAACATGTTTTCATGGGCCACGACTCTGCTTGGAGCCGTCCACGGCGTTGTAGCTCCGTCACAAACATGGCCCATAGTCCAGGGTTCACGGCGCACGTATTTCGCTTTTCCTACTATTTCGTCCGCCCCTTTAAATGGCCCACGCAATGAATGGCTCGTGTCCCCATGCTAATAGGAACCGCCCAGATTACGAGCGCATTTGTGCTCGAGCACATAAACTCCACTCCTCGATTAGTACATCTATATATCCCACCCATATCGCTCCCAGGGCTCCCTCCTATCACTCCCTCCAGGGCGATCAGGGGGCCAACCCAAGCGCACGGCCGCCGCCCCCTCCCCCCTCTCCTCCACCTCGTCATCCCCAGAGACGTGCGCCGGCTAAGCCCGGGCGCCGCTGGTGATGGGGACGGCGGGGATTTAGGCTGCAGCCCCGCGGTCTGGAGGGACCAGCGGCCCGAGATCGCCATTCGGTCTTTGTCTTTCCTGGCGGTTCAGCGCTGCTCCGGCGGCTTCCTGGGGAGGGCGGATCAGGAGGGGATGTGGCCATGGTTGACTGGTTGGCGGCGCCTCCGATCAGATATGATCCGGTCGGTGCCGCTGGCGGTGGTGGCCATCTCCTCCGTCGAAGGTGGTTGGCCTAAGGCTGTATGGTCAGATCTCGAGATCCGCCATCTAGTTCCGGCCGCAAGTCGGTAAGACATAGTTGCCGGTGAAAACTGAGCCGATGGGAGGTGATGGTGGCGTTCTGTGTCGTTATCTTGATGAAGGCATCATCGTGTAACTACTATCGACCCACTCGTGCCGCTCCGGAGGAAACCCTAGGATCTGGTCTTCCAGATCAGACGACGACGGTACTGCGGTGTCGTTTTCTCTCTTGGGAGCATCGTTTGTGGAGCAGAGCTGGAAGACAGAGGCAGGAGGTGGAGCGGCTTCGTCTTGCACGAAGCTTTTCGTGGAGATGTCAAGTCATGCCTGGCCGACAGGTGCTACGCTGTGTTATGCCTGGTCCGCAGGTACTACGCACGACAAGTCTTCCATAATCTCCGTGTTTGGACGGACGAGCGCATGGCGGTCGCCGTCGGGCGCTGTGGTGGCGTCGACGGATGGACGGACTGGCAAGGCTGATGCAAATCTCTCTTCTGAAGATGGGCTAGCGGTTCGATGATGATTGTGGGTCTAAAACATGTGCATGTGATGTACGCTTTAGGTCTGCTGCACCGGCTGTGGGTTCCGATACGTTATGTGGATAAATCGACGATTACACCGTTTTAGATATGGGGAGTGAGAGCACTCCACATTATCGAGTTTGAAGGTGTGAGTGGTGGCTTGATTGTTAGACCTATGTTGAATAATAAATAAAATGACTGTATGCATCGATTGATGCACAGGCCAGGCCGGGGACTTAACCTCCTTTTCGAAAGGAAAAAAAATAAGGAGAGGGCTTTTGCCCGTCCCTCACATTTTTTGCAGAAAACCGCCTCCTATTTTCTAAAATCGACCCGCAATCCTGTTTTAAATGAGACTAGAAAAAATGTCTGCGATTCTATTTTCGATGAGATATTGATCTTGGCAGAAAAACCTTATGATATTTTGATCAATTAACCCACAGTCCATCTAGAAAATAACGTATATTTTTGGACAGATTCAAATGTTTTTCAAAAATATCCATATCTTTTAAACCCTAATTTTAATTTTAACATATTATATACGAAAATGGATTAGAAAAATGTGTGCAATATGAGTATGATGTTTTTTACCTCCTAAACATTTTAAAATAAGGTTTAGGGACATATGCAAAGGCATTTTAAAAATATCCATATCTTTTAAACCTAACTCCAAGTTTAACATGTCATATATGAAAATTGATTAGAAAAATATGTAGAATCCGACTATGATGTTGGTTTACCTATTAATTATTTTTAAATTGTCTTTTAGGATGTAACTTTAATCAATAGCGCATGATACGTCTTTCTTTCTTACCGCTTGTGACGCCCGGATAATTAAGCTACAGTAACCCTGTACTAGTATTGCCACGTCACCACGGTTACTGTTGATAAACTCACGTTGATCAAACCCCGTTCAAATTCTATTTTAAATTCAAGTCAAACTTTAAAAGTTTTCAAATGTCAAAACTAAATTGTTCTAAATGTGTCAATTATTATATAAAAAATATTGGTGGAGAAATCATCTTTTTATAAATTGTTTATGTGCACAAAAATAAATGAAACAGTAGCTGAAAACAATTATTAAATGACTTTAATTATAAAACAAATACAATTTTAAATTGCAAGTGAAATTTTTATTCTTCGAGTAGTAAAACTAAAAATGTTCGAATAATTCTATAAGTTCCCCTCATCTTCAGGTTGAAACCAACTTCATTGGACTCACCCAAAATAAAATGGTGTAACAGAAAATAAAATGGTGTAACAGAAAATAAAATGGCATTTTCAAAACAAACAAATGTATAAACTTTCCCAAATAAAATGGAACCTTGTGTGTAGCACCCAAAATATTGTAGTTGATTTATATGTGCAGTATCTTGTAGAACAAATATCATTTAGTGCGTAAAATAAATAGAAAACTGAGACAAGAGATGTACAGAAAAGGAAAATATGAAAGTGCTTGTTGTGCACTTTGACCCGTATGAGCAGTGCAGCCCAATGTTGGGAAACGTAGTAATTCAAAAAAAATCCTACGATCACGCAAGATCTAACTAGGAGATGCATAGAAACGAGAGGGGAGAGTGTGTCCACGTACCCTCATAGACCGAAAGCGGAAGCGTTCAGTACCGCGGTTGATGTAGTCGAACGACTTCACGATCCAACCGACCCAAGCACCGAACGTACGGCACCTCCGTGTTCAGCACACGTCCAGCACGATGGCGTCCTTCGAGCTCTTGATCCAGTTGAGGACGAGGGAGAGTTCCATCAACACGACGGCGTGGCAACGGTGATGATGAAGTTACCGGCGTAGGGCTTCACCTAAGCACTACGACGATATGACCGAGGTGTTGAACTTTGGAGGGGGGCACCGCACAATTGTCGGTTGTGATATTGGGGTGCCCCTGGCCATGTATATAAAGGAGGGAGGGAGAGAGGAGGCTGGCCAGGAGGGGCGCGCCAAGGGGGGAGTCCTACTTGGACTCCTAGTCCAAGTAGGATTCGCCCCCCCTTTCCTTTCTTCCACCGGAGGGAAAGGAAGGAGGGGAGAAGGAGAATGAATGAGGGGGCCGCGCCCCCACCCCTTATCCAATTCGGTTTGGGCAGGGGCGAGGCGCGCGCCACCTCATGGCCCTTCTTCCCTCTCCCCACTAAAGCCCACTAAGGCCCATTAACTTCCCCGGGGGGTTCCGGTAACCTTCCGGTACTCCGAAAAAATGCCCGAACTACTCGGAACCATCCCGATGTCCAAATGCAACCTTCCAATATATGAATCTTTACCTCTCGACCATTTCGAGACTCCTTGTCATGTCTGTGATCTCATCCGGGACTCCGAACAAACTTTGGTCATCAAATCACATAACTCATAATACAAATTGTCATTGAACGTTAAGCGTGCGGACCCTACGGGTTCGAGAACTATGTAGACATGACCGAGACACATCTCCGGTCAATACCAATAGCGGAACCTGGATGCTCATATTGGCTCCTACATATTCTATGAAGATCTTTATCAGTCAAACTGCATAACAACATATGTTATTCCCTTTGTCATCGGTATGTTACTTGCCCGAGATTCAATCATCGGTATCATCATACCTAGTTCAATCTTGTTATTGGCAAGTCGCTTTACTCGTTCCGTAATGCATAATCCCGTAACTAACTCATTAGTCACATTGCTTGCAAGACTCATAGTGATTTGCATTACCGACAGGGCCCAGAGATACCTCTCCGATACATGGAGTGACAAATCCTAATCTCGATCTATGCCAACTCAACAAACACCATCGGATACACCTGTAGAGCATCTTTATAATCACCCAGTTATGTTGTGATGTTTGATAGCACACAATGTGTTCCTCCGGTATTGGGGAGTTGCATAATCTCATAGTCAGAGGAACATGTATAAGTCATGAAGAAAGCAATAGTAATAAAACTAAACGATCATTATGCTAAGCTAACGGATGGATCTTGTCCATCACATCATTCTCTAATGATGTGATCTCATTCATCAAATGACAACACATGTCTATGGTCAGGAAACTTAACCATCTTTGATTAACGAGCTAGTCAAGTAGAGGCATACTAGGGACACTCTGTTTGTCTATGTATTCACACATGTACTAAGTTTTCTGTTAATACAATTCTAGCATGAATAATAAACATTTATCATGATATAAGGAAATATAACTAAGAACTTTATTATTGCCTCTAGGGCATATTTCCTTCAGTCTCCCACTTACACTAGAGTCAATAATCTAGATTACATAGTAATGATTATAACACCCATGGAGTCTTGGTGTTGATCATGTTTTGCTCGTGAGAGAGGATTAGTCAACGTGTCTGCAACATTCAGATCCGTATGTATCTTGCAAATCTCTATGTCTCCCTCCTTGACTTGATCGCGGATGGAATTGAAGCGTCTCTTGATGTGTTTGGTTCTCTTGTGAAATCCGGATTCCTTCGCCAAGGCAATTGCTCCAGTATTGTCACAAAAGATTTTCATTGGACCCGATGCACTAGGTATTACACCTAGATCGGATATGAACTCCTTCATCCAGACTCCTTGATTTGTTGCTTCCAAAGCAGCTATGTACTCTGCTTCACACGTAGATCCCGCCACGATGCTCTGCTTTGAACTGCACCAACTGAAAGCTCCACCATTCAATATAAATACATATCCGGTTTGTGAGTTAGAGTCATCTGGATCAGTGTCAAAGCTTGCATCAACATAACCATTTATGACGAGCTCTTTGTCACCTCCATAAGCGAGAAACGTATCCTTAGTCCTTTTCAAGTATTTCAGGATGTTCTTGACCGCTGTCCAATGATCCACTCCTGGATTACTTTGGTACCTCCCTGCTAAACTTATAGCAAGGCATACATCAGGTCTAGTACACAACATTGCATACATGATAGAACCATGGCCGAGGCATAGGGAATGACTTTCATTTTCTCTCTATCTTCTGCAGTGGTCGGGCATTGAGTCTGACTCAACTTCACACCTTGTAACACAGGAAGGAACCCTTTCTTTGGCTGATCCATTTTGAACTTCTTCAAAACTTTATCAAGGAATGTACTTTGTGAAAGTCCAATTAAGCGTCTTGATCTATCTCTATAGATCTTGGTGCCCAATATATAAGCAGCTTCACCGAGATCTTCCATTGAAAAATTCTTATTCAAGTATCCTTTTATGCTATCCGGAAATTCTGCATTATTTCCAATCAACAATATGTCATCCACATATAATATTAGAAATTCTACACAGCTCCCACTCACTTTCTTATAAATACAGGTGTCGGTGTCAAAACCGGCGAATCTCGGGTAGGGGGTCCCGAACTGTGCGTCTAAGGTTGATGGTAACGGGAGACAAGGGACACGAAGTTTTACCCAGGTTCGGGCCCTCTTGATGGAGGTAATACCCTACGTCCTACTTGATTGATATTGATGAGTATGGGGGTTACAAGAGTTGATCTATCACGAGATCGTAATGGCTAAAACCCTAGAAGTCTAGCCTGCATGATTATGATTGCCTCTACGGACTAAACCCTCTGGTTTATATAGACACCGGAGGGGGCTAGGGTTGTACAAAGTTGGTTACAGAAAAGGAATCCTCGTATCTGAACGCCAGGCTTGCCATCCACGCCAAGGTGAGTCCCATCCGGACACGGGAGAGAGTCTTCTATTTTGTATCTTCATGGCCCATCAGTCCGGCCCATGTCCAACAAGTCGGACGCCCGAGGACCCCTTAATCCAGGACTCCCTCAGTAGCCCCTGAACCAGGCTTCAATGACGAGGTGTCCGGTGCACTGATTGTCTTCGGCATTGCAAGGCAGGTTCCTCCTCCGAATACTCCAAAACAGCCTTTGAACATAGAAAATGTGTCCAGCTCTACAAAACAAATACCATACACAACCGCAGAGAGTATAATATTTTACAAGTCCAATCTGCTGACAATTTTTGTAGCGCGACATCACGTCCCAGCCCGACCATTATTTCGAACCGTTTTTTAGCCTCCCGCTCAACGTTTTAAGATGCGGTTTTATTGGCACGTCTTGTCGAAGCAGAGATCATGTCCCCTTATTACGGGATTCTCATTAATATGGGCGTGGATAACCAGTCGTTCCATTGGCATGATCTCTTGGGAATAGGCAGGCTTTAAGGCCTATGAGGAGGCGTTTGATATTCATCTCCTTTATGAAGGGGCACAGACCCGTCTTTCTCCTCGGCGTCTATCTCTTCCTCAACCTTTCCAACCTCGAGTTCCAGCACCCATGTTCCAACTTAATTCTTCCGAGCCTCCTAGTCATGTCCGGACCCAGCCCTCAAGGCCGGTGGGTGGCCTCCTCTGTCACAGAGAAGGATATCACGAAGATCTGGGCGGCAAGATACCTGACCGCGGTAATCCCCCATAGGCTCCCTGCTAAAGGACAGGTTATTCCTACTCCCAGATCCGGCGAGAGGGTCGAATTCATATCTCACTTCCTCCATGGGCTAGGGTTCGCTCGCCATCCCTTCGTTTGTGGACTCATGTTCTATTACGGGCTAGATTTTCACAATCTAACTTCGGACTCCTTTCTTCACATCTCGGCGTTTATTGTCATGTGGAGGCCTTTCTCCGCATTCCCCCACACTTTGGTTTATGGCTCAAGACCTTTAATGTAAAGCCGAAGGTAATCAAGGGGAAGCAAATAGAGTGTGTTGGTGCTACGGTGAACAAGCTCACCAACACTTTTTGGCCCAAAGGCTCTTTCACGGAAGCTTCCAACATATGGTAGCGGGAGTGGTACTACACCTGCGTTCCGATCTAGCCCTCCATTACAGCTCACATCATGGATTAATAAGGGGCTGGACTGGGGATCAATTGACGAAGTGCAGACTCTACAAAAGCCGCATCCGGAGCCTCCTCGAAAAGGACACCGGCCTCATCAACGTAATCCAGGTAATGCTAGTCCACCGGGTCCTGTCGTGCCAGCGACGGCCCCTCCGCATGTGGGAGTTCAATCCGGAAGGACCACGGACCCTTCAGCACTTCTTCGGCATGACACACAGAGGAATGTGGAAGTTTTTCTTTGGGACACGAAAGCAGTGGCCGGATACCACCGAAGACATTGGCCTCGACTACAACCATCCGGATACCTCGGTAAGCACTCGACTCCCGAACACAGCTTAGTTAAATATCCCGTAATACTGAGAAAACACTCTTCGAACAGGGCTGGGTAAAGAAGGCGGAACGAATTAGGTGTTCGGCCCCTCTTCCCGAAGACTCAGCTGATCCTGTGTTAACAAGGATGCTGGCTCCGGCGCCATATCAAGTGCCGATGAAGGAGGATAAGGAGGAGAGCAAGAAGGCCAAAGGTAGCCTTCATTCTAAAGGTACACCAGGCACCATGTCCAGGGAGATTGGAACTCCCTCTTCCGAAGACAAAAGGGAAGGAGAGGCTGACAACCCTTCCCCCGATGGGAGGAAAACGACCGCCTCTGAAGATTTGGAGGTAAAGGCTTCCAAGCAAGTGAAGATGTCCCTGTCAGGCGGTTCGGGTTCGGAAGACAATGTCGTTGCGCAGTTCCTCCGTAAGGACAAGCCCTTAGCCGAATCGTAAGTGAACAAGGGTGTCCTGGACATATCCCGTTCCTTTTTGCTTACAAGGATAACATTTTAAAATTTATGTTTGCAGTCCGGCACACAGTCTTCCTCAATAGTCCTCCTCCTCAGGGGATCTTCTTCCAGAGATGATGGAAAGCGAGACGCCTCCACAGACCTTCTCGCCCAATAGGGCGGACGACTTCGAGGTGTCGTCCCGAAGGATCTTTCCCGATCAACAAGGGATGCAAGGGACAATGAAGACCACGCCCGAAGGTGATACTTCGGTAGTCCAGGGTCCGGGGTGTGCGGCCCCTTCGGGGACCAACAATAAAGGCCCCGGACTATCCAGTTTACAGCCGGAGACGACTCTAGGGTCGAGTAAACATATCCCTTCGAAGGGAATCCGTACTCCCGCATCGGCTTCCAGGAATCGGGAGGCGCCGAATACATTGATGGACATGTTGCAACATGCGTCCATTTCAGAGGAACATCATACCTTAATGGGTATGGTAGTTTAGACGATTCTGTCTATGAGAAGCGGATTGAATGAAGCCTTTACGAGCCTGCTAAGAGGCTTCGAGGTATGCAATGTCATATCTTCAATTGCACTCTTCGTGCAAAAATGCACCTGTGTATAGGTAGTAGCCCCTGAGACTCTGGTTAGCATCCAAAGCAAGGCGATCAGAGGATCAAAAAAGATATTCCCAGGAAATAATCTATTTAGTTGGAACACAGGCTGCTTCATCCATGGCGACTACCCATGCTACAGAGGTTGCAGGCCTGAAGCAGAAACTTGATGTGGCGGATGACGACATCACACTTATTAACAGGCAGCTCGACAAGGCGCAAGGTATGTTTTGGGGCAGTCAGTATATGTATGTATAATAATATGAGCACAAAACTGAGAATTATATACTAAGATATGCATAACTGCAGATAATGCTGCCGCAGTTGAGGCCCTGCGGGTTGAGCTCGTCTGGGCCAAGGAGCAAGCCAGGATGAGTAACGCGGTTGCCAAGAAGGCAGCTGCTAAGTTAAAAGCCGAACAGACCGCTGGGCGCCAGTGCGAGGAGAGAATGTCTACCATGGCGCACGAGCTAAGCGATGCCACTGTCCGATGTGAATTCCTCGAGAAGGATAACTAAGTCAAAACGGCCGATCTTGACAAGGCCTTACAAGAGGCGAGAGAAGCACGGTCCGAGTCCAGAGCGGCTCGGGAGGAGATCCGGCAAGCTGGGGAGATAGCGGCCGGTAAGCCCTTCTTATTACAGACTAAATTCGGTGATCCGAAGTATGCCCTACTTAATCAAATGTGGAGTTCTCTAGACGCATTCTTGGACTTGCAGAAGAGTGTCTAAGATGCGGCGCAGTTTTACCAAGAGCAAGAAGGACATGCAACGGAGAAGCTTTTCTGGTCGCAATTCAGCATGCCAAAGCGTCCGCTGTTGCTGAACGAACAGATGGCCCAGTGGGCCGAGCTCCACAAAATATCCGGATCTGCCATGAAGGATGTCGTGGTCCGGTTGTGGCCGACTGAGCCAATTCCGAATAGTTATTTCGGTTTGGTACAGCGGCTTGCTAATGCGGTGCCGCGTATCAACGTCGTTAAGTGGTCAACGTGCATTGAAGGTGCATGGATGGCCCTTGCCCGCATCAAGACGTACTGGGCGAAGATGAAGGCCACTGATATTGCAGCAAAGAGTCCACCCGAGGGCAAGGACCATCACACACCGGAGCATTATTTTGAGGATGTCCTTGAGGGTGCCTGTTTAATAGACGGTCAGTGCTCGAAGGATATGATATTCGAGTGATTGTACCGAAATTGTAAAAATAATATTATGATATTTCATAGGCTATGCTTTTTGCCTAAAAGTTTTGGTTCCTCCTGTGCGGCCGTTTTTTTGTATAATCTGAAAGTTTACGAGTCGTCGACTTCAGCCCCCTCGCATATAATACGGGGGTGTTCGTAAAAGCAATTGATCACTCTTGACCCAACGTCTTGGTCCATGAAGGAGGTGTCAATTCGGCAAACTAGGCAATCGGACTATAGGGCTTTAACACTTTCACTTAGCCATAGGAGTTTGGCGGTGGGTCTACGATATAGCCCCTGGTATGTACACGGTTATCCGAATACAATGTGTTACATCGGTGACCAGAAAATGGTCCTTCATGTAATACGGAAGGAATCACGAAAGATTCTGATAAGTCATCGAGTGGTTGACCAGCTCTCGCCACATCATGACAGTCAGTTTTCGGCTTTCTCTACTAAGGTGCATGACTAGATGAACCGGACACACAATCGCAGTAGTTCTCCCTTTACTACCTTAGCTGATAGGGCGGAACGTAAGTAGTAAGCACAGGAGTCGGGCAACCCAACTATTGACCAAAGACATGATTCGGAGTTGATGAATATAAGGCCAAACTCGTGACGCCGAAGTATGCTATAGAGCTGTTCGGACTTGTCGGTGACTCGTATGTTGCCATATCGAGCCCCTGGCAATTTGTGCCGAGGTGCGTGCGTGAAACAACCGAAGAAGCACGATTCAGTTCTTAGAAAAAAACAAATACTGAATAAGTACTATGTTCACTAGAATCTGATTGACATGTCAAATGCAATCTTTCAGATTATAACGCCACTACCCGGACTATTTAACATGTCGGGAGTCGAAGGATGAGGAAAAAGGCACTTTATAGGTTTGAAATAAAGAGTGCGGTCTACAAAAAATTATTTGGACATCCTGTCGCACGTCTGCATTGTCTTGCCTCAGCGAAAGAACTCCTTGGCAAGAATAGCCTTTTGTTATCTGTACGAATCCGAACTCAGGAAGAGTCCGCAAGATGACCAGGCTTTGAGTCACCTGTGGTAAAATATAGAAAATAGTTAGAAAAAAGGGGAAAACGATATGGGAGTGCAGACCGCATTGTAGGCCTGTCCGTATTGTGTCTCCGTCGATGACCAAGGTGTTTTAAGTGCATAATTATGTATGCGCGGTACAAACTTCGCCTCTATATGAGGCGAACAACGGAGGATGAACTGCTAATCCAACTCTGAGATTGATCGGTCCTGTTTGATAGAGACCGGCGGCTTGATGGCCGATGAGATACGCGGCTTGATGAGGCCGCTTTGTACTTCGGCTGCAGTAGTCGTACTATGCTCCTTTGTACTGAGGGTGTGTTTCGTGTTTCCGTTTATCATGACGACGCCGTGTGGACCGGGCATCTCAAGCTTTAGATAAGCATAGTGTGGGACCGCATTAAAACGAGCAAAAGTGGTACGCCCGAGCAGTGCATGGTAGCTACTGCAGAACGGGACAATATCGAAGGTCAAGCCCTCGCTTCGGAAGTTGTTCGGCGAGCTGAAAACGACTTCCAATGTAATTGAACCCGTGCAGCGAGCTTCTATGCCGGGTACTGCTCCCTTGAAGGTAGTTGTGGTCAGCTTGATTCTTGAAGGATCAATGCCCATTTTGCGGACAGTGTCTTGGTAGAGTAGATTGAGGCTACTGCCCCCGTCCATAAGGACTTTCGTGAGATGGAACCCGTCGATAATTGGGTCGAGGACCAGAGCTACTGAACCTTCGTGATGGATACTGGCTGGGTGGTCTTTGCGATCAAAAGTGATAGGGCATGCCGCCTATTGGCTAAATTTTGGGGCGACCGGCTCTATGGCATGGGCGTCCCGTAGTGCGCATTTGTGCTTCCCTGTAGGGATGTGCGTCACGTATACCATGTTTATTGCTTTTACTTTGGGGGAAATTGCTTCTGACACCTGGTGTTCGGTTGGCGAGTCTCTTCATCGTCGCTGTCACTGGGTGGCCCCATCCCCTTGTGTTCGGCATTAAGCTTACCGGCTTGTTTGAAGACCCAACAACTTCTGTTGGTATGATTGGCTGGTTTATCGGGGGTGCCATGAATTTGGCAGGGCCGATCCAGTATCTTTCCTAAATTGGATGGTCCGTCTCCGTTTGCCTTGAATGGCTTTTTCCATTGACCGGGTTTGGAGCCGCTGAATCCAGCGTTGACCGCCATGTCTTGCGTTCCTTCATTATTATTTTGATGCTTGTGTTTATTGCGTCATGGCTTGCCGTTGCCGTCTCGAACTTCGGAAGTGTCCGGATCACTGGTGTTGTTGCTTCTACGAGTGAGCCAGCTGTCTTCTCCCACGCAAAAGCGGGTCATCAAAGTGGTAAGGGCTGCCATGGATTTTGGCTTTTCTTGACCAAGGTGGCGCGCAAGCCACTCGTCTCGGACGCTATGTTTAAAGGCTGCAAGGGCTTCAACGTCCGAACAATTGACAATTTGGTTCTTTTTAATTAAGAACCTAGTCCAGAGCTTCGTGGCTAACTCCCCGGGCTGCTGGATAATGTGACTTAGGTCATCGGCATCCGGAGGCCGGACATATGTACCTTGGAAATTATCGCAGAAGGCGTCTTCCAAGTCCTTCCAGCTGCCAATGGAATTTTCGCGCAGGCTGTTCAACCAGTGCCGAGCTGGCCCCTTGAGTTTTAGTGGGAGGTATTTGATGGCATGAAGATTATCACCACGGGCCATATGAAAATGGAGAAGAAAATCTTCGATCCATACCGCGGGGTCTGTTGTCCTATCATATGATTCAATGTTCACGGGTTTAAACCCTTCTGGGAATTCATGCTCCATTACTTCATCAGTGAAGCAAAGGGGGTGTGCGGCACCTCTATATCGGGCTGGGTCGCGACGTAGTCCAGATGGAGTCCGTCCGCGGTTTTCGGCCCGGACGTGATTGTGCTTGTCATGTTCGGCTTGATAGCTGTTGTCGCGCGTCGGGGCATGCCCTCGCAAGCCGTAGATCGATCTGGCCGGACCTGCTTTATTCTTCAGGTCCTGCCGCAGGTCATATGTGTATCCCTGAACGGTTGTGTCTCTACCTTTACAGTGAGATAGTATGGGCCGGTGTTCGGCTTGAGTTGCCGCTTTGTCCTGGCCACGTGGTAGTCAGTCAGCCACATTACGCGCTGATGGTACGGGCTCCTGTGCCTCGTCATCGAATTGAGGTAGCAATTTGTGCTTCAGGTAACTTTTGGTTTGGCGCTCAAGGCCGTATTCCTCGGCTGCCAGGACATCAGTCAATCTGTCGTTCAGCAGATCTTGATCAGCTTGAAGCTACTGCTACTTCTTTTTCAGGCTCCTTGTAGTGGCTATTAGCCGGCGCTTAAAGCGCTCCTGCTCGAGAGCTTCCTCAGGCACGATAAAATCCTCGTTGCCGAGGCTCACCTCATCCTCGGAGAGCGGAAGATAGTTACTGTCCTCTGAGTCTTTGTTTACGGCCTGTTTATCAGGACTAACTTGCCCATCCTCCCGATCGTCTTGTCTAGAGTTTTGCTCAACGGGGTTTTCTTGGTCTTCGACATTATCCGGAGTATTGTTGTCTCTCGTGCCGGTATTGCTATCTTTGCTGCGGCGTGATTTAGAGTGGTGCCATCGGTGCTTTGGTTGTATCTCAGGATGTTCATCCTCTACTGGATTTTTCTCATTATCATTGTCACCCTCCTTGGGTGTATCCACCATGTACACGTCATACGAAGAGTTGACCGTCCAGTGTCCGATAAACAGCGGGTTTTGGGCCTCCTCTTCTCTGGTATCGCCGTCCATACCGTTGATGTTTTCGGAGTCATAATCGAGCATGTCTGTTAAGTCCTCGAAAGTGGCTATAAAGTGGGTGGTCGGTGGGACGTAGAATTCCCTGCTCTCAGCCCCTAGTCCGGGTTGGGCGTAGTTCGGACGTTGCTCCTCTGTAATCACGAGGGACCACATCAAGTCCAGAGCCTCGCTTAAAGGCGAGGTTTGTCGAGAGAGAAAAGAGTCATTGGAGCATGGCGGGAAGGGAATTCCTTGGCTGAGCTCACACGATGCTGACTCCAAGAGTTCGGAGCCAGTGTACGGGGAAGAGTCCGGCTTGGTGATGGTTGCCGGCGACACTGCTTCCTCCGGTTCTCCAGTACTGGGCCTAGTGGCCACAGATAGTCCGATGGGTTTAGAAATCCTGTCTTCGGACCTAGCGATATGCTCTGGATCTAAGGCCAGAGCGGAGATTGAGGGCGCGAATCCTTGGAAGATCAAGTCTCCTCGGATATCCGCGACATAATCCAAGTTTCCAAAACTAATCTAGTGACCTGGGGCATAGCTGTCGATCTGCTCTAGATGGCCAAGCGAGTTGGCCCGCAGTGCGAAGCCGCCGAATACGAAGATCTGGCCGGGGAGAAAAACCTCCCCTAGGGCAGCATCGTTGTAGATGATCGATGGAGCCACCGAACCTTCTGGTGACGACACAGTGGAACTCTCAATGAAAGCACCAATGTCGGTGTCAAAACCGGCGGATCTCGGGTAGGGGGTCCCGAACTGTGCGTCTAAGGTTGATGGTAACAGGAGACAGGACACGAAGTTTTACCCAGGTTCGGGCCCTCTTGATGGAGGTAATACCCTACATCCTGCTTGATTGATATTGATGAGTATGGGAGTTACAAGAGTTGATCTACCACCAGATCGTAATGGCTAAAACCCTAGAAGTCTAGCCTGTATGATTATGATTGCCTCTATGGACAAAACCCTCCGGTTTATATAGACAGTGGAGGGGGGTTGGGTTGTACAAAGTTGGTTACAGAAAAGGAATCCTCATATCCGAACGCCAGGCTTGCCATCCACGCCAAGGTGAGTCCCATCCGGACACGGGAGAGAGTCTTCTATTTTGTATCTTCACGGCCCATCAGTCCGGCCCATGTCAAACAGGTCGGACACCCGAGGACCCCTTAATCCAAGACTCCCTCAATAGGATTCTCCAAAAGTCTGTATAAAACCATATGCTTTGATCACACTATCAAAGCATATATTCCAACTCCGAGAGGCTTGCACCAGTCCATAAATGGATCTCTGGAGCTTGCACACTTTGTTAGCACCTTTTGGATCGACAAAACTTTTTGGTTGCATAATATACAACTCTTCTTGAACATATCCATTAAGGATTGCAGTTTTGACATCCATTTGCCAAATTACATAAACATAAAATGCAGCAATTACTAACATGATTCGGACAGACTTAAGCATCGCTATGGGTGAGAAGGTCTCATCGTAGTCAACTCCTTGAACTTGTTGAAAACCTTTCGCAACAAGTTGAGCTTTGTAAACAGTAACATTACCGTCGGCGTCAGTCTTCTTCTTGAAGATCCATTTATTCTCTATTGCTTGCCGATCATCGGGCAAGTCAACCAAAGTCCACACTTTGTTCTCATACATGGATCCCATCTCAGATTTCATGGCCTTAAGCCATTTTGTGGAATCTGGGCTCATCATCGCTTCCTCATAGTTCGTAGGTTCGTCATGGTCAAGTAACATGACCTCCAGAACATGATTACCGTACCACTCTGGTGCGAATCGTACTCTGGTTGACCTACGAGGTTCAATAGTAACTTGATCAGAAGTTTCATGATCATCATCATTAGCTTCCTCACTAATTGGTGTAGGAGTCACTGGAACTAATTTCTGTGATGAACTACTTTCCAATTCGGGAGAAGGTACAATTACCTCATCAAGTTCTACTTTCCTCCCACTCACTTCTTTCGAGCGAAACTCCTTATCTAGAAAGGATCCATTCTTAGCAACGAATATATTGGCTTCGGATCTATGATAGAAGGTGTACCTAACAGTTTCCTTTGGGTATCCTATGAAGACACATTTCTCCGATCTGGTTTCGAGCTTATCAGGTTGAAGCTTTTTCACATAAGCATCGCAGCCCCAAACTTTAAGAAATGACATCTTAGGTTTCTTTCCAAACCACAGTTAATATGGTGTCGTCTCAACGGATTTAGATGGTGCCCTATTTAACGTGAATGCAGTCGTCTCTAAAGCATAACCCCAAAACGATAGTGATAAATCAGTAAGATACATCATAGATTGCACCATATCTAATAAAGTACGGTTACGACGTTCGAACACACCATTACGTTGTGGCGTTCCTGGTGGCATGAGTTGCGAAACTATTCCACATTGCTTCAAATGAAGACCAAACTCATAACTCAAATATTCACCTCCATGATCAGATCATAGAAACTTTATTTTCTTGTTACGATGATTTTCCACTTCACTATGAAATCCTTTGAACTTTTCAAATGTTTTAGACTTATGTTTCATTAAGTAGATATACCCATATCTGCTCAAATCATCTGTGAAGGTCAGAAAATAATGATACCTGCCGCGAGCCTCAACACTCATCGGAGCGCATATATCAGTATGCATTCTTTCCAATAAGTCATTTGCTCTCTCCATTGTTCCGGAGAACGGAGTCTCAGTCATCTTGCCCATGAGGCATGGTTCGCAAGCATCAAGTGATTCATAATCAAGAGATTCCGAAAGCCCATCGACATGGAGTTTCTTCATGCGCTTTACACCAATATGACCTAAACGGCAATGCCACAAATAAGTTGCACTATCATTATTAACCTTGCATCTTTTGGCTTCAATATTATGAATATGTGTATCACTACAATCGAGATTCAACAAAAATAGACCACTCATCAAGGGTGCATGACCATAAAAGATACTACTCATATAAATAGAACAACCATTATTCTCTGATTTAAATGAATAACCGTCTCGCAAAAAACAAGATCCAGATACAATGTTTATGCTCAATGCTGGCACCAAATAACAATTATTTGTTGGGGAACGTAGCAGAAATTCAAAATTTTCCTACGTGTCACCAAGATCTATCTATGGAGAGACCAGCAACGAGTAGAATACCCTTGTAGATCGCTAAGCGGAAGCGTTCAAGAGAACGGGGTTGAAGGAGTCGTACTCGTCGTGATCCAAATCACCGGAGATCCTAGTGCCGAACGGACGGCACCTCCGCGTTCAACACACGTACAGCCCGGTGACGTCTCCCATGCCTTGATCCAGCAAGGAGAGAGGGAGAGGTTGAGGAAGACTCCGTCCAGCAGCAGCACAACGGCGTGGTGGTGGTGGAGGAGCGTGGCAATCCTGCAGGGCTTCGCCAAGCACCGCGAGAGAGGAGGAGCACTTGGGAGAGGGAGGGCTGCGCCAGGGGCAAGGGTGAAGCTCCCATGCGCCTCCCCACTATATATAGAGGTGGAGGGGGCTGGTTTCTTGCCCTCCAAGTCCATTGGGGCGTTGGAAAAGGTGGGAGGAAAGAAATCCCATCATTTCCTTCCCCACCGATTGGTATCCCCCCTTTTTAGGGATCTTGATCTTATCCCTTTGGGATATGATCTTATTCCTTCTAAGGGGGGATCTTGGTGCGCCTTGACCAGGGGTGTGGGGCCTTTCCCCCACTACCCACGTTCATGTGGGTCCCCCCATGCAGGTGGGCCCCACTCCGGAACCTTCTAGAACCTTCCCGGTACAATACCGAAAAATCCCGAACATTTTCCAGTGGCCAAAATAGGACTTCCCATATATAAATCTTTACCTCCGGACTATTCCGGAACTCCTCATGACGTCCGGGATCTCATCCGGGACTCCGAACAACATTCGGTAACCACATACAAGCTTCCTTTATAACCCTAGCGTCATCGAACCTTAAGTGTGTAGACCCTACGGGTTCGGGAGACATGCAGACATGACCAGACGTTCTCCGGTCAATAACCAACAGCGGGATCTGGATACCCATGATGGCTCCCACATGTTCCACGATGATCTCATCGGATGAACCACGATGTCAAGGACTTAATCAATCCCGTATTCAATTCCCTTTGTCTATCGGTATGTTACTTGCCCGAGATTCGATCGTCGGTATCCAATACCTTGTTCAATCTCGTTACCGGCAAGTCACTTTACTCGTTCCGTAACACATCATCCCATGATCAACTCCTTGGTCACATTGCGCATATGATGATGTCCTACCGAGTGGGCCCAGAGATACCTCTCCGTTTACACGGAGTGACAAATCCCAGTCTCGATCCGCATAAAACAATAGATACTTTCGGAGATACCTGTAGTGCACCTTTATAGTCACCCAGTTACGTTGTGACGTTTGATACACCCAAAGCACTCCTACGGTATCCAGTAGTTACACGCTCTCATGGTCAAAGGAAGAGATACTTGACATTGGCAAAGCTCTAGCAAACGAACTACACGATCTTTGTGCTATGCTTAGGATTGGGTCTTGTCCATCACATCATTCTCCTAATGATGTGATCCCGTTATCAACGACATCCAATGTCCATAGCCAGAAAACCATGACTATCTATTGATCACAACGAGCTAGTCAACTAGAGGCTCACTAGGGACATATTGTGGTCTATGTATTCACACGTGTATTACGATTTCCGGATAATACAGTTATAGCATGAATAAAAGACAATTATCATGAACAAGGAAATATAATAATAATACTTTTATTATTGCCTCTAGGGCATATTTCCAACAGTCTCCCACTTGCACTAGAGTCAATAATCTAGTTCACATTGCCATGTGATTAACACTCACAGGTCACATCGCCATGTGACTAATACCCAAGAGTTTACTAGAGTCAGTAGTCTAGTTCACATCACTATGTGATTAACACTCAATGAGTTTTATGTTTGATCATGTTGCTTGTGAGAGAGGTTTTAGTCAACGGGTCTGAACCTTTCAGATCCGTGTGTGCTTTACAAATCTCTATGTCATCTCCTAGATGTAGCTACCACGCTCTATTTGGAGCTATTCCAAATAACTGTTCTACTTGGAGCTATTCTAAATTGTTGCTCCATTATACGTATCCGGTATCTCTACTCAGAGCTATCCGGATAGGTGTTAAGCTTGCATCGACGTAACCCTTTACGACGAACTCTTTTACCACCTCCATAATTGAGAAAATTCCTTAGTCCACTAGTTACTAAGGATAACTTTGACCGCTGTCCTGTGATCCATTCTTGGATCACTCTTGTACCCCTTGACTGACTCATGGTAAAGCACACTTCAGGTGCGGTACACAGCATAGCATACTGTAGAGCCTATGTCTTAAGCATAGGGGACGACCTTCGTTCCTTTCTCTCTATTCTGCCATGGTCGAGCTTTAAGTCTTAACTTCATACCTTACAACTCAGGCAAGAACTCCTTCTTTGACTGATCCATCTTGAACACCTTCAAGATCACGTCAAGGCATGTGCTCACGTCAAGATCACGTCGGTATACCGATACCTTGTTCAATCTCGTTACCGGCAAGTCTCTTTACTCGTTCCGTAACACATCATCCCGTGATCAACCCCTTGGTCACATTGTGCACATTATGATGATGTCCTACCGAGTGGGCCCAGAGATACCTCTCCGTTTACACGGAGTGACAAAATCCCAATCTCGATTCGTGCCAACCCAACAGACACTTTCAGAGATACCCGTAGTGTACCTTTATAGCCACCCAGTTACGTTGTGACGTTTGGCACACCCAAAGCACTCCTACGGTATCCGGGAGTTGCACAATCTCATGGTCTAAGGAAATGATACTTGACATTAGAAAAGCTTTAGCATACGAACTACATGATCTTGTGCTAGGCTTAGGATTGGGTCTTGTCCATCACATCATTCTCCTAATGATGTGATCCCGTTATCAACGACATCCAATGTCCATGGTCAGGAAACCGTAACCATGTATTGATTAACGAGCTAGTCAACTAGAGGCTTACTAGGGACATGGTGTTGTCTATGTATCCACACATGTATCTGAGTTTCCTATCAATACAATTCTAGCATGGATAATAAACGATTATCATGAACAAGGAAATATAATAATAATCAATTTATTATTGCCTCTAGGGCATATTTCCAACAGTCTCCCACTTGCACTAGAGTCAATAATCTAGTTCACATCGCCATGTGATTAACACTCACAGGTCACATCGCCATGTGACTAATACCCAAGAGTTTACTAGAGTCAGTAGTCTAGTTCACATCACTATGTGATTAACACTCAATGAGTTTTATGTTTGATCGTGTTGCTTGTGAGAGAGGTTTTAGTCAACGGGTCTGAACCTTTCAGATCCGTGTGTGCTTTACAAATCTCTATGTCATCTCCTAGATGCAGCTACCACGCTCTATTTGGAGCTATTCCAAACAACTGTTCTACTTGGAGCTATTCTAAATTATTGCTCCATTATATGTATCCGGTCTCTCTACTCAGAGCTATCCGGATAGGTGTCAAGCTTGCATCGTCGTAACCTTTATGACGAACTCTTTTACCACCTCCATAATCGAGAAAATTCCTTAGTCCACTAGTTACTAAGGATAACTTTGACCGCTGTCCTGTGAGCCATTCTTGGATCACTCTTGTACCCCTTGACTGACTCATGGCAAGGCACACTTCAGGTGCGGTACACAGCATAGCATACTGAAGAGCCTACGTCTTAAGCATAGGGGACGACCTTCGTCCTTTCTCTCTATTCTGCTGTGGTCGAGCTTTAAGTCTTAACTTCGTACCTTACAACTCAGGCAAGAACTCCTTCTTTGACTGGTCCATCTTGAACACCTTCAAGATCATGTCAAGGTATGTGCTCATTTGAAAGTATTATTAAGCATTTTGATCTATCTTATAGATCTTGATGCTCAATGTTCAAGTAGCTTGATCCAGGTTTTCTATTGAAAACACCTTTCAAATAACCCTATATGCTTTCTAGAAATTCTACATCATTTCTGATCATCAATATGTCAACAACATATACTCATCAGAAATTCTATAGTGCTCCCACTCACTTCTTTGGAAATACAAGTTTCTCATAAACTTTGTATATACCAAAATCTTTGATCATCATCAAAGCATACATTCCAACTCCGAGATGCTCACTCCAGTCCTTAGAAGGATTGCTGGAGTTTTGCATACTTATTAGCATCTTTCGGGATTGACAAAACCTTCCGGTTGTATCACATACAACCTTTCCTCAAGAAAATCATCGAGGAAACAATGTTTTGACATCCTATCTGCAAGATTTCATAAATAATGCAGTAATCGCTAATATAATTCCAACAGACTCTTAGCATTGCTACGAGTGAGAAAGTCTCACCGTAGTCAACTCCTTGAACTTGTCAGAAAACATCTTAACGACAAGTTGAGCTTTCTTAATGGTGACATTTACCATTATCGTCCGCCTTCCTTTTAAAATCCATATGTACCTAACAGCCTTACGACCATCAAGTAGTTCTTCCAAAGTCTACACTTCGTTTTCGTACATGGATCCTCTCTCGGATTTTATGGCCTTGAGCCATTTATCGGAATCCAGGCCCACCATCGCTTCTCCATAGCTCGTAGGTTCATTGTTGTCTAGCAACATGACTTCCAAGACAGGATTACGTACCACTCTGAAGTAGTACGCATCCTTGTCATCCCACGAGGTTTGGGAGTGACTTGATCCGAAGTCTCATGATCAATATCATAAGCTTCCACTTCAATTGGTGTAGGTGACACGGGAACAACTTCCTGTGCCCTGCTACACACTGGTTGAAGTGATGGTTCAATAACCATATCAAGTCTCCACCATCCTCCCACTCAACTCTTTCGAGAGAAACCTTTCCTCGAGAAAGGACCCGATTCAAGAAACAATCCATATTGCTTTCGGATCTGAATTAGGAGGTATACCCAACTGTTTTGGGTGTCCTATGAAGATGCATTTTATCTGCTTTGGGTTCGAGCTTATCAATCCTGAAACTTTTTCACATAAGCGTCGCAGCCCCAAACATTTAAGAAACGACAACTTAGGTTTCTCTAAACCATAATTCATACGGTGTCATCTCAACGGAATTATGTGGTGCCCTATTTAAAGTGAATGTGGTTGTCTCTAATGCCTAACCCATGGACAATAGTGGTAATTCGATAAGAGACATCATGGTATGCATCATATCCAATAGGGTGCAACTATGATGTTCGGACACACCATCATACTACGGTGTTCCAGGCGGTATTAATTGTGAAACAATTTCCACAATGTCTTAATTGTGTGCCAAAACTCGTAACTCAGATATTCATCTCTATGATCATATCATAGATATTTTTATCCTCTTATCACGACGATCTTCCAACTTCACACTGAAATTACTTGAACCTTTCAATAATTCAGACTCGTGATTCATCAAGTAAATATACTCAACATCTACTCAAATCATCTGTGAAGTAAGAACATAACAATATTCACTGCATGCCTCAGCACTCATTGGACTGCACACATCAAAATGTGTTACTTCCAACGAGTTGCTATCTTGTTCCACTTTACTAAAAGTGAGGCTTTTCAGTCATCTTGTCCATGTGGTATGATTTGCATATCTCAAGTGATTCAAAATCAAGTGAGTCCAAACGATCCATTTGCATGGAG
>NC_041382.1:418230024-418248893 GCF_002162155.2 Triticum dicoccoides
TTGGAAACACTTCCAACACATATCGTCAGCTCACCTTTAGCTAGTCTCCGTTTCATTCCGTAGCTTTTATTTCGAGTTACTAACACTTAGCAACCGAACCGGTATCTAATACCCTGGTGCTACTAGGAGTACTAGTAAAGTACACATTAACATAATGTATATCCAATATACTTCTATCGACCTTGCCAGCCTTCTCATCTACCAAGTATCTAGGGTAATCCTGCTCCAGTGGTTGTTCCCCTTATTACAGAAGCACTTAGTCTCGGGTTTGGGTTCAACCTCGGGTTTCTTCATTGGTGCAGCAGCTGATTTGCCGTTTCATGAAGTATCCCTTCTTTCCCTTGCCCTTCTTGAAACTAGTGGTTTCATCAACCATCAACAATTGATGCTCCTTCTTGATTTCTACTTTCGCGATGTCAAACAACGCGAATACCTCAAGGATCATCATCTCTATCCTTGATATGCTATAGTTCATCACGAAGCTCTAGCAGCTTGGTGGCAATGACTTTGGGGAAACATCAATATCTCATCTGGAAGATCAACTCCCACTCGATTCAAGTGATTGTTGCACTTAGACAATCTGAGCACAAGCTCAACGATTGAGCTTTTCTCCCTTAGTTTGCAGGCTAAGAAAATCGTCGGAGGTCTTATACCTCTTGACATGGGCACGAGCCTGAAATCCCAATTTCAGCCCTCAAAACATCTCATATGTTTCGCGATGTTTCAAAAACATCTTTGGTGCCTCAATTCTAAACCGTTTAACTGAACTATCACGTAGTTATCAAAACGTGTATGTCAGATGTTCGCAACATCCACAGACAATGTTCGAGGTTCAACACACTGAGCAGTGCATTAAGGACATAAGCTTTCTACTGTCCGCATAATCGCTACTTTCAACTTTCAACTATATTTTCTCTAGGAACATATCTAAAACAGTAGAACTAAAGCGCGGACTACGACATAATTTGCAAAATCCTTTTGACTATGTTCAGGATAATTAAGTTCATCTTATGAACTCCCACTCAGATAGACATCCCTCTGGTCATCTAGTGATTACATGATCTGAGTCAACTAGGCCGTGTCCGATCATCACGTGAGACGGACTAGTCATCATCGGTGAACATCTTCATGTTGATCGTATCTACTATACGACTCATGCTCGACCTTTCGGTCTCCGTGTTCCGAGGCCATGTCTGCACATGCTAGGCTCGTCAAGTTAACCCTAAGTGTTTTCGCTATGTAAAACTGTCTTACACCCGTTGTATGTGAACGTAAGAATCCATCACACCCGATCATCACGTGGTGCTTAGAAGCGACGAACTGTAGCAACGGTGCACAGTTAGGGGAGAACACTTCTTGAAATTTTGTAAGGGATCATCTTATTTACTACCGTCGTCCTAAGTAAACAAGATGCATAAACATGATAAACATCACATGCAATCAAATAGTGACATGATATGGCCAATATCACTTTGCTCCTTTTGATCTTCATCTTCGGGGCTCCATGATCATCATCGTCACCGGCATGACACCATGATCTCCATCATCATGATCTCCATCATCGTGTCTTCATGAAGTTGTCACGCCAACGACTACTTCTACTTCTATGGCTAACGCGTTTAGCAATAAAGTAAAGTAATTTACATGGCGTTGTTCAATGACACGCAGGTCATACAATAAATAAAGACAACTCATATGGCTCCTGATGGTTGTCATACTCATCGACATGCAAGTCGTGAATCCTATTACAAGAACATGATCAATCTCATACATCACATATTATTCACCACATTCTTGTTGGCCATATCACATCACAAAGCATACCCTGCAAAAACAAGTTAGACGTCCTCTAATTGTTGTTTGCATGTTTTACGTTGCTGCTATGGGTTTCTAGCAAGAACGTTTCTTACCTACGCAAAACCACAACGTGATATGCCAATTGCTATTTACCCTTCATAAGGACCCTTTTCATCGAATCCGTTCCGACTAAAGTGGGAGAGACTGGCACCCGCTAGCCACCTTATGCACCAAGTGCATGTCAATCGGTGGAACCTGTCTCACGTAAAAGTACGTGTAAGGTCGGTCCGGGCCGCTTCATCCCACAATACCGTCGAAACAAGATTGGACTAGTAACGGTAAGCATATTGAACAAAATCAACGCCCACAACTACTTTGTGTTCTACTCGTGCAAAGAATCTACGCAATAGACATAGCTCATGATGCCACTGTTGGGGAACGTAGCAGAAATTCAAAATTTTCCTACGTGTCACCAAGATCTATCTATGGAGAGACCAGCAACGAGTAGAAAGAGAATGCATCTACATACCCTTGTAGATCGCTAAGCGGAAGCGTTCAAGAGAACGGGGTTGAAGGAGTCGTACTCGTCGTGATCCAAATCACCGGAGATCCTAGTGCCGAACGGACGGCACCTCCGCGTTCAACACACGTACAGCCCGGTGACGTCTCCCATGCCTTGATCCAGCAAGGAGAGAGGGAGAGGTTGAGGAAGACTCCGTCCAGCAGCAGCACAACGGCGTGGTGGTGGTGGAGGAGCGTGGCAATCCTGCAGGGCTTCGCCAAGCACCGCGAGAGAGGAGGAGCACTTGGGAGAGGGAGGGCTGCGCCAGGGGCAAGGGTGAAGCTCCCATGCGCCTCCCCACTATATATAGGGGTGGAGGGGGCTGGTTTCTTGCCCTCCAAGTCCATTGGGGCGTTGGAAAAGGTGGGAGGAAAGAAATCCCATCATTTCCTTCCCCACCGATTGGTATCCCCCCTTTTTAGGGATCTTGATCTTATCCCTTTGGGATATGATCTTATTCCTTCTAAGGGGGGATCTTGGTGCGCCTTGACCAGGGGTGTGGGGCCTTTCCCCCACTACCCACGTTCATGTGGGTCCCCCCATGCAGGTGGGCCCCACTCCGGAACCTTCTAGAACCTTCCCGGTACAATACCGAAAAATCCCGAACATTTTCCAGTGGCCAAAATAGGACTTCCCATATATAATCTTTACCTCCGGACCATTCCGGAACTCCTCGTGACGTCCGGGATCTCATCCGGGACTCCGAACAACATTCGGTAACCACATACAAGCTTCCTTTATAACCCTAGCGTCATCGAACCTTAAGTGTGTAGACCCTACGGGTTCGGGAGACATGCAGACATGACCGAGACGTTCTCCGGTCAATAACCAACAGCGGGATCTGGATACCCATGATGGCTCCCACATGTTCCACGATGATCTCATCGGATGAACCACGATGTCAAGGACTTAATCAATCCCGTATTCAATTCCCTTTGTCTATCGGTATGTTACTTGCCCGAGATTCGATCGTCGGTATCCAATACCTTGTTCAATCTCGTTACCGGCAAGTCACTTTACTCGTTCCGTAACACATCATCCCGTGATCAACTCCTTGGTCACATTGCGCATATGAGTATGTCCTACCGAGTGGGCCCAGAGATACCTCTCCGTTTACACGGAGTGACAAATCCCAGTCTCGATCCGCATAAAACAATAGATACTTTCGGAGATACCTGTAGTGCACCTTTATAGTCACCCAGTTACGTTGTGACGTTTGATACACCCAAAGCACTCCTACGGTATCCAGGAGTTACACGCTCTCATGGTCAAAGGAAGAGATACTTGACATTGGCAAAGCTCTAGCAAACGAACTACACGATCTTTGTGCTATGCTTAGGATTGGGTCTTGTCCATCACATCATTCTCCTAATGATGTGATCCCGTTATCAACGACATCCAATGTCCATAGCCAGGAAACCATGACTATCTATTGATCACAACGATCTAGTCAACTAGAGGCTCACTAGGGACATATTGTGGTCTATGTATTCACACGTGTATTACGATTTCCGGATAATACAGTTATAGCATGAATAAAAGACAATTATCATGAACAAGGAAATATAATAATAATACTTTTATTATTGCCTCTAGGGCATATTTCCAACATTATTTAGGTCTAAAACTAATCCCGGCGGTAGATGTAGAGATAGCGTGCCGACGGCGATCACATCGACATTGGAACCATTCCCACGCACATCGTCACCTCGTCCTTAGCCAATCTTCGTTTAATCTGTAGCCCCTGTTTTGAGTTGCAAATATGAGCAACAAAACCAGTATCAAATACCCAGGGGCTACTACGAGCATTAGTAAGGTACACATCAATAACATGTATATCAAATATACCTTTCACTTTGACATCCTTCTTATCCGCCAAATACTTGGGGCAGTTCTGCTTCCAGTGACCAGTCCCTTTGCAGTAGAAGCACTCAGTCTCAGGCTTAGGTCCATACTTGGGCTTCTTCCCTTGAGCGGCAACTGGCTTGTTGTTCTTCATGAAGTTCCCCTTCTTCCCTTTGCCCTTTTTCTTGAAACTAGTGGTCTTGTTCACCATCAACACTTGATGCTCCTTCTTGATTTCTACCTCCACAGCCTTTAGCATCGCGAAGAGCTCGGGAATTGTCTTTTCCATCCCTTGCATATTATAGTTCATCCCGAAGCCTTTATAGCTTGCTGGCAGTGATTGAAGAACTCTGTCAATCACACTATCATCAGGAAGATTAACTCCCAGCTGAGTCAAGTGGTTGTGGTACCCAAACATTCTGAGTATGTGTTCACTGACAGAAGTATTCTCCTCCGTTTTGCAGCTATAGAACTTGTTGGAGACTTCATATCTCTCAAGTCGGGCATTTGCTTGAAATATTAACTTCAACTTCTGGAACATCTCATATGCTCCATGATGTTCAAAACGTCTTTGAATTCCCGATTCTAAGCCATAAAGCATGGCATAGTGAACTATCGAGTAGTCATCGGCTTTGCTCTGCCAGATGTTCATAACGTCCAGGGTTGCTCCTGCAGCGGGTCTTGCACCTAGCGGTGCTTCCAGGACATAATTCTTCTGTGCATCAATGAGGATAATCCTCAAGTTACAGAACCAGTCCGTGTAGTTGCTACCATCATCTTTCAACTTAGCTCTCTCTAGGAACGCATTAAAATTCAAGGGAACGGTAGCACAGGCCATTGATCTACAATAACATAGACATGCAAATACTATCAGGTAGTAAGTTCATGATAACTTAAAGTTCAATTAATCATATTACTTAAGAACTCCCACTTAGATAGGCATCCCTCTAGTCATCTAAATGATCACGTGATGCATATCAACTAAACCATGTCTGATCATCATGTGAGACGGAGAAGTTTTCAATGGTGAACATCATTATGTTGATCATATCTACTATATGATTCACGTTTGACCTTTCGGTCTCAGTGTTCCGAGGCCATATCTGCATATGCTAGGCTTGTAAAGTTTAACCCAAGTATTCTGCATGTGCAAAACTGGCTTGCACCCGTTGTATGTGAACATAGAGCTTATCACACCCGATCATCATGTGGTGTCTCGGCACGACGAACTGTAGCAATAGTGCATACTCAGGGAGAACACTTCTACCTTGAAATTTAGTGATGGATTATCTTATAATGCTACCGTCATACTAAGCAAAATAAGATGCATAAAGGATAAACATCACATGCAATCAAAATATGTGACATGATATGGCCATCATCATCTTGTGCCTTTGATCTCCACCTCCAAAGCACCATCATGATCTCCATCATCACCGGCTTGACACCATGATCTCCATCGTAGCATCGTTGTCGTTTGGCCAACTATTGCTTCTACGACTATCGCTACCACTTAGTGATAAAGTAAAGCAATTACATGGCGATTGCATTTCATACAATAAAGCGACAACCATAAGGCTCCTGCCAGTTGCCGATAAATTTTACAAAACATGATCATCTCATACAACAATTTATATCTCATCACGTCTTGACCATATCACATCACAACGTGCCCTGCAAAAACAAGTTAGACGTCCTCTACTTTATTGTTGCAAGTTTTACGTGGCTGCTACGGGCTTCTAGCAAGAACCGTTCTTACCTACGCATCAAAACCACAATGATTTTTCGTCAAGTGTGCTATTTTAACCTTCAACAAGGACCGGCCATAGTCAAACTCGATTCAACTAAAGTTGGAGAAACTGACACCCGCCAGCCACCTGTGTGCGAAGCACGTCGGTAGAACCAGTCTCATGAACGTGGTCATGTAATGTCGGTCCGGGCCGCTTCATCCAACAATATCACAGAATCAAAGTAAGACGTTGGTGGTAAGCAGTATGACTATTATTGCCTGCAACTCTTTGTGTTCTACTCATGCATATAACATCTACGCATAAACCTGGCTCGGATGCCATTGCTGGGAAACGTAGTAATTCAAAAATATTCCTATGATCACGCAAGATCTAACTAGGAGATGCATAGCAATGAGAGGGGTGTTGGGTAACGTAGCAGAATTTTAAATGGAACCATTCCCGATGTGCATCGTCACCTCGTCTTTCGCCAGTCTCCGCTTATTCCGTAGCTCCTGCTTTGAGTTACAAATGTGAGCAACCGCACCGGTATCAAATACCCAGGAGCTACAACGAGTACTGGTAAGGTACACATCAATTACATGTATATCACATATACCTTTAGTGTTGCCGGCCTTCTTGTCCGCTAAGTATTTGGGGCAGTTCCGCTTCCAGTGACCACTTCCCTTGCAATAAAAACACTCAGTCTCAGGCTTGGGTCCATTCTTTGACTTCTTCCTAGTAGCTTGCTTACCGGGCGCGGCAACTCCTTTGTCGTCCTTCTTGAAGTTCTTTTTACCCTTGCCTTTCTTGAACTTAGTGGTTTTATTCACCATCAACACTTGATGTTCCTTTTTGATTTCCACCTCCGCTGATTTCAGCATTGAATATACCTCAGGAATGGTCTTTTCCATCCCCTGCATATCGAAGTTCATCACAAAGCACGTGTAGCTCGGTGGAAGCGACTGAAGGATTATGTCGATGACCGCGTCATCCGGGAGATTAACTCCCAGCCGAGTCAAGCGGTTATGCAACCCAGACATTTTGAGTATGTGCTCACTGACAGAACTATTTTCCTCCATCTTACAACTGAAGAACTTGTCGGAGACTTCATATCTCTCGACCCGGGCATGAGCTTGGAAAACCATTTTCAGCTCTTCGAACATCTCATATGCTCTGTGTCGCTCAAAACGCTTTTGGAGCCACGGTTCTAAGCTGTAAAGCATGCCACACTGAACGAGGGAGTAATCATTAGCACGTGACTGCCAAGCGTTCATAACGTCTTGGTTCTCTGGGATGGGTGCGTCACCTAGCGGTGCTTCTAGGACATAATCTTTCTTGGCAGCTATGAGGATGATCCACAGGTTTCGGACCCAGTCCGTATAGTTGCTGCCATCATCTTTCAGCTTGGTTTTCTCTACGAACGCGTTGAAGTTGAGGGCAACATTAGCGTGGGCCATTTGATCTATAAGACATAGTGTAAAGATTTTAGACTAAGTTCATGATAATTAAGTTCATCCAATCAAATTATTCAATGAACTCCCACTCAGATAGACATCCCTCTAGTCATCTAAGTGAAAACATGATCCGAGTCAACTAGGCCGTGTCCGATCATCACGTGAGACGGACTAGTCAACATCGGTGAACATCTTCATGTTGATCGTATCTTCTATACGACTCATGCTCGACCTTTCGATCTTCCGTGTTCCGAGGCCATGTATGTACATGCTAGGCTCGTCAAGTCAACCTAAGTGTATTGCGTGTGTAAATCAGGCTTACACCCGTTGTATTCGAATGTTAGAATCTATCACACTCGATCATCATGTGGTGCTTCGAAACAACGAACCTTCACAACGGTGCACAGTTAGGGGGAACACTTTCTTGAAATCATTATGAGGGATCATCTTATTTAAGCTACCGTCGTTCTAAGCAAATAAGATGCAAAACATGATAAACATCACATGTAATCAAATAGTGACATGATATGGCCAATATCATTTGCTCCTTTTGATCTCCATCTTCGGGGCACCATGATCATCGTTGTCACCGGCATGACACCATGATCTCCATCAGCGTGTCTTCTTGAAGTTGTCTCGTCATCTATTACTTTTACTACTATGGCTAACGCTTTAGCAATAAAGTAAAGTAATTACATGATGTTTATGTTGACACGCAGGTCATAAATAAATTAAGACAACTCCTATGGCTCCTGCCGGTTGTCATACTCATCGACATGCAAGTCGTGATTCCTATTACAAGAACATGATCAATCTCATACATCACATATATCATTCATCACATCCTTTTGGCCATATCACATCACACGGCACATGCTGCAAAAAGAAGTTAGATGTCCTCTAATTGTTGATGCAAGTTTTTACGTGGCTGCTACAGGTTTCTAGCAAGAACGTTTCTTACCTATGCCAAAACCACAACGTGATATGCCAATTTCTATTTACCCTTCATAAGGACCCTTTTCATCGAATCCGATCCGACTAAAGTGGGAGAGACAGACACCCGCCAGCCACCTTATGCAACTAGTGCATGTCAATCAGTGGAACCAGTCTCACGTAAGCGTACGTGTAACGTCGGTCCGGGCCGCTTCATCCCACGATGCCGCTGAATCAAGATAAGACTAGTAACGGCAAGTAAATTGACAATATCGACGCCCACAACTGCTTTGTGTTCTACTCGTGCATAGAAACTACGCATAGACCTAGCTCATGATGCCACTGTTGGGTAATGTAGCAGAATTTTAAAATTTTCTACGCATCACCAAGATCAATCTATGGAGTCATCTAGCAACGAGGGAGAGGGGAGTGCATCTACATACCCTTGTAGATCGCGCGCGGAAGCGTTCAAGAGAACGGGGTTGATGGAGTCGCACTCGTCGTGATCCAAATCACCGATGACCTAGCGCCGAACGGACGGCACCTCCGCGTTCAACACACATACGGTTGGGAAGACGTCTCCTCCAACTTGATCCATCAAGGGGGAAGGAGAGGTTGATGAAGATCCAGCAGCACGATGGCGTGGTGGTGGAAGCAACGGTGATCTCGGCAGGGCTTCGCCAAGCTCAGGGAGAAGGAGAAGTGTCACGAGAGGGAGAGGGAGGCGCCAAGGGCTAGGGTGCGGCTTCCCTCCCTCCCCCTATATATAGGACCCCTAGGGGGCACTGGCCCTAGGAGATGCAATCTCCAAGGGGGGCGTCGGCCAAGGGGGGTGGAGTGCCCCCCAAGCCAAGTGGGGCGCCCCCACCCCTAGGGTTTCCAACCCTAGGCGCAGGGGAGGCCCATGGGGGGCGCACTAGCCCACTAGGGGCTGGTTCCCCTCCCACTTCAGCCCATGGGGCCCTCCGGGATAGGTGGCCCCACCCGGTGGACTCCCGGGACCCTTCCGGTGGTCCCGGTACAATACCGATTACCCCCGAAACTTTCCCGATGGCCGAAACTTGACTTCCTATATATAAATCTTCACCTCCGGACCATTCCGGAACTCCTCGTGACGTCCGAGATCTCATCCGGGACTCCGAACAACTTTCGGGTTACCGTATACTAATATCTCAACAACCTAGCGTCACCTAACCTTAAGTGTGTAGACCCCTACGGGTTCGGGAGTCACGCAGACATGACCGAGACGACTCTCTGGTCAATAACCAACAGCGGGATCTGGATACCCATGTTGGCTCCCACGTGCTCCTCGATGATCTCATCGGATGAACCACGATGTCGAGGATTCAATCAATCTCGTATACAATTCCCTTTGTCAATCGGTATGTTACTTGCCCGAGACTCGATCGTCGGTATCCCAATACCTTGTTCAATCTCGTTACCGGCAAGTCACTTTACTCATACCGTAATGCATGATCGCGTGATCAACCACTTGGTCACATTGAGCTCATTATGATGATGCATTACCGAGTGGGCCCAGAGATACCTCTCCATCATACGGAATGACAAATCCCAGTCTCGATTCGTGCCAACCCAACAGAAACTTTCGGAGATACCCGTAGTGTACCTTTATAGTCACCCAGTTACATTGTGACGTTTGGCACACCCAAAGCACTCCTACGGTATCCGGGAGTTGCACAATCTCATGGTCTAAGGAAATGATACTTGACATTCGGAAAAGCTCTAGCAAACGAACTACATGATCTTTAAGCTATGCTTAGGATTGGGTCTTATCCATCACATCATTCTCCTAATGATGTGATCCCGTTATCAATGACATCCAATGTCCATAGTCAGGAAACCATGACTATATTTTGATCAACGAGCTAGTCAACTAGAGGCTCACTAGGGACGTGTTGTGGTCTATGTATTCACACATGTATTATGATTTCCGGATAACACAATTATAGCATGAACAATAGACAATTATCATGAACAAAGAAATATAATAATAACCATTTTATTATTGCCTCTAGGGCATATTTCCAATAGTCTCCCACTTGCACTAGAGTCAATAATCTAGTTACATTGTGATGAATCGAACACCCATGCAGTTCTGGTGTTGATCATGTTTTGCTCTAGGGAGAGGTTTAGTCAATGGATCTGCCACATTCAGGTCCGTATGTACTTTACATATATCTATGTCTCCATTTTGAACACTTTCAAGAATGGAGTTGAAGCGACGCTTGATATGCCTGGTCTTCTTGTGAAACCTGGGATCCTTGGCAAGGGCAATAGCTCTAGTGTTGTCACAGAAGAGAGTCATCGGGCCCGATGCAATGGGTATGACTCCTAGGTCGGTAATGAACTCCTTCACCCAGACTGCTTCTTGTGTTGCCTCCGAGGCTGCCATGTACTCTGCTTCACATGTAGATCCTACCACAACGCTTTGCTTGCAATTGCACTAGCTTACTGCCCCACCATTCAAAATATACACGTATCCGGTTTGTGACTTAGAGTCATCCAGATCTGTGTCGAAGCTAGCATCGACGTAACCCTTTATGACGAGCTCTTCGTCACCTCCATAAATGAGGAACATATCATTAGTCCTCTTCAGGTACTTTAGGATATTCTTGACCGCTGTCTAGTGTTCCATGCCGAGATTACGTTGGTACCTACCTACTAAACTTACAGCAAGGTTTACATCAGGTCTGGTACACAGCATAGCATACATGATAGACCCTATGGCCGAGGCATAGGGGACGACACTCATCTTTTCTCTATCTTCTGTCGTGGTCGGGCATTGAGCCGTGCTTAATCTCGTACCTTGCAATACAGGCAAGAACCCCTTCTTTGACTGATCCATATTGAACTTCTTCAATATCTTGTCAAGGTACATACTCTGTGAAAGACCAATGAGGCGTCTCGATCTATCTCTATAGATCTTGATGCCTAATATGTAAGCAGCTTCTCCAAGATCCTTCATTGAAAAACACTTGTTCAAATAGGCCTTTATGCTTTCCAAGAATTCTATATCATTTCCCATCAACAATATGTCATCCACATACAATATGAGAAATGCTACAGAGATCCCACTCACTTTCTTGTAAATGCATGCTTCTCCATAAGTCTGCGTAAACCCAAACGCTTTGATCATCTCATCAAAATGAATGTTCCAACTCCGAGATGCTTGCACCAGCCCATAGATCGAGCGTTGGAGCTTGCACGCCTTGTCAGCATTCTTAGGATTGACAAAACCTTCCGGCTGCATCATATACAATTCTTCCTTAAGGAAACCATTAAGGAATGCCATTTTGACGTCCATTTGCCATATCTCATAATCATAGAATGTGGCAATTGCTAACATGATTCGGACGGACTTCAGCTTCGCTACGGGTGAGAAAGTCTCATCGTAGTCAACCCCTTGAACTTGTTGATAACCCTTAGCGACAAGCTGAGCTTTATAGATGGTCACATTACCATCCGCGTCTGTCTTCTTCTTAAAGATCCATTTATTTTCTATGGCTCGCCGATCATCGGGCAAGTCAGTCAAAGTCCATACTTTGTTTTCATACATGGATCCTATCTCGGATTTCATGGCTTCCAGCCATTTGTCGGAATCTGGGCCTGCCATCGCTTCTTCATAGTTCGAAGGTTCACCGTTGTCTAACAACATGATTTCCAAGACAGGGTTGCCGTACCACTCTGGTGCAGAACGTGTCCTTGTGGACCTACGAAGTTCGGTAGCAACTTGATCTGAAGTTTCATGATCATCATCATTAACTTCCTCTCTAGTCGGTGCAGGCACCTCAGGAACATTTTCTTGAGCTGCGCCACTTACCGGTTCAAGAGGTAATACTTCATTGAGTTCTACTTTCCTCCCACTTATTTCTTTCGAGAGAAACTCCTTCTCTAGAAAGGATCCATTCTTGGCAACAAAGATCTTGCCTTCGGATCTGAGGTAGAAGGTATACCCAATAGTTTCTTTAGGGTATCCTATGAAGACGCATTTTTCCGATTTGGGTTCGAGCTTTTCAGGTTGAAGTTTCTTGACATAAGCATCGCATCCCCAAACTTTTAGAAACGACAGCTTAGGTTTCTTCCCAAACCATAATTCATACGGTGTCATCTCAGCGGATTTCGACGGAGCCCTATTTAAAGTGAATGCGGCAGTCTCTAAAGCATAGCCCCAAAATGACAGCGGTAAATCGGTAAGAGACAGCATAGATCGCACCATATCCAATAGAGTGCGATTACGACGTTCGGACACGCCATTACGCTGAGGTGTTCCAGACGGCGTGAGTTGTGAAACTATTCCACATTTCCTTAAGTGTGTGCCAAATTTGTGACTCAAGTATTCTCCCCCATGATCTGATCGCAAGAACTTGATTTTTCTGTCACGTTGATTCTCAACCTCACTCTGAAATTCCTTGAAATTTTCAAAGGTCTCAGACTTGTGTTTCATATAGTAGACATACCCATATCTACTCAAGTCATCAGTGAGGGTGAGAACATAACGATAGCCACCGCGAGCCTCAACACTCATTGGACCGCACACATCAGTATGTATGATTTCCAATAAGTTGGTTGCTCGCTCCATTGTTCCTGAGAACGGAGTCTTGGTCATTTTACCCATGAGGCATGGTTCGCACGTGTCAAATGATTCATAATCAAGAGACTCCAAAAGTCCATCTGCATGGAGCTTCTTCATGCGTTTGACACCTATGTGACCAAGGCGGTAGTGCCACAAGTATGTGGAACTATCATTATCAACCTTACATCTTTTGGTATTCACACTATGAATATGTGTAACATTACGCTCGAGATTCATTAAGAATAAACCATTCACCAGCGGAGCATGACCGTAAAACATATCTTTCATATAAATAGAACAACCATTATTCTCGGATTTAAATGAGTAGCCATCTCGAATTAAACGAGATCCTGACACAATGTTCATGCTCAAAGTTGGCACTAAATAACAATTATTGAGGTTTAAAACTAATCCTGTAGGTAAATGTAGAGGCAGCGTGCCGACGGCGATCACATCGACCTTGGAACCATTCCCGACGCGCATCGTCACCTCGTCTTTCGCCAGTCTCCGCTTATTCCGCAGCTCCTACTTTGAGTTACAAATGTGAGCAACCGCACCGGTATAAAATACCCAGGAGCTACAACGAGTACTGGTAAGGTACACATCAATTACATGTATATCATATATACCTTTAGTGTTACCGGCCTTCTTGTCCGCTAAGTATTTGGGGCAGTTCCGCTTCCAGTGACCACTTCCCTTGCAATAAAAACACTCAGTCTCAGGCTTGGGTCCATTCTTTGACTTCTTCCTGGCAGCTTGCTTACCGGGCGCGGCAACTCCCTTGCCGTCCTTCTTGAAGTTCTTTTTACCCTTGCCTTTCTTGAACTTAGTGGTTTTATTCACCATCAACACTTGATGTTCCTTTTTGATTTCCACCTCCGCTGATTTCAGCATTGAATATACCTCAGGAATGGTCTTTTCCATCCCCTGCATATCGAAGTTCATCACAAAGCTCTTGTAGCTCGGTGGAAGCGACTGAAGGATTATGTCAATGACCGCGTCATCCAGGAGATTAACTCCCAGCTGAGTCAAGCGGTTATGCAACCCAGACATTTTGAGTATGTGCTCACTAACAGAACTATTTTCCTTCATCTTACAACTGAAGAACTTGTCGGAGACTTCATATCTCTCGACCCGGGCATGAGCTTGGAAAACCATTTTCAGCTCCTCGAACATCTCATATGCTCCGTGTCGCTCAAAACGCTTTTGGAGCCCCGGTTCTAAGCTGTAAAGCATGCCCCACTGAACAAGGGAGTAATCATCAGCACGTGACTACCAAGCGTTCATAACGTCTTGGTTCTCTGGGATGGGTGCGTCACCTAGCGGTGCTTCTAGGACATAATCTTTCTTGGCAGCTATGATGATGATCCTCAGGTTCCGGACCCAGTCCGTATAGTTGCTGCCATCATCTTTCAGCTTGGTTTTCTCTAGGAACGCGTTGAAGTTGAGGGCAACATTAGCGTGGGCCGTTTGATCTACAAGACATAGTGTAAGGATTTTAGACTAAGTTCATGATAATTAAGTTCATCTAATCAAATTATTCAATGAACTCCCACTCAGATAGACATCCCTCTAGTCATCTAAGTGAAAACATGATCCGAGTCAACTAGGCCGTGTCCGATCATCACGTGAGACGGACTAGTCAACATCGGTGAACATCTTCATGTTGATCGTATCTTCTATATGACTCTTGCTCAACCTTCCGGTCTTCCGTGTTCCAAGGTCATGTCTGTACATGCTAGGCTCATCAAGTCAACCTAAGTGTATTGCGTGTGTAAATCTGGCTTACACCCGTTGTATTCGAATGATAGAATCTATCACATCTGATCATCACGTGGTGCTTCGAAACAACGAACCTTCACAACGGTGCACAGTTAGGGGGAACACTTTCTTGAAATTATTACGAGGGATCATCTTATTTAAGCTACCGTCGTTCTAAGCAAATAAGATGCAAAACATGATAAACATCACATGCAATCAAATAGTGACATGATATGGCCAATATCATTTGCTCCTTTTGATCTCCATCTTCGGGGCTCCATGATCATCGTTGTCACCGGCATGACACCATGATCTCCATCATCGTGTCTTCTTGAAGTTGTCTCATCATCTATTACTTCTACTACTATGGCTAATGCTTTAGCAATAAAGTAAAGTAATTACATGACATTTATGTTGACACGCAGGTCATAAATAAATTAAGACAACTCCTATGGCTCCTGCCGGTTGTCATACTCATCGACATGCAAGTCGTGATTCCTATTACAAGAACATGATCAATCTCATACATCACATATATCATTCATCACATGCTTTTGGCCATATCACATCACACGGCACATGCTACAAAAAGAAGTTAGATGTCCTCTAATTGTTGATGCAAGTTTTTACGTGGCTGCTACAGGTTTCTAGCAAGAACGTTTCTTACCTATGCCAAAACCACAACGTGATATGCCAATTTCTATTTACCCTTCATAAGGACCCTTTTCATCGAATCCGATCCGACTAAAGTGGGAGAGACAGACACCAGCCAGCCACCTTATGCAACTAGTGCATGTCAATCGGTGGAACCAGTCTCACGTAAGCGTACGTGTAAGGTCGGTCCGGGCCGCTTCATCCCACGATGCCGCCGAATCAAGATAAGACTAGTAACGGCAAGTAAATTAACAATATCGACGCCCACAACTGCTTTGTGTTCTACTCGTGCATAGAAACTACGCATAGACCTAGCTCATGATGCCACTGTTGGGTAATGTAGCAGAATTTTAAAATTTTCTACGCATCACCAAGATCAACCTATGGAGTCATCTAGCAACGAGGGAGAGGGGAGTGCATCTACATACCCTTGTAGATCACGCGCGGAAGCGTTCAAGAGAACGGGGTTGATGGAGTCGCACTCGTCGTGATCCAAATCACCGATGACCTAGCGCCGAACGGACGGCACCTCCGCGTTCAACACACGTACGGTTTGGAAGACGTCTCCTCCAACTTGATCTAGAAAGGGGGAAGGAGAGGTTGATGAAGATCCAGTAGCACGATGGCGTGGTGGTGGAAGCAACTGTGATCTCGGCAGGGCTTCGCCAAGCTCAGGGAGAAGGAGAAGTGTCACGGGAGGGAGAGGGAGGCGCCAGGGGCTAGGGTGCGGCTGCCCTCCCTCCCCCTATATATAGGACCCCTATGGGGGCACCGGACCTAGGAGATGCAATCTCCAAGGGGGGCGGCGGCCAAGCGGGGTGGAGTGCCCCCCAAGCCAAGTGGGGCACCCCCACCCCTAGGGTTTCCAACCCTAGGCGCAGGGGAGGCCCATGGGGGGGGCGCACTAGCCCACTAGGGGCTGGTTCCCCTCCCACTTCAGCCCATGGGGCCCTCCGGGATAGGTGGCCCCACCCGGTGGACTCCCGGGACCCTTCTGGTGGTCCCGGTACAATACCGATTACCCCCAAAACTTTCCCGATGGCCGAAACTTGACTTCCTATATATAAATCTTCACCTCCATCCATTCCGGAACTCCTCGTGACATCCGGGATCTCATCCGGGACTCCAAACAACTTTCGTGTTACCGTATACTAATATCTCAACAACCTAGCGTCACCGAACCTTAAGTGTGTAGACCCTACGGGTTCGGGAGTCACGCAGACATGACCGAGACGACTCTCCGGTCAATAACCAATAGCGGGATCTGGATACCCATGTTGGCTCCCATGTGCTCCTCGATAATCTCATCGGATGAACCACGATGTCGAGGATTCAATCAATCCCGTATACAATTCCCTTTGTCAATCGGTATTTTACTTGCCCGAGACTCGATCGTCGGTATCCCAATACCTTGTTCAATCTCGTTACCAGCAAGTCACTTTACTCGTACCGTAATGCATGATCCCGTGATCAACCACTTGGTCACATTGAGCTCATTATGATGATGCATTACCGAGTGGGCCCAGAGATACCTCTCCGTCATACGGAGTGACAAATCCCAGTCTCGATTCGTGCCAACCCAACAGACACTTTCGGAGATACCCGTCGTGTACCTTTATAGTCATCCAGTTACGTTGTGACGTTTGGCACACCCAAAGCACTCCTACGGTATCCGGGAGTTGCACAATCTCATGGTCTAAGGAAATGATACTTGACATTCGTAAAAGCTCTAGCACAAGGGGAGAATGTGTCCACATACCCTCGTAGACCGAAAGCAGAAGCGTTTAGTAACGCAATTGATGTAGTCGAACTTCTTCACGATCCAACCGATCCAAGCACCGAACGTACGGCACCTTCATGTTCAGCACACATTCAGCAGGATGACGTCCCTCGAGCTCTTGATCTAGTTGAGGATGAGGGAGAGTTCCGTCAGCACGACGGCGTGGTGACGGTGATGATGAATTTACCGGCGCAGGGCTTCACCTAAGCACTACGACGATATGACCGAGGTGTTGAACTATGGAGGGGGCACCGCACACGGCTAAGAGATTGTCTGTTGTTCTATTGGGTTGCCCCCTGGACACGTATATAAAGGAGGGAGGGAGATAAGAGGCCGGCCAGGAGGGGCGCGCCAAGGGGGGAGTCCTACTTGGACTCCTAGTCCAAGTAGGGTTCCCCCCCCCCTTTTCCTTTCTTCCACCGGAGGGAAAGGAAGGATGGGAGAAGGAGAAGGAATGAGGGGGCCGCGCCCCCACCCCTTGTCCAATTCGGTTTGGGTAGGGGGAGGCGCGCGCCACCTTGTGGCCCTTCTGCCCTCTCTCCACTAAGGCCCATTAACTTCCCCGGGGGGTTTCGGTAACCTCCCGGTACTCCGGAAAAATGCCCGAACTACTCGGAACCATTCCAATGTCCAAATGCAACCTTCCAATATATGAACCTTTACCTCTCGGCCATTTCGAGACTCCTCGTCATGTCTGTGATCTCATCCAGGACTCCAAATAAACTTCGGTCATCAAATCACATAACTCATAATACAAATCGTCATTGAACGTTAAGCATGCGAACCCTACGGGTTTGAGAACTATGTAGACATGACCGAGACACATATCCGGTCAATAACCAATAGAGGAACCTAGATGCTCATATTGGCTCCTACATATTCTACGAAGATCTTTATCGATCAAACCGCATAACAACATACGTTATTCCCTTTGTCATCGGTATGTTACTTGCCCATGATTCGATTGTCGGTATCATCATACCTAGTTAAATCTCGTTATCGGCAAGTCTCTTTACTCGTTCCATAATGCATCATCCCGTAACTAACTCATTATCCACATTGCTTGCAAGGCTCATAGTGATGTGCATTACCGAGAGGGCCCAGAGATACCTCTCCGATACACGGAGTGACAAATCCTAATCTCGATCTATGCCAACTCAACAAACACCATTGGAGACACCTGTAGAGCATCTTTATAATCACCCAGTTACGTTGTGACGTTTGATAGCACACAAGGTGTTCCTCTGGTATTCGGGAGTTGCATAAGCTCATAGTCAGAGGAACATGTATAAGTCATGAAGAAAGCAATAGTAATAAAACTAAATGATCATTATGCTAAGCTAACGGATGGGTCTTGTCCATCACATCATTCTCTAATGATGTGATCTCGTTCATCAAATGACAACACATGTCTATGGTCAGGAAAATTAACCATCTTTGATTAACGAGCTAGTCAAGTAGAGGCATACTAGGGACACTCTGTTTGTCTATGTATTCACACATGTAGTAAGTTTCCGGTTAATACAATTCTAGCATGAATAATAGACATCCATCATGATATAAGGAAATATAAATAACAAGTTTATTATTGCCTCTAGGGCATATTTCCTTCACCCAAGCCCACCACCGGCCTCTCCCCTACCTCTATACTGTACAGAGGGGAGGCAGGAAGGCCGTGGCAGCCATCCGTCGGGCGTGGCCACTTGCGTGGCGACCATCCGACCCCTCCCGATGTCCTACTCGACCTACAAGTCCTCCC
>NC_041382.1:418249313-418286759 GCF_002162155.2 Triticum dicoccoides
CCCTTGACGAACCCCTGTTTCCCCCACTCGGTCGCTCCACCCCCTCGCTCCCCTCTCTCTCCCGAACACAACCGCCATCGTGTGCCGCTCAATCCCGCAGCCACCGGCACCCCCGCGCTTAGGAACCTTGTCTAGGAGGTGTGCCGGCCACCGCTTCTTCTTCCTCGACCATTGGGTGAAGCCGAGGCGATCTACAGCGAAGGAATCGGGCCCTTCTTCGACCTCATCCGCGACTTCTTCTCCGGCGAACTCTGGCATCGTTGATCCTCCTCGAGCCTACTGCCCTCCCCTGCTGAACCACAATGAGCACGCGCTCCCCCTCGTCCCGTTTGCTTCGATCCCCATGCCCCTATCCTCTTCCTTCCATAGTCATAGAACGCCGCATCGCGCCCGAGCTCCTGTCGAGCTCGCGCTCGCACCCACCATCGCCTGCAACCCGCGTCGCATGAACCTCGGCCGAGCTCGCGGTCGCCCTGACTGTTCGTGCTCCGAACGCGCACACCGTGCGCATGCACGCCCTATCACGCTCGCCCCCCTGATACGTCTCCAACATATCTATAATTTTTTATTGTTCCATGCTATTATATTATCTATTTTGGATATTTTATATGCATTAATATGCTATTTTATATTATTTTTGGGACTAACCTATTAACCTAGAACCCAGTGCCAGTTTCTGTTTTTCCTTGTTTTTTAGCTTCGAGGAGAAGGAATACCAAATGGAATAAAACCTTCGCAATGATTTTTCTTGGACCAGAAGACACCCCAGAGACTTGAAGACCAAGTCAGAAGAGCCACGAGGCGGCCACAAGGGGGGAGGGCGCGCCCAGGGGGGTCCACAGATACAGCCCCTTCCCTTTGATATTGATGCATACTTAGCATGGATCTGATGTAAGTCTTTCGAGCACTTTTGATGAGTACTCACGGTTGCTTTGCTACCTTTTCCCCCTTCACCCAATTGGTGCGATCAGATGACGGAGCCCAGGAGTTAGCTGATCCCGCCGATGACTTCTACTACCCCGATGAAGCCTACTACTACGTCGAGACCACCGACGACCAGGAGTAGTTAGGAGGCCCCAGGCAGGAGGCCTGCGCCTTTTCAATCTAGATGTCGTTGTTTTGCTAGCCTTCTTAAGGCCGACTTGTTTAATTATGTTTGTACTCAGATATTCTTGCTTTGCTGACTTATGTATTCGAGCCTCTGTGTCCCTGGCTTGTGATATAAAGCTTTATGTTTGAATTTGTGTCTAGAGTTGTGCTGTAATATCTTCCCATGAGTATCTGATCTTGATCGTGCACATTTGCGTGTATTATTAGTGCATGATTGAGTCGAGGGCGTCACAGAAGACCCGTGGAGGCCGGCTATATATACAACACCAATCATAACCGCTAGATTCCTTCCCCCACATGCCGTCACTACTCCATCTCAAGCTACCACAACTCCATTGTTGCACAAAGGTCATCTCCTTCATAGAGAAAGGGCCAAGACAAGGAAGAAGGAAGAGGGGATCCATGTCAACGCTGTCACCTTCATCACCATCATCGACACATCCCTCTCCTTCCCAAACATGATGTTGTCTTGTAACTTATCTCCCATCTTTGTGCCCATTACATTCATGTACGAGTAGAACCCCTAATTCTCGAGGATATGGAGAAACCCTTGATGTGTATGATTTGAACACTAATAAGATACATTATTCTACTTATATGTTTTTGTTAATTATTCCTCATTATGTCATGTGAAGTCGACCACTCAACATTTGTCTTTACGGGTAGGAATATGGCTAGTCCCACCAGGTTTTGTGATCATAAAATTGTTTACTCTCTTTCTAGGATATAGTCATGAAACAAAAAAACCGCTGGAAGCGGTAGGACTATTTTTATTGAATATGAATCAAACTCCTTTTTTAGTTGAATATGGAGGAGGTTCTAACAATACACTTTTAATGGTTAAGTTGTGCACACCATTGATGTTTATTGCTTCAAACTTTGTGGCGACCTATAATGTGATGATTTTCTAAGATGGACACATCTATTGGTCAATGCAGAAGTTTGGAAATGGGCATTTCAAGCACCTTTTCAATAATGTATAAAAGAAAGAAAATAAAACAAATAACTTAGCGTGCTCGGGTTGGTAAGTGCACCAACATTACTCCAATTGCACGCTCAGGGGACAAACATGATGAGTATTTTTTTGCAATCTCAAAAGAGTTTTATTCCATCATAGTAGGGTTACAATCAAGAGGCAAAAGATCCTCTATACATGGTGGTGCGCTACGTAGCCATACAACAATACTACTTTCTACTCAACTATACGAGCCAACCGATTTGCCACCCTATTTTGCTCACACTTGATTTCATGGGAATAAACTCTCTCCCTTGCATAAGGAACTTTATCTCTGCCACCAAATGACCATATTCCGATCTCGAGAGGCCTTTTCCGGACAAAGCTAACAAAGCTTCTGAGGAGTTGATGAGGACATCAATACCATTGTTACACCCACAACCCCTGTTGCTATACACACTAGACCAATTACTAGAGCTCGCGCATGCCAATTGAATTACCAAGTACTTTCATTTCTTGGTAACGATTCTAATGTTCATGTGAATATGATGCTGCCTAAATTGGATACGTTTGTTTTGCTTACAAATGAAGGGTCTAGCTTGGACAAGATAGATGAACCTTGGAGAAAGTTCAAGCATGGAGATGATGGCATGCCCAAGGGGAACAAGAACTGAGTTACAAGTGATGATTCCAGGACTTTGAAGCCACCATAATGCATGCACGAAGCCTTGGACGAAATATACAAGATGCCACTTCATAAATTTCGTCCAGAGGCTATTCTGTTGGAAATATGCCCTAGAGGCAATAATAAAATGATTATTATATTTTCTTGTTCATGATAATTGTCTATTATTCATGCTTTAATTGTATTATCCGGAAATGGTAATACATGTGTGAATACATAGACCATAATGTGTCCCTAGTGAGCCTCTAGTTGACTAGCTCGTTGATCAACAGATAGTCATGGTTTCCTGGCTATGGACATGGGGATGTCATTGATAACGGGATCGCATCATTAGGAGAATGATGTGATGGACAAGACCCAATCATATACATAGCACAAGATCGTATAGTTCGTTTGCTAGAGTTTTTCCAATGTCAAGTATCTTTTCCTTAGACCATGAGATCGTGTAACTCCCGGATACCGTAGGAATGCTTTGGGTGTACCAAACGTCATAACGTAACTGGGTGACTATAAAGTATACTACGGGTATCTCCGAAAGTGTCTGTTGGGTTGACACGGATCAAGACTGGGATTTGTCACTCCGTATGACGGAGAGGTATCTCTAGGCCCACTCGGTAATGCATCATCACAATGAGCTCAAAGTGACCAAGTGTCTAGTCACGGGATCATGCATTACGGTACAAGTAAAGTGACTTGCCGGTAACGAGATTGAACGAGGTATTGGGATACCGACGATCGAATCTCGGGCAAGTAACGTACCGATTGACAAAGGGAATTGTATACGGGGTTGCTTGAATCCTCGACATCATGGTTCATCCGATGAGATCATCGAGGAGCATGTGGGAGCCAACATGGGTATCCAGATCCCACTGTTGGTTATTGACCGGAGAGCAATCTCGGTCATGTCTACATGTCTCCCGAACCCGTAGGGTCTACACACTTAAGGTTCGGTGATGCTAGGGTTGTAGAGATATGAATATGCAGTAACCCGAAAGTTGTTTGGAGTCCCAGATGAGATCCTGGACGTCACGAGGAGTTCCGGAATGGTCCGGAGGTGAAGAATTATATATAGGAAGTGCAGTTTCGGCCATCAGGAAAGTTTCGGGGGTCACCGGTATTGTACCGGGACCACCGGAAGGGTCCCGGGGGTCCACCGGGTGGGGCCACCCATCCCGAAGGGCCCCATGGGCCAAAGTGCGGAGGGAAACCAGCCCATAGTGGGCTGGTGCGCCCCCCTTGGCCCACCCCATGCGCCTAGGGTTGGGAACCCTAGGGTGGGGGGCGCCCCACCTGGCTTGGGGGGCACTCCACCCCTTGGCCGCCCCCCTAGGAGATCCCATCTCCTAGGGCCTGCGCACCCCCTAGGGGGCATATAAAGGGGGGAGGGAGGGGGCAGCCACACCTTGAGTCTTGGCGCCTCCCTCTCCCCTGCAACACCTCTCCTTCTCGTAGTAGAACGGCGAAGCCCTGCTGCGGTGACCCCTGCATCCACCACCACGCCGTCGTGCTGCTGGATCTTCATCGACCTCTCCTTTCCCCTTGCTGGATCAAGAAGGAGGAGACGTCACGCTGACCGTACGTGTGTTGAATGCGGAGGTGTCGTCCGTTCGGCACTAGGATCTCTGGTGATTTGGATCACGTCGAGTACGACTTCCTCATCCCTGTTCTTTGAACGCTTCCGCACGTGATCTACAAAGGTATGTAGATGCAATCCGATCACTCGTTGCTAGATGAATTCATAGATGGATCTTGGTGAAATCGTAGGAATTTTTTTTGTTTTCTGCAACGTTCCCCAACATATTCTAGGTGCTGCGTCACCTTATTTTTGGGCCAGGCCCATGTAATTTCGAAATACTTGATTGTAGGCTGTTTTTAGAGTCCGTATGTGTGGGGAAACAAGAGTTAGGGTTCGTTTCGGACCCCTCCTCCAAGGGCCACGAAATTCCCCCCTCTTCCTCCATATATACAGCCCTTAGGGCGTCGTTTAGACTTTGGGTTTTGTTTAGATTAAAAGTTCTCCATAGCTGTGATACGTCTCCATCGTATCTACTTTTCCAAACACTTTTGCCCTTGTTTTGGAATCTAACTTGCATGATTTGAATAGAACTAACCCGGACTGACGATGTTCTCAGCAGAATTGCCATGGTGTTATTTTTGTGCAGAAATAAAAGTTCTCGGAATGACCTGAAACTTCATGGAGAATATTTTTGGAATATATAAAAAATACTGGCGAAAGAATCAAGACCAGGGGCACACACCCTGTCCACGAGGGTGGGGCGCACGCCTACCCCCTGGCGCGCCCCCCTACCTCATGGGCCCCCTGGAGCTCCACCGACCTCAACTCCAACTCTATATATTCATGTTCGGGGAGAAAAAAAATCAGAGAGAAGGATTCATCGCGTTTTACAATACGGAGCCGCCGCCAAGCCCTAATCTCTCTCGGGAGGGATGATTTGGAGTCCATTCGGGGCTCCGGAGAGGGGAATCCGTCGCCATTGTCATCATCAACCTTCCTCCATCACCAATTTCATGATGCTCACCGTCGTGCGTGAGTAATTCCATCGTAGGCTTGCTGGACGGTGATGGGTTGGATGAGATTTATCATGTAATTGAGTTAGTTTTGTTAGGGTTTGATCCCTAGTATCCATTATGTTCTGAGATTGATGTTGCTATGACTTTGCTATGCTTAATTCTTGTCACTAGGGCTCGAGTGCCATGATTTCAGATCTAAACCTATTATGTTTCCATGAATATATGTGAGTTCTTAATCCTATCTTGCAAGTCAATAGTCACCTATTATGTGTTATGATCTCTTAGCCCCGAAGTGGCAATAATCGGGATACTTACCGGTGATGACCGTAGTTTGAGGAGTTCATGTATTCACTAAGTGTTAATGCTTTGGTCCGGTACTCTATTAAAAGGAGGCCTTAATATCCCTTAGTTTCCAATAGGACCCCGCTGCCACAGGAGGGTAGGACAAGATGCCATGCAAGTTCTTTTCCATAAGTACGTATGACTATATTCGGAATACATGCCTACATTACATTGATGAATTGGAGCTAGTTCTGTGTCACCCTATGTTATAACTATTGCATGAGGAATCGCATCCGACATAATTATCCATCACTAATCCATTGCCTACGAGCTTTTCACATATTGATCTTTGCTTAGTTACTTTTCCGTTGCCACTGTCACAATCACTACAAAACTGCTACTGTTACTTTTGCCACTGTTACTGTTACTTCCATATTACTTTGCTACTAAATACCTTGCTGCAGATATTAAGTCTTTCAGGTGTGGTTGAATTGACAACTCAACTGTTAATACTTGAGAATATTCTTTGGCTCCCCTTATGTCGAATCAATAAATTTGTGTTGAATACTCTACCCTTGAAAACTGTTGCGATCCCCTATACTTGTGGGTTATCAAGACTATTTTCTGGCGCCGTTACCGGGGAGCATAGCTCTATTGTTTGAGTCACTTGGGATTTATATCTTTTGATCACTATGAAGAACTTGAAAGATGAAAGAACCAAGATTTTTCCCTCAACTACGAGGGGAGGTAAGGAACTGTCATCTAGCTCTGCACTTGATTCACCTTCTGTTTTGAGTAAACTTGCGACACCTACACCTGCTATTCATTCTGATATGTCGCATGTTATTAATGATGCCACTTCTGCTTTGCATGATACTTATGATGAAACTACTTCTATACTTGATAATACTGTGCCACTAGGTGAATTTCTTGATGAACAACTTGCTAGGGTTAGAGACAATGAAATTATTGAAATTGATAATATTGATGAAAGTGATGATGAAGATTCTCCCCCTAGATATGAATTGCCTGTTGTGCCTGAGGGTTATGTTATGGATGAAGAAACTGCTAGAGACTTTTTAGCTTGCAATGATAGATATGATCTTAAGAAATTATTAGCTAAGCTTAAAGAAAAATCTTTGAATGCTAGAATGAAATATGACCCTGCTTTTGCTACTTCACCTATCTGTATTTCCGATAAGGATTATGATTTCTCTGTAGATCCTGAGATAATTACTTTGGTTGAATATGATCCTTTCTGTGGCTATGAATCTGAAACTATTGTGGCACATCTTACTAAATTAAATGATATAGCCACCCTATTCACTAATGATGAGAAAACTTGCTACTATTATATCCTTAAGTTAGTTCCATTCTCATTAAAGGGTGATGCCAAACATGGTTTAATTCTCTTGATCCTGGTTGTGTGCGTAGTCCCCAGGATATGATTTATTACTTCTCTGCTAAATATTTCCCCGCTCATAAGAAACAAGCTACCTTAAGGGAAATATATAACTTTGTGCAAATTGAAGAAGAGAGTCTCCCACAAGCTTGGGGGAGGCTTCTCCGATTACTTAATGCTTTGCCTGATCATCCTCTCAAGAAAAATGAAACACTTGATATCTTTTATAATGGACCAACTGATGCTTTCGGAGACCACCTAGATAGTTGTGTTGGTTGTGTTTTAGGGAAAGAACTATTGATCAAGCTGAATTGCTATTGAATAATATGTTGAGTAATGAAAATGATTGGACACTTCCTGAACCAACTCCTAAGCCAACTCCGAAGAAAAGGGGTATTCTATTTCTCAGTCCTGAAGATATGCAAGAGGCAAAGAAATCTATGAAAGAAAAAGGTATTAAAGCTGAAGATGTTAAGAATTTGCCACCTATTGAAGAAATACATGGTCTTAATAACCCGACACAGGTAGTAAAGGTAAATTCTCTCTATAGATTTGATGAAGGTGATATTCCTCGTAATAAGTCTACTAGCCAATGCATAGATGAGTTCGATAATTTTATTGTTAAGCAAGAAAATGCTTATGTTGGTAGACAATTGAAACACAATGCTTACATGATTGAACACTTGAGTGATTATATGTCTAGAGTTAAAGGTGAACTTAAACTTATTTGTAAACATGCTTCTATGGTTACCACTCAAGTAGAACAAGTGCTTAAGGCTCAGAATGATTTGCTCAGTGAATTAAATAATAAGAAAAATGATAATGTTGTTAGAGTTATGACTAGAGGGGGTAAAATGACTCAGGAACCTTTGTATCCTGAGGGCCACCCTAAGAGAATTGAGCAAGATTCTCAGAGAACTAATGTTGATGCACCTAGTTCTTCTAAGAAGAAGAAAAAGAAAAATAATAGGAATTTGCATGCTTCTAGTGAACCTGTTGTTGACACACCTGAAAATCCCAATGATATTTCTATTTCTGATGCTGAAACACAATCTGGTAATGAACATGAACCTAGTGATAATATTAATGATGATGATCATGTTGATGCTCAACCTAGTAATAACAATGATGTAGAGATGGAACCTGTTGTTGATCTTGATAACCCACAATCAAAGAATCAACGTTATGATAAGAGAGACTTTGTTGCTAGGAAGCACGGTAAAGAAAGAGAACCATGGGTTCAGAAACCCATGCCTTTTCCTCCTAAACCATCCAAGAAAAAGGATGATGAGGATTTTGAGTGCTTTGTTGAAATGATTAGACCTATCTTTTTGCGTATGCGTTTGACTGATATGCTTAAAATGAATCCTTATGCTAAGTACATGAAAGATATTGTTACAAATAAAAAAAGATACCGGAAGCTGAAATTTCCACCATGCTTGCTAATTATACTTTTAAAGGTCGAATACCAAAGAAACTAGGAGATCCCGGAGTACCAACTATACCATGCTCCATTAAAAGAAACTATGTTAAAACTGCTTTGTGTGATCTTGGAGCCGGTGTTAGTGTTATGCCTCTCTCTTTATATCGTAGACTTGATTTGAATAAGTTGACACCTACTGAAATATCTTTGCAAATGGCTGATAAATCAACTGCTATACATGTCGGTATTTGTGAGGATGTGCCTGTTGTGGTTGCACGTTACTATTTTAACGGACTTTGTTATTCTTGATATTCCCGAGGACGATAGTATGTCCATTATTCTTGGAAGACCCTTTTTGAATACTGCAGGGGCTGTGATTGATTGCAACAAAGGCAATGTCACTTTTCATGTTAATGGTAATGAGCATACGGTACACTTTCCGAGGAAACAACCTCAAGTCCACAATATCAATTCTATTGGAAAAACTTCAACAATTACTATTGGAGATTTTGAATTTCCTCTTCGTACTGTCAAGAAGAAATATGATATTCTTATTGTTGGGGATGTGCATATTCCCGTTGAGATAACCTAGTGTTATTCGAAAATTCTCCGGTTTCATGTTATTCGGAAAGAGTTTGTTAACAAGACTTGATCAACCTTGTTAGTGGATTCCTTTTGATGAGCATGAGATGGATGAAGTTAGAAAGCACAAGTCTCTGTACCCTCTTTTTACTTTCTATTATTTAGATTAAATAAAGAAAAAATAGTATTTTCTTTCTATTTTCTGAATTATCCTTGCAAAAGAAACCCCGAAAATAAAAGTTCTCCAAATGTCCTAAAAATTTAATATGATTTTTTCTAGAATATTTAAGAATTATTGGCATTGAGAACACACCTGGGGCCCTCACCACCTGGCCACGAGGGTCCAGGGTGCGCCCACCCCTGGGGTGCGCCCCCTGCCTCGTGGACCCCACGTGGGCCCCCTCCACTTATTCTTGCACCCACACACTTCGTCTTCCTTCAGAAAAAATCATCCACCAGCTCAAACCCGAGTTCTAGCTCATCTTGCTGCCATTTTCGATCTCCTAGCTCAAAGTTTCATTCATAAAACTGATTTGGGGGATTGTTCTTCAGTATGTGACTCCTCCAATGGTCCAATTAGTTTTTGTTCTAGTGCTTTATTGATTGCAAATTTTTGCTGCTTAGGTGACCCTGTTCTTGAGCTTGCATGTCAAATTTATGTGGTCAAAAGTAGTTTTAATGCATGATATGGCCTGTAGGCACTTGTGGGAGTAGTTGCTATCAATCTTGTTGAGTTTGGTTCACTTTTATTTTGAGTCACTAAAAATTTCAAAAAAAATTCAGAGGAAATGATGAAGAGATTGTTGACGGGCTCTTTGAGCCGGAGCTCGAAGGATAAGCAAAGTGAAGAGAATAAGAAGCCCAAATATAATCTCCCTCGCACTGCGGAGGTTCGGCCGTGTGAATGGCCTTGTGATGAATTCTTGAGAGCAGCCGGGATTCATGATGACTTTTATTATTTGGATGAGAATACGGGCCTCATTGACTTCCTCCGCGACCAGTGCGAACAGTATCTCCTACTCACTAATATTTTTGTGCAAAATTTTCATTTCCATGCTAGGAGATCGCCACCCTCGGTGGATTTTTATTTATATGATGAGTTTAAGGAGATGTCACTTTATGATTTTTGTGCGGTTTGCAAGTTACCCTTTGCGGGCATCATAGAGGAACCACATCATAATGATGTGGAAGGATTTATTGATATGATTGCTGTAAGGGAAACAAGGAAAGTTTCCGATGCAAGAATTACTAGCATACATTTTCCTGTTCTACGTTACTTTGCAATATTTGCTAGTAGATGCTTGATTGGTTGTGGGAACAGTGGAAACCTTAGTGCTCCTGATATTGTTATTTTGCGCCATGCCTTGTTTCATGATGCTACTTTCAGTTTAGGCGTTATTGTTGCTAAAAGGTTAAATCTGAACCATACGAAGGGTCCCATCTTTGGAGGCATCTTTGCTTCGCGCCTTGCTACACACTTTAACATACCTATTAGGCATTATGACAAAGAAGAAAAGTTGATGCCTCCTATATTTCTAGATTATAAGAGTATGGTATCACATGATTTTATTTTTAAAGATAAGAAGATGCTTAAATATAGATTGATATTTGATAAAAATTAATGTGAGATTATTACCTTGCATGCGCCCTCTTTGTTTAACATATTTTCAGGCATGTACCTCATCTTGTCGGAGGCCGTTTATGCATACTGGAGCCTAACACCAGCTCCAGAGCCTGAGCCGGAACCACCACTTGACCCTTATCGGCAGTCTGTTTATCAGTGGAATCCGGAGGAGATCGCCAACCAGTTGCACCCAGACGACACTCCTCCGCACACCGGAGAGGGTCACTTTGATCCATGGGCATAGGCCAACTTAGGCCAAAAGCCTAAGCTTGGGGGAGTACGTATTCCTCACCGACATTACATTCATGTTCACACACTCATGACAGTTGTCGGTGCTCATACTTTTTCATTGTAATATCCATGCTAGTTTATTTTTCTTTCCAGCATTCTTCTTGTGTGTTTGAAAAACCTTAAGAAAAACCAAAAAAAATTGGTGTAGCTTTTAGCTAGTTTTTACTTTCCATGCATGTAGTAGTAATAATTAAAAGAAAACCCAAAAGGATTTATCGTTCTTCTTTTGCTTGTTGGGAGCTTTCCCGTGTAAATAGATTTATTTCCTTTCTTTTCTTTGGGGGTCGAGAGGAGAAGACCATGATGAAAATGTTGAGTGGATCTCCATCGTCTCTACTTTTCCAAACATTTTTGCCCTTGTTTTGAACTCTAACTTGCATGATTTGAATAGAACTAACCCGGACTGACACTGTTTTCAGCAGAATTGCCATGGTGTTATTTTTGTGCAGAAATAAAAGTTCTTGGAATGACCTGAAACTTCACGGAGAATATTTTTGGAATATAGAAAAAATACTGGCGAAAGAATCAAGGCCAGGGGCACACACCCTGTCCACGAGGGTGGGGGCGCGCCCCCTGCCTCGTGGCCTCCCTGGAGCTCCACCAACCTCAACTCCAACTCTATATATTCACGTTCGGGGAGAAAAAAATCAGAGAGAAGGATTCATCGTGTTTTACGATATGAAGCCACCGCCAAGCCCTAATCTCTCTCAGGAGGGCTGATCTGGAGTCCGTTCGGGGCTCCGGAGAGGGGAATCCGGCGTCGTCATCATCATCAACCTTCCTCCATCACCAATTTCATGATGCTCGCCGCCGTGCGTGAGTAATTCCATCATAGGCTTGCTGGACGGTGATGGGTTGGATGAGATTTATCATGTAATCGAGTTAGTTTTGTTAGGGTTTGATCCCTAGTATCCGTTATGTTCTGAGATTGATGTTGCTATGACTTTGCTATGCTTAATGCTTGTCACTAGGGCCCGAGTGCCATGATTTCAGATCTGAACCTATTATGTTTCCATGAATATATGTGAGTTCTTGATCCCATCTTGCAAGTCAATAGTCACCTATTATGTGTTATGATCCGTTAACCCCGAAGTGACAATAATCGGGATACTTACCGGTGATGATCGTAGTTTGAGGAGTTCATGTATTCACTAAGTGTTAATGCTTTGGTCCGGTACGCTATTAAAAGGATGCCTTAATATCCCTTAGTTTCCAATAGGACCCCACTGCCACGGGAGGGTAGGACAAAAGATGTCATGCAAGTTCTTTTCCATAAGCATGTATGACTATATTCGGAATACATGCCTACATTACATTGATGAATTGGAGCTAGTTCTGTGTCACCCTATGTTATAACTGTTGCATGAGGAATCGCATCCGACATAATTATCCATCACTGATCCATTGCCTACGAGCTTTTCACATATTGATCTTTGCTTAGTTACTTTTCCGTTGCCACTGTTACAATCACTACAAAACTGCTGCTGTTACTTTCGTCACCGTTACCGTTACTTCCATATTACTTTGCTACTAAATACCTTGCTGCAGATATTAAGTCTTTAAGGTGTGGTTGAATTGACAACTCAATTGTTAATACTTGAGAATATTCTTTGGCTCCCCTTGTGTCGAATCAATAAATTTGGGTTGAATACTCTACCCTCGAAAACTATTATGATCCCCTATACTTGTGGGTTATCAAGCTGCAACTTCGCGTACTTCATTTGTGTTCAACGACCAGACAAAGGTGTCACAGAACCCCGCCTTCATTAATAAAGTTTTCCTCTTATATTCGCAATATCTAGATTGCAATCTCCGTTTCTTACTTGTTCTTCGTTTACTTGCAGGAAACAGACCCTCATGGTCAGGTTGATCATGCTCCGGTGTGGTCAATAACCCCTCGGAAGTTGGTTTAGCGATTGCTAAGGCATGATGTCTCGCACGTTCATAGTCGGATCGTCAAGGTCGACTCCCATAGAAAATGATAGCCACCATCTCATCGAAACATCGGGACACCTTCGCCTCTATCAAGTGGTATCAGATTTCCAGGTTGCTCGGTGAGATTTTACAATCTTTCGTAGTTTAGATTGAGTTTGTTCTTCATACCTACAGTCCACGAAAAAGCCAAAAAAAATTAGGGTTAGTTCATCATATCTGAACCAGTCTGAGCCTTTGCATAGTCTTTTCAGTATTTTGCTTTGTTGAATTTGTGGTTGCATCGTCGTGTCTAGTTGCTGGTCTTAGAGTCTAGTCTTTTAGAGTTTCGAGTTCTAGTCATAAGTTGTCACGCCGCCGCCGCGCCATCATCATCGCCCCTGCCATTTACCACCACCGCTTATCCGCCACCGATCCGTCTCCATATACCATCACCAATCCGTATCCATGTACCACCACCGCTGTCATATCTTACCATCATATATCCACCACGAATCCGAGTTCTTTTCATATTAGGTTTGTTTTTCAGATCCATCTAATTTTCGATTCGTGTTTCCTTGCCTGAGTAGGTTTCGGAAAAAAGCGGCCATTTTTAAGCCAACATTTCGGTGACCGAAAATATTTTTTCCCTATCCTATTTTTAGGCTTTTCTGAGTCTTTTGAGACACTCGTCATCGGAGTGATTTTTTGTCGCACTTTTTAGTCGTCGTTGCCCTGATTTCCGAAAAGAAATTGTCAAAAAAAATCGTGTCCATCCTGTCATTTTGACCTGGGAAGAGTTTTGAGACACTCGCCATTATAGTGATTTTTCGCAAAAAAAAGAGGCGCAAAAAAAAGAGCGCAAAAAAAGAGAGCGAAAAAATATATTCCAGAGTGTGCTTTTCCCTTGTTCACGTGCAGCGCCATGATTTTGTTAGTGTTCTAGGCTCGCGTCTCTAGCACGGTCTAGCCTAGGACCAGCACAGTAACGCCGTTGAGCGTTTATTCAGCTTTGCATCTCTGAATTGATTACTGCTTATCTTTTTGCTACCATATTATAATCCTTCCTAGCTCCACATAAATCTACGTCGTGCGTTTGACTCTCCCTGGTAATCGCTCTATCCAAGCTTTGAGAGTTCTGACTACATCAGTTGCCGATCACCACCTACTGTTGGGTAAGAACTGGTAAGAATTTGAGATTTGCTTGATGGATTTGTGACACCCACCACCACCATTCTCTAGTAGTCTGTAGGATCATATTCTTGTGTGTTTCTATTGCTGCTAACCATGGCAGGATCACAAGTCGATGAGACTGACTAGGAGAACATGGTGAATAAGGAGTTGCATGATAAATTTCAGCAAATGATGACTGAACAGGTGCAAGATGTGCTGAACAATTTTGAAGAGGCCATGGATAAGATAACTGGCTTTGAGAAGACGTTCAAAACAAAGCTCGATAACAAATTTAATGAACTGCTTGCGCATACCTCCACGTCACGAAACATCCCTCTGCCCAGCGAGTTGTGTCCCTCTTGAGCCTGGCCAAACTGTTGGTGTTGCTGTTGATACTTCTGTGGATCCTGCTGCTGATGCAGAGGAGGATGATTATGCAGGAGTTCGCTGGCGTCTTTACACAAGACGTGCCACCGGGATTACCACCTAATCGTGGGACTGAACATCAGATTGACTTAATTCCCGGTGCTTCGCTGCCTAACCGTGCGCCATACTGTACCAATCCAGAGGAGACGAAGGAGATTATGCGTCAAGTACAGGAGCTGCTCGACAAAGGTTATATACGCGAATCTCTTAGTCCTTGTGTTGTTCCTATTATACTAGTGCCAAAAAAGGATGGTACGTCGCGTATGTGTGTTGATTGTAGAGGTATTAATAATATTTCTATTGATCTATTCATTATCGTCATCCTATTCCTAGGTTAGATGATATGCTTGATGAATTGAGTGTCTCTGCAATATTCTCCAAAGTTGATTTCGTAGTGGATACCATCAAATTTGTATGAAATTGGGAGATGAATGGAAAACAACATTTAAAACTAAGTTTGGATTATATGAGTGGTTAGTCATGCCTTTTGGGTTAATTAATGCACCTAGTACTTTCATGAGATTAATGAACGAAGTTTTACGTGCGTTCATTGGACGATTTGTGGTAGTCTATTTTGATGATATACTGATTTATAGCAGATCTTTGGAGGAACATTTGGAATATTTACGTGCTATTTTTTATTGCTCTACGTGATGCACGTTTATTTGGTAACCTTGGGAAGTGCACCTTCTGCATCGACCGAGTATCTTTTCTTGGCTATGTTGTTACTCCACAGGGAATTGAAGTTGATAAAGCCAAAATTGAAGCTATTGAGAGTTGGCCGCAGCCCAAAATGGTCACACAAGTGAGGAGTTTTCTTGGCCTCGCTGTATTCTATAGGCGTTTTATGAGAGATTTCAGCACCATTATGGTACCTCTCAATGAGCTTACAAAGAAGGATGTACCTTTTGTTTGGGGTACCGCACAGGAAGAAGCCTTCACTGTATTGAAAGATAAGTTGACACATGCTCCTTTACTCCAACTTCCTGATTTTAATAAGACTTTTGAGCTTGAATGCGATGCTAGTGGAATTGGATTAGGAAGTGTGTTAGTACAATATGGCAAACCTGTTGCATATTTTTCTGAAAAATTGAGTGAGCCTAGTCTGAATTATTCTACTTATGATAAATAATTATATGCTCTTGTTCGGACTTTAGAGACATGGCAACATTATTTATGGCCCAAAATATTTGTTATACATTCTGATCATGAATCCTTGAAACGTATTAAAAGTCAAGCTAAACTGAATTGTAGACATGCTAAATGGGTTGAATTCATTGAGACTTTCTCTTATGTCATTAAACACAAGAAGGGTAAAGAAAATGTTATTGCTAATGCATTGTCTCGTCGCTATACTATGCTTTCACAACTTGACTTCAAAAATTTGGTTTGGAGACCATCAAAGATCAATATGTGCATGATGCTGATTTTAAAGATGTAATGCAGAATTGTAAAGAAGGAAGAACATGGAACAAGTTCATCGTTAATGATGGATTTGTATTCCATGCTAATAAGCTATGCATTCCAGCTAGCTTCGTTCATCTTTTGTTGTTGCAGGAGGCGCATGAAGGAGGATTAATGGGACACTTTGGCATGAAGAAGACGGAGGACGTACTGGCTACACATTTCTTTTGGCCAAAGATGAGATGGGATGTTGAGCGTTTTGTTGCTCGCTGCATTACATGTCAAAAAGCTAAGTCACGACTCAATCCTTATGGTTTATATATGCCTTTGCCTGTACCTAGTGCTCCTTGGGAGGATATATATATGGATTTTGTTTTAGGTTTACCTCGAACAAAGAAGGGAAGGGATAGCATATTTGTTGTCGTGGATAGATTCTAAAAAATAACACACTTTATACCATGTCATAAAAGCGATGATGCTGTTAATGTTGCTGATTTGTTCTTTCGTGAAATTATTTGCTTGCATGGTGTGCCAAAGTACTATTGTTTCAGATCGTGATACTAAATTTCTTAGCCACTTTTGGAGATATTTATGGGCTAAGTTGGGGACTAAACTGCTTTTTAGTACTACTTGTCACCCCCAAACTGATGGACAAACTGAAGTAGTCAATAGAACATTGTCTACTATGCTTAGGGTTGTTTTGAAGAATAATAAGAAAATGTGGGAAGAATGCTTGCCTCATATTGAATTTGCTTATAATCGTTCATTGTATTCTACTACTAAGATGTGCCGTTTTGAAATTGTGTATGGTTTCCTATCTCGTGCAACTATTGATTTGTTGCCTCTTCCATCTTCGGAGAAGGTTAATTTTGATGCTAAAAAACGTGTTGAATTGATTTTAAAAATGCATGAGTTAACTAAGGAAAACATTAAGCGTATGAATGCTAAATATAAACTTGTTGGAGATAAGGGTGGAAAACATGTTGTGTTTGCACCTGGAGATCTTGTTTGGTTACATTTGCGTAAGGATAGATTTCCTAATTTGCGCAAATCAAAGCTAATGCCACGTGCTGATGGTCCTTTTAAGGTGTTAGAGAAAATAAATGATAATGCATATAAACTTGAGTTGCCTGCAGATTTTGGGGTTAGTCCCACTTTTAACATTGTAGATTTGAAGCCTTATTTGGGTGAGGAAGATGAGCTTCCGTCGAGGACAACTTCATTTCAAGAAGGGGAGGATGATGAGGACATCAATACCATTGTTACACCCACAGTCCCTGCTACTATACATACTGGACCAATTACTAGAGCTCGCGCGCGTCAATTGAATTACCAGGTACTTCCGTTTCTTGGTAACGATTCTAATGTTCATGAGAATATGATGCTGCCTAAATTGGATACGTTTGTTTTGCTTACAAATGAAGGGTCTAGCTTGGACAAGACAAATGAACCTTGAAGAAAGTTCAAGCATGGAGATGATGGCATGCGTAAGGGGAACAAGAACGGAGTTCCAAGTGATGATTTCAGTACTTTGAAGCCACCATAATGAGTGCATGAAGCCTTGGACGAAATATACAAGATGTCACTTCATAAATTTCGTCCAGAGGCTATTCTAGGTGCTGCGTCACCTTATTTTTGGGCCAGGCCCATGTAATTTTGAAATACTTGATTATAGGTTGCTTTTAGAGTCTGTATGTGTGGGGAAACAAGAGTTAGGGTTGGTTTCGAACCCCTCCTCCAAGGGCCATGAAATTCCCCCCTCTTCCTCCATATATACAGCCCTTAGGGCGTCGTTTAGACTTTGGGTTTATTTAGATTAAAAGTTCGCCATAGCTGCAACATCACGTACTTCGTTTGTGTTCAACGACCAGACAAAGGCGTCACAGAACCCCATCTTCATTAATAAAGTTTTCCTCTCATATTCGCAATATCTAAATTGCAATCTCAGTTTCTTGCTTGTTCTTCGTTTGCTTGTAGAAAATAGACCCTCGTGGTCAGGTTGATCATGCTCCGGCATGGTCAATAACCCCTCGAAAGTTGGTTTAGCGATTGCTAAGGCGTGACATCTCGCATGTTCGTAGTCGAATCGTCAAGGTCGACTCCCACAAAAAACGATAGCCACCATCTCATCGAAACATCAGGACACCTTCGCCTTTATCAGGGGCCCGATTGGACAATAACAGGAGCTTCAGTATGTTGCAACGCCAACGCCATACCTTGCATGATAGCATGCAACTCTGCCTCAAGAGGGTCGTTGCAATTAAAAATATATCGATATACGGCTAAGGTAACCCCACCGTCGTGTCGTCTTAAGGTCATGTCGGCAGCCGCCGTGTCGTCCACTCCTAAAGATCCGTCCACAGACAGGGCAACACGATTCACTGTAGGCGACGACCACGAGAAAGTTTTTGTTGCTTTCTTTCTTTCTATTTCCGGACTCACTTCCACCATGGGCATCTTCCCCTTCATAAGCTCCTCTGTATTGTACCTCAAGTTCAAGTGATAACATATAGCTTTGAAGATAATCAGCAGATACTTGAGTTGATGGGACATCTTTCCCATGTTTACTGTCCGTTCTCAAAGATCAAATCCTCCAAACTAGCATAATGATGCATTCCCGCTCATATTGTCCACAGATAGCGAGTAGGTCTAGTAGCTATTCATTCCATGTATAAATAAGCGCAAAATTATTAGGTAATTGTCACCTTTCTCTCATACGTTCCCACAAGTCTCTTGCATGTTCACATGCGATTGAGGGATGATAGCTTGATTCTTCCTCTTTGCCACAAAGTGGGCATGTAGATCTTTTTGAAATATGCATGTACTTCTTGCAAACATTGGTAGCTAATGCTCGGTGTTACCTGTACATAAACCTGTGCATTCGGTCTGTAAAGTTTGTTCGGTCCAACCATTTCGATCTTCCTATTTGATGGCTGAATTTACTTCCTTCTTTTCATTTTCTCTCTATTTAGTCTTCGATCAATACAGATCGGTCTTCGCCTTGACCAAACGAACAAATTCCACAATAAATGCAGTGTCGTTCATTGATTCTAAACATGACTAAGGGGGCAATTGTGGAAGACACTTATGTTGAGACTTGCAACTTTATGAGACTCCCAGTGTTATGAGTTGGGTGAAGGGCAAAGGAGATGGAGTCTAGGACTCCGGGTACACGAGATCGATAGGACTAGACGGTTGTAGGCATGAGTGTGTGGGACTCGGAGGTGTATGGCAGTTGCGGAGTAATTCAGTTTTTTTGGTTTATTGGGTCAGCTGTGGAAGATGACCGATCTGACCAAACTTAATTGGGTCTTTGATTTTTGACGACCGATCTCAATTCGGTCTTCTACAACTCCCATCATGTCAATAAGGTTTCATTTTTGGTCTCGGTCTTAATGCCGGAGAAATGATGAACTACAGCGGACAAGTGTGTGTGGGAAGAATGGCAACCATCAAGCAAAAAAACAAATCTCTGGATATGACCCAAAGGAGTTAGCGGGGCTGATTCTATACAAATAGTATAGATATCTCGTGAAACTTGTCACTGGTCCATTGTCGTCCAGCCCGGTTAGGATACCTGGCTTTCACCCAGGCGACCCGGGTTCAAATCCCGGCAATGGAGTCTATTGATTTTTTGGTCCCTTTATTACACCGCTGACGTGTATAGATGGCGAATTACGTACAGCCAGCAAGCAACTTTGTCTCTTTTTTTTGGCAGGAAATAGAGCGTATCTTTCCTCTGAAAAAGTGTTACCATCTCGTAATACCCCATCCGTTTCTAAGTATAAGTCTTTGAAGAGATTCCACTATGAATCACATACACTTGTATCTATGCGTTTTAAAATATAGATTCATTCATTTTACTCCCTTTATTACACCGCTGACGTGTATAGATGGCGAATTACATACAGCCAGCAAGCAACTTTGTCTCTTTTTTTTGGCAGGAAATAGAGCGTATCTTTTCCTCTGAAAAAGTGTTACCATCTCATAATACCCCATCCGTTTCTAAATATAAGTCTTTGAAGAGATTCCACTATGAATTACATACGCTTGTATCTATGCGTTTTAAAATATAGATTCATTCATTTTACTTCGTATGTAGTCCATAGTGAAATCTCTACAAATACTTATATTTAGAAATGGAGGGTACTATCTTTCACACTGGCTGGATGATGCAGCCAACAAACGGATCTCCCTAAGAGCAACTCTATTTTTATTACGAAGAATTTTAAGCGGAAATTAAGATGAGTCAAACGTCGTGCACGACCAGCTCTATTTTGTCCATCGTGTTAAGACTGATTATGCTGGCATTACCGTCCAGCAATTTCCCGTGCATCCTTTTAACCAGTGGTTTTAGCGCACAAGCAGCATAGGGATCGATCACTTGGCTTCTAGCGTCTCCGACTCTGTCCTGCCTTTTGCTTTTGGAGTATTTAGATAAGATATGATTCGATGTTATGTTTCACGTTCGTTGAGAAATATGCCGGGTTTCCTTTTCATGTGGTAGAGTGCTTATTATGTAAAAGTGCACTCAGTCGCCTGCGTGCGCATAAATAGTAAACTTTGTGATCAGAGCGAAGGATTCGCACGATACCTGATTACAAGGTGCAGCAAACTCTCCTGCACTCACGCAAAAGTTATGCTACTACCTGCGCGGATGTGGGCTGCTACCACTACTTAACTGCATCGCTGCGCCCAGCCCAGCGCAGCTCAGTAGTGACTCCCATGACAATGGCACTGCGTTCCTCGTTTTCTCTCAAATGTATTTACGACACTCTTTCTCATCTTGTTAGCAGCTCGATATCAGCTCCGACTTCGGCGATCTTCAAGTCCATGGAAGCTTTTGCGCTGCTTGCGACGCTCTTCACGTCGAGGTCAAGGGCGATGGACTTGACCAGGCCGTTCAACATCTAAAGGTTAAACAGGTCAAGGGAAGCACGTGCAAAGGTGATACCTCGCTCAAAACTCTGCCATGATAAATATGTTATTTTGCGTAATGAAATGTCGAAAAGGATACAAGAGAGCCGATTGCAACAAGGGCCCTGTATTTCGAATCGGCATCTTGGGCATCGTCTTCAGCAATCTGTGGATCCAGATAAGAAATGTAAACACAGGTGGCTGCAGGGAGTAGAGTGATTTACAGAGGTCAGAGATATGGGAACTCACTTCAAGGGCCGCAGAAAGAATTTGTGCCTGACTTTGTTCATCCTTCGATTCAATTGAAAGAACAGAATAGCTGCAGAAAAATATATATATTAGTCAAAAAAAGAGACAAGATCAATCAATGCAGGGACATCAGCGGCATTGCCAGGTGTGCCTGCTAAGTATATTCCAGCATCATGACCAACAAAATTGCAATGCATGGCTAGGTACAAGTATAACACAACTCAAAACTTACTTCAGTAAAAGTGTTGCATATGCCAAGTGAGCGTTCTTGCTAAAAGACGGCTTGCAGCTCGAGAAAGAATCAATAATCTGAAATTATAGCAAACAAAAGTCACTACTTTGGCGCACCAAAATTTACTTGCCACCCCCAAAAAATTATTCAAAATCTAATTTCGTTTTATGAACTAAAAGAGGCCCAGAAATTGACCAATAGATGTTGTAGTAATAATTATTGAATGATAAAACCAACAGCTACTTTCGAGTCAAAATTATATAAATAGGCTGAAATAAAAAATAAGTGTATGTAGTTTGAAAACTAACCTCAGCACAATGGGTTTTCAACCATTGGTGTAAGCATGGGTTGTCAAATAAGTTAGTAACTGCTTTGAGGATTGTAAGCACATTCGGTGAGTGCACAGGTATTGCTACAGCCTTACGGAAAGTTTCCCTGAGTACATCTGATTGATAACATGAGTAAAGAATCTTAGTTCAGTACCAATAAACAAAACAAGGCTGACCATTTTGCTAAGAAATATTACCAGCTATTCTTAAAATGAACATAATAACCAAAAATACTGAGTCAAAAAAAAAAACTCAGACAAGAAAGACTGATGCGCTAAAGCATTAACAGGCACAAGCATAAACTCACCGTTTCCACTTTCAATGGTCTTAAGAAGTAAAGTAGCCCCGTCAGGATGCAACACAAACATCCTCAGAAAATCAATAACTGTAAGGTAGAGAGATGGGCAATTATTTCAGATGAACCAAAAATCATCTCCATCAAAAACATAATGCAGCTTCGAATATCCAAACATAATACACTAGTTGTTAAACCCAAGCAACTGTCCCACTAATATTAGATAAGAATGTTTTACTGCAAAAAGCATCTGGAACAGAATCCACGTGTAAAAGATAGCTCCATAGGAGAAAACAAGCTCCGGCATTCTTAACAGTTTGTCACCTTCGGTGAGAACATTGGGAAACCAAAATATATCTTGGTCGGTTGAATTTTATCTGATTTCTTTGACCAATACCAAGGCTTTATAACGAAATTGTCCTCATCCGTGGATGTATCAATTATATTTCTCTCTTTTAACGCTGAGAAGCTGACATTTTTCCAAATAACAACTTTAGCTCTACAATCAAACTTTTGGCAGGAAAAAAGAGCATGCCACAATTAATTGAAACTATCAACTACAACAACGTAATTATTACATTATAATAGCTGACGGTAATTCAATAAGACTAAGAGTCTATGAAAGAAGGGATGTACTCAGTCAATAATCTCCTTATGTTTTAGTTCTTGTTTCAACTGACATCGGAATTCAAGAGTCTAGTCTAATCACCAGGTGAAAACAGAGAGCTTGGAGTCAACCATTATGTTGATAACAGTGTTAATGCGGTCCCAAAGTTTTTTAGAGAAGGGATGTACCTGGAAACATCATCTGTGAAGGCCAAGACTTCAATATTTTTAGCAACAACACGATGTCAGCATCTGCAAGCTTGCTTGTGTGATAAAATGATGTATTTTTCAATACTTTCACTATAGCAGCTAATCTTGAAAAGTCTGCCTCGGACAAGGATAGATGTTTTTGTTCCTGAATAGACAAAGTCAATTATTAAGCCTAGGTAAGACATTAATGGTCCCTATTAACAGAGTGAATCCCCTGAAAGTATGAAATAATATAGAAATTAAAATCCCTCATAAAGTTTGGACATGATTGTATTCTAAGAATCCCATGTGGAGATACCAGACTGAACTAAGCTGTGGTTAAGCCCACATAACTCCATAATTATTTTAGCTTTGTGCTAGATGAACTAGTACTCAAATGACAGCGATATGGTTATTGTCGTCTAAAGATTTTTCAATCACATCCCATAGAAAGCCAAAACACAAGAAATTCGCAGTTTTGCTAGCAAGGTCAAGTTATCCAATTCATACTTCAGCATAGCATAGTATCATAATTACACACCCATCATGGACATGGACATCCAACACATGTCTCTGCACTTCAAATAGCTGGAACAAACTTTGTTCAACTATGCTGAGAACCTGAGGTGGTTTAGTAGCATGTCTTTTCCACACTACTACTTGCCTGAGAAAGTTATATTCCTTATGCCAGGGACAAAATTATCAGCACAAGCTTGCAGCTTATAAGAAACAAAAGGGCCAACAAGAAGGTGAGAGATGTGGGAGTTCATGGACCTAAAGCACCTTGATAGTTCTAAAATAAATCTTTAAGGATGTAAATAAAGTTGTGAGATACTGAAATAAGCTTCAAAATTACCGAGTCAGATGCAAGTGTTGCACTGAATTCTGTAATTTTCTTAAGGATCCCCTCAAACTGAGCCGTCTCAAATAGTAACATTCCGTTCTGCAAACAAAGGGAAGTTTTTTTTTTTTGAGTGAGAATTGCAATAGATCATAACTCAAATCTGATGGCAGCTTGTTTCTAGTGTGTGTACAAGAACAAAGTACAGGTAGTTGAGTTTAAATGTTTTAGTTTCAGTCAAGTACTCGTATTAGATTATCATCAGTTAATAGCAATCCATTCGTACCTTCGGTATGTGCTTGAAAGTTTGTTTTGGGGCACTGCCTGCAATTATGTATGGAACATTATGGCAGGACTCTCAAAAGATGCTAGAGATATTTACATTTTATGCGAGGAAAAAGGAAGAAAAACCTATTGTAACAAATTGAACACTGTGTGCATGAATACATACCATTTGAAGAAGACGGTTGCCCGGGTACATATGCATTACCTGATACATAATTAATAAAGTCAAGCATCAACAGACCAAAACTGGCAATATATTAATATTTTATAAATGACTGCTGAAAGATATAAAATCTAACACGCTTACCCCCAGTATAGGGATCGCGGAAAGATGGATCTGGAACAAAATTGTTCTGCCCAGAATTTTGCAGTATGAATTCTACAACTTGCTGGCGATATGTCAAAGGAAGATTTTCTTTCAGGAGCCATTTGTCTGCAACTGCGTATGGATCATCTGCACAAAACAATTCATAGGTAAGACGGTGGTACTTAAAATAGCAAAGTGGTAGACTCTCAAGCATCAAATCAAAGTGCAGTACATGCAAGCGGAGAAAAAACTTCACGTTAGATGACTATTTAAATGATGATTTTTCTAAACATAACTATGTGGGTCACAATATTGCTTTTTTACTCTGGAAACAATAGCAGAGAAACAACTTCTAAATGCAAGACAAATGTGTGATATACCTGATCGATTGTAGGGCAGTTTCCGAATGGGCTCTCCATCTCCAATGTCAACATTAAAAACTGCACAAATATATAAAAAATAATACTATAAAGAAACAGAAAAGATTAGGAAAAGGCCAGCACTCAACCGACTGATTTTCTGTCTGTCCCTGTGGGAGCTCAGCCAGGGATTTGCAACATAGCCCATGTTGCAGTTCCAATACGGGCCATGTTGCAAAGGACAGGGGCAGAGCGACGTGCGTGATGCGTGGGAGATCAGCCTCGGATTGCAACATGGCCCATGTTGAAAGGACGGGGGCAGCGCGAGGAGCATGACGCATGCCTGTGTGCGAGCTCAGCCTGAGATTTGCAACATGGCCCATGTTGCAAAGGACAGGGGCGAGACCATGTTGCGCTGCAAACATTTTTTTCATGAACCGCAAAAAAAACTGTTCGGCGGAGTGCAACATGGCTCTGTTGCAAAGCCCCAAACACAACACGGGCCATGTTGTGGACAGACTGGGGCGCCCGGCTGACGCAGGAAGAGATCGAACGGCTGTCTCACACGCTAGCCAACGGCTACCAAGGCGGTTAATGCAATTCGATTATTGCTCTGCTGACGCGTAGCGTCGCCTAAAAGTTTAACGGTGAAACACATCAAAGAGAAAATAACTTACCGAAGTCATAGTGAGCACCATCATAAACCTGACCTTGTGCAGCATCCCCAGGTCCATCCACCACCTCACCAATCTAGCAATTTGGTTTATGACAAGATAAGTCACCGACGCTTATTTAGTTATTTTGGGACGGAGGGAGTATACAACAAAGCAACAATGCCACTGCAAGGTCAAGCGTGGTAAAAGCATATCGAGTGCTAAATTAGGTTCCATTTAATGTGTAATAAATGTGTCATCAACCCTATCATATTTGAAGATTGTATGTGTGAATTTGGACCGTTACTGCAGGCATTGAGTGCCTCACGGATACCTCAAATTGCATAAAAACTTGCATTTAAGTTACATTACTCAAGCAGCATATCAAGAGGGCAGGCCTGGCGCAGTGGTGAAGTCCTCCCCACTTGTGCCAAGAGGTCCTGGGTTCGAACCAGCCTCTCTGCATTGCACTTTGCAGGGGTAAGACTAGGTTCCTATAATCCCTCCCCAGACCCCACCTTGTGTGGGAGCTTCTATGCACTGGGTCTGTCCTTTACTCAAGCAGCATATCAAGCAGCTAAAGATAGCAACAGACCAAATATGTAAACATTGCTCAGCTTTGCAAATTCTTTGATGTAGCAACTTAATATAATACTATGGAAAGGTCTAATGCACAAAGGTACTTACTTTGTCCCATTTTAGCTCTTTTGAATTCCATGAATAAGCAACACCGTTATCGCCCTCTCTAACAATTAGAGTTTGCCCATCAGTGTTTCCTGCTTGAGCAAAAGAAAAGTTACAAACATGGCATTACTATGCAAAAATAACACGCGCGGTGATGACTAGATATTGTCAATTACTTTACATACACCACAAGTCCACGACACTAAAGAATTTATAGAAAAATTGTTTTTATATTGTGATCTCCTTAATCCCTTATGCGCTGAAATATGATGAAGGCAAGGTTTATTGCAAATTGGAAAGATATGAATATTTTCAAAAGCTCGAGATTATTTCAGTGTGCAAGTACACCTTCAATCCGATTTTAATTTTGAACTCCATAATATGCTGACATTATGTTTCATGAAAACACACCCAGCCTCATTCACTACAAATAGTTGGAGCATCATGGAAATATGAACACAATACCCCTGTAATGTATCAGAAAAATGAGATATATGACCTTGAACTTGCAGTGCCTCAACTCCTGGTAGATCCATCAACTTCAGTCCACCAACAGTCTTTCTGTAGGAAAAAAAGGCATAAAGATCATTTGGTCAAATTAGTAGTCGACGTATGATTAACCCCATGGTTCCGACTATTATTATTTTTGGACAACAAGTCTTGCCTAAAAATTAAAATGTTAGCATAACAATTACATGATAGAGTAATCCGACAACAAAACTGATCCTTTAAGCAGAAGATGTCAAAACTTCAGAATGTGAAAAAAAAAAACAGGAACCAACCTGCTTAGTGTGTACTGAGAAATAATATCGGTATATGTTGCAAGCTCCTCATCACTGCAGAACCTATTATTGTCGGTTGTCCATATCCTCACAACTCCGTCAGAACATGCAGTAACAACATCTCCATTATCCAAAAATTTAGCATCCCATATACATCCTGGGTGTTCAATGCTCTGAACACAGATTCCATCTGCATTATATTACTTGACAGTCATATAACCAGGTACATGGAGAAAAATCTGGATTCTGCTATGTACTAACAACTAAAACAAAAAAACTGCACTATAATGCACCTCCAATATAAATTTCGTTTCTACAATAGTTCATATTATGAATCCAAACATACTATCCCAAAAAACAAGACAGATATATCCTAGCTGCATCCATGAAACACACAACTCAAATCGGCCCAAGAAACTGGTTTACATCATCATAGGTACAGGTGAAAGAAGACCGTGTGTGGGTATCGGGATTCTTATTTTCAATGTGGAAGAAAAGAAGACCGGAACTGCTCATGGACTAGCCAAAGGAGGAATCAAGACAAGAATACAGATGCTTAACGACAATTAGCAGATCCCTCTTTACTAATTGTCACAATTTCCATTATCGTGCTAAATACAAACTACCTTTCCCATATGCCACTGCCCAATATGTTTGAGGTCGAAGTATTTACAATATTTTGCCTATAATAATGGAATCTGATGCAATATTTTGCCTCTAACAGAATCCCACTTAAGAGGAAGTACTATCATAGACTGGGACTATTTTTGTTTGGAGAAAATATTAGACTGAGGCATATAGGGGGACAAACCAGCTGACGAGTGGATAGTAACCCCAATGGAACGGTCAGGGTTTAAAGAGTTGTTCAGAACACATGGTACAAGTACGGATGGGAATAAAAAATTAGAAAGGTGAAAAATAAACCCAAACCAAGAAAAGAAAAATATAATGTTAAATCAGCTCGGGGTCCATACATCAGTTGCCATGCATAGAAAACCGAATTAATATCAGTCAGTTCGGTTTTAGGTTCAGTTTAACTAAACGGACTGAAAGAATCTGCTCGTCCTATGGCCCCATTTCCCAGGGCCATGCTACCGTCCTTATCTACTTTAGCAAAAAGCAAGTCCATCAAAATCTCAACTAAAGCCCAGCAAGATCTCCACCAAGTCAGCTAGGTGCCTAGGCCCATCTCTTGCTCTCGCGTACCAATGCAATCACGACGGTCAACGGGCCACAGGGAAACAAAGTTACGAACACTTCGCCCAATACTAGCCGCCACAGCACCAGCCGACATTCATGCAATCCATCCCAACGACCAACAGCACTGCACTCGGCAGCCCCATCAGTGGACTAGCACTCCTGTCAGTCTGTCACCGTCAACGAGACGATTCAAAGGATTCAAAGAGGAGCAGTGCCATGCAACAATGACGGTAGCAAAGTGCAATCATGTATGCTCTGCATTGCTGATTCAACAACAAGATTTTGGATTTCAATCATGACCTGTTGATAAAATCCGAGTATTTGACAGCATGCACACCCTGTTCTGCTATTGAATTACAGTTCCGTTTAAACCGAAAAGCAAACCGAGGTTTGGGTGAACCCAATTTCCGGTTCATAGTAATTTCCAGGCTAACTCAGTTGTCAATTTTAGAAAACCAAATACCGGGGAAAAAAGAGGAAGAACCGAATGCCCACACCTAGATTAAAATATAAATAAATTATATCCTATATAAAAAAAGTGCCACTGCATTTTAACAACAATTCTCCAAAGCAGACAAAATAAATCACCTTTCCATATCTTGACAGAGCGATCTTCACTGCCACTAGCAATTAGACCAGATGAATGCGCATCCACAGAATATACAAGAGAGGTATGGCCAATCATCTCCAACAGGGGTTGGCCAGTTAATGCCCATAACTTTATAGTTCTGCGAGCAGACAAAATATCATATGTTATCGTGTAAACAGAGTAGCTGTAAACTGAAAGAATACATTTGATGCACAAAAATGTAAGAAGACAATGAAAATGATGAAAAGCCAAATAGATGAGCAGTTCCTTTCAGCAAACCGTTGGCAGGATATTAGTACAAATATCCAAGATTAAACGAGAAATTATGATATCTTCATGTACAATTATATAGAAAGAATAATAGCAGCCTGTACTGATCCATCCTTTCATTTAAAAGCAAGTGGAACTAGTCAGGTGATATTTTAATCACTCACCCATCATGTGATGCAGAAAGTATACCCATCCCTGGCATCTGTGCTAAACATCGAACAGTGTCTGCAATGGAACAACATTTGTCAACCGATCAAGTATGTGTGGATGATCACAAAAATGCCAAAAGCACTAGTGCACATCAGGAGTTAACAAATAACCTGCATGCCCAGAGAATGTATGTAGACAAGTCCTTCCTTTCCAAAGTTTAATGGTGGAATCACTTGAACCTATACAAAAGGGGAAATATGTGAAGTATTAATCAACCATTTGACAAATTTAGTTATAGATATTCATGGGCAGTCACAATTGCTCTCAAATATTTCATAATTCATAAACCAGGATGCCATATGATGTTGAAGCCAATGACACCGGTTCAGTTATGGAAACGCTAGAAAACAGTGAAAATAATAAATCGCACTAGCAGTACAAGGTACCAGCGCACCAATGTAGATTAATAATAAAAATCTAGTAAAAATGGAAAATGAAGACATATCGGAAGCTCTACCCGTAAATAGTTCTCCCGAGGGCAGCTTTAGAACAGTTTGCACTGCAACTTTATGAGCCTCCCAAACTTCTACAGCATTGCCATCTCTCCACCTTCTTAAAGTACTGTGCATAATACAAGCGTCAGGGTACAGCAAGAAACCATTAGCTACAACGGGGAAACTTCATAAATTATTAGCCCATTATGTCATTTGACAAAAAAAATACAGCATAAAGTATAATTCATAAACGCGCATGCCCAAAAATACTGAATACACCACAGCCTAAACACAAGTAACATTGGAAACCTTTTCTATCAGGGAAGTGTAGAAAGAAACAGAAGTACGATGTGTGAATTTGTACAAATAGAAGAAATATAATTTATTACTCCCTCCGTAAACTAATATAAGAACGTTTAGAATACTAAAGTAGTGATCTAAATGCTCTTATATTAGTTTACAGAAGGAGTACATTACATTCATGTTACACCACTACATCTCCCTCAGGATGAAATCAGCACAAACAAGCAATCAAGAAGAAGTATGGTGAAGCCATACAAGCAAGTTCTGCACAGGAATTACACTGGTTGGGAAAAAACATACCAATCCATCGATGAAGATATAATGTCACCGTTGTCGTCGATAGCAAGACCAGTCACCTGTGAGGTGTGACCCCTCATTGTTCCAACAACTTCTCCTGTATGCAAATTCCATAGCAATACTAGCGTATCCATGCCACCAGAAACAATCGCTCCTTCCGGAAAGCGATCAGAAGGTGGGGCCCAAACCATCGGGCCAACAAAACTGGAATGTCCTACAAGTGTTTTTGAGAGGACATATTCGCGCTTCTTTTCCGGGTCCTGCATCCAGAATCTCACCGTTTTATCTCTTGACGATGTTGCGACCCCCACATCACCACAGATACAGATCCCACGAACCTATTAAAAAAGAGCAAGGACAAGTTAGCCAAGAACCAAATGTGTAGCAAATGTAGAAATTATGAAAGAGTTTGATGACAAGGATCTGACTTTATTGGTTGAATACATACCAATGCCCAAAGTCTCGAACTACTTAGTGATGCAGATATGCGTTCCACGTATGCAAAATAAACTTTGCCTAAGCTCTTAACAGTTTGAGCAAAATAATCGTTTAATACACAGGGATCACCTTTATCTCCAAATTTGGTTGATCATCATATACGCACTTTTTTATTTTCAATACTAACATGCTCCCCTTTTACTATCCTTTGAACATACACATGGGTTTGCATAAAGGGGTGTTTTGTATTATGTTTGGTATTTACATGCTAAATGCAAGTTATGATTGGAACCATACATCCATCGTTAGAAAAACAGAACGTGGCATTCTGGATGAGCATTGATTCCTGAAATAAGCACGACAATTTGTTGAATTTTTGGTGGAACATAACACAGGAACTAACCATCTGATTACACACGTGAAAAGAACTCCAGCAAAACCAAGTAACCAATGATTCCTAGATCCACAAATTCACTACAAATATCGTATCAAAAGCAAGTCAAAGTGCAATGACTAACCGCCGGCTATTTTTACACTACATATTCACCCCCTAAACCCTGTATATCGACTGTTATACAAACCGAAAGTAAAGTCACAAGAGCATGCGCAGGGAAGAACTAAATTCGGACGGGCAATTGAAATCTAAAACTTGTGGGGAGGTGTTGAACCGGAGGAGGGGGCAAGCTGAACCCGCGGGAGGGCAACCAAGCTAGCTAGGTCGAATTACGCAAACCCGCGCCGCCCTTCCAGCGAACGCGTCTAACTAGCAGATCGAGACGGCCCGCGCCCGCCGCAAAACCTCCGTCTAGGGTTCGTCCGGGCCGGCCAGGTGGGATCGAATCGCGTACATACTTGCAGGGGAAGCAAAGCGGAGAGCTGAGGCGACGGACGCGGGGCGAATAGTGCAGGGGAGAGGGAGAGGCTTACATCATCCTCGTGGCCGTGGAGCTGCGCGCTGAGGTGGTACTCGGCCATGGGCGGCGCCGGACGACGTACGGCGGCGAGAGAGAAAGATTGGCGGAGGAGGGAGACGGCGAGTCGAGACTGACACGATGCCAACTGCGAGCAAAGTTTCGTGGGATGTTGTGTCTCGGTCCTATATCGTGTTGTTGCGATTTCATGGAGGCTGGGCCGTGCCAGGTTGAGGTGGGCTCTCTTTATGGGCTGAGAGCATCTACGACCAATTCGGCGGACGAGCCTGGGCAGGTCCGGACACGTCCGCTTTGGACCCTTAGAGCAACTCCAACGGGGGACCCAAACAGACGCACGCTTCGTCCGCTTTTCATCCGTTTGGATCGGCCAGGCGGACGTGCACGTCCGCATTCTCGAATGGGTCGACTTGACTGTCCAACGAGAGGCGAATTCAAATGTGCCGGCATGGAAAAAACAGCTCGTAGATGTCGGATTTCGGGTTCCGGCAAAATCCTCAAGCTTCGAACTTTGGGGTGCACACGAAGATATTTCCCTTCCCCTACGTGGCGTCAAATGTCGGATTTTGGGTTCCGGCAAAACCCTCAAAGTTCGAACTCTGGGGTGCGCACGAAGATCTCTCCCTCCCCCTATTTCGCGCGCTCACCACGATCTCAAGGCTCAGCTCGTCGAACCCGAAGAACAAGGGACACAAGAGTTTACACTGGTTCAGGCCACCGATGTGGTGTAATACCCTACTTCAGTGTGGTGTGATGGATTGCCTTGTAGGCCGAGGATGAACAAGTACCAGGGAAGAACAGCCTCCTGAGGGGAGGTGTTCTTGAGTTTGGTGAGCTGGTGCGTATGAGGGTGGAATGGATCCGATCCCCTTCCTATGATGATGGCTAGTCCTATTTATAGAGGCCCTGGTCCTCTTCTCAAATATTAGGCGGGAAGGGATCCCATAACGGCCAATTTGAAGGGGGACAGCTAGTACAAGCTATCTTGACAAAAGGTGGTCTTCGCCTGTCAAAGGCTCTGGTGGTGACGCCGTCGTGGGCTCCGCGACGACCTCCGTCCTGTCGTCTTGCTGGTCTTGGTCTTGTTGCGCCGATATAAAAACCTTTGCCTGATGTCTCGGGACTCCTCGCTTGTGCCTGCTCCTTTAGCACCAAAGAGGCAACTGGTGCTATGCACCCGCTGGCGCCCGCCTGGTACCCGCCTGACCTTGGTCGTCATGGCTCACGTCACGGGAACCTCATGAGGTGCCCCTTACCTTGATCTCTCCGCTCCTCGCGAGCCAGCCTAATGAGGCTGCCCCTGAGGAGGTCTTGTGTCGTCCGTCTCGCGAGGCTTGACCCTTCGCGAGGATCTTGAGTGTTTGCTAGTGAAGATGGGTCGTACTAGGCCGCTCGAGGAGCCACGCCGTGGGCCGCAGGCAGGCAAGTCTGGAGACCCCCGTTCCCAGGACGCCGACAGTAGCCCCCGGGCCCAAGGCGCGCTCGGACTTGGCATCGAGGCGAAGCCAAGGGGCAAGTGCGGAGCACCGCGGGCCCCAATAGCCTGCGGCCTTGATTGACGCGTGGTGAATGACGGGACGTGGGTGTCTCCGCTTCCCCACGCTGCCTCGGCAACTGCCCGACTGACAAAAGGCTGGCGCGGGCTGCGCTGCCTTCATTGCTCCCCTTCGTCTTGCTTCAGATCTCCTTTCTTACTTCTCGCTCCCAAGGACTCCAGATCCGCCCAAATCTTCCTCCGAATCCGCCACCAATGGCGACCAACAAAGCTCGGGTCGTCGCTCCACCATCCTGGTACGAGCCTGCGTTGAGCGCGCCAAGCGTTTCGGAGAAGAACCTTGCCACCATGCTCCTGATGACGACGGCGGGTGATGAGAAGAGGAAAACCGCGCTTCGGGCTGGCTCCGCCGAGCCGGAGCCCTCGGGTAGCACCTTCTATCACTTCTTCATGAGCAGCGTTGTTGCGGGGTTGGTTCCCCCCTTCTCCAACTTCTTCTACTCTGTCCTCAACCACTACAAGCTTCGCGTCCTCCACCTTCATCCTAACTCCATCCTCCTCATGTTGATCTTCGCCTTCTATTGCGAGGCGTACGTTGGGATGATGCCGTCCGTGGCACTGCTGCGCCACTTCTTCTATCTTCGGACCAAGGACGGCCCCTGCTTGGGGTGTGCCAACTTTGTCGCAGCCAATAAGACCAACGCGATCTCGAAGGCCGGGAAGAAGGCCGAGAACTTCAGGAGCAAGTGGGTCCTGATGGATGCCAAGTGCTCTCACCCCCGGCTGGTGCTGCCGACGGCGATGCCCACGTCTCACGACGAGTAGTTCCGCGCGAAGCTCGACGATCCTCGGGCAAAGTTGGTGCTGGAGAGGATGACCGCCGACCTGAAGCCTGACGATCCGACGACGGCGAAGCTGATGGGGGCCATGATCATCAAGGAGTTCATGGCGCAGCGCGTGGCTCCGCTCCAGTCACGCCCACGCCCCTCATGGAAACTCGGGGACAGGGGTGACGACCTCCGCCTGCACTAGGAAGCCTTGTCTAACATGGAGCTGGGCGCAGCCCTCCGCTCCTTGGTTGGAGACGACCAGGAGTACCCGTCGGACGCCTTCGTTCCCTTGTAGCACCGTCCGGAAGGGGCGAAGATTGTCGCTGCCCTGCCTGTCTTTGATGGACGTGGCCTTGTGCCGCCGGCGCCCTCAAAGGCCCCGGTGGTGACGACTCCGGTGGTGGTGTCCTCTAGTGATTCTGGCGAGGAGGAGGAGGACTCGGTGGCCACCCTGGAGGGGTCTGGGGAGACCTCCCCCTCGCACAAGGCCGATCTCCTTCGCGCCTTTCCTGACGACGACGATGTCGACTGTAACGCCCTCAATGCGGCTATATCTCCTACGTGTCGAAGCACGACTTAGAGGCATAACCGCATTGAAAGCAATGTCGCAAGTAAGGTAATCTTCACAACAACACATGTAAAAAGATAATAAGGGGAAAGGTACATAGTTGGCTTACACTCGCCATGTCACACAAAGTACATAATAACATTACAATCATCCAATACACTCATGGTCCGACTATGGTACCAAAATAAAAGATCAACCCCAACAAGCGACATGGTCCCGATCGCCCCAACTGGGCACCACTACTGATCATCAGGGAAAGACACATAGTAACGACGGGAGGCTTCATCAAACTCCCACTTGAGCTCAAGCGCATCATCTGGAACGGAGTCATCAGGCCCTGCATCTGGTTTGGAAGTAATCTGTGAGCCAGGGGGACTCAGCAATCTCGCACCCTCGTGATCAAGACTATTTAAGCTTATAGGTAAGACAAGGTAATATGTGGAGCTGCAGCAAGCGACTAGCATATATGGTGGATAACCTGTTCGCAAAAGAGAGCGAGAAGAGAAGGCAAAGCACGAACGAAGAACTAAAGAACAACCTACGTCAAACATTACTCCAACACCGTGTTCACTTCCCGGACTCCGCCGAGAAGAGACCATCACAGTTACACACGCAATTGATTCATTTTAATTAAGTTAAGGTTCAAGTTATCTACAACTGGACATTAACAAATTCCCATCTGCCCATAACCGCGGGCACGACTTTCAAAAGTTTAAATCCCTGCAGGGGAGTCCCAACTTAGCCCATCACAAGCTCTCACGGTCAACGAAGGATAAACCTTCTCCCAGATGTTCTGATCAGACTCGGCATCCCGGTTCTACAAGACATCCTCGACAAGGGTAAAACTAAACCAGCAACACCACCCAGATGTGCCGACAAATCCCGATAGGAGCTGCACATATCTCGTTCTTAGGGCACACCGGATGAGCAAGACGTCGGGTAGGCCAGCCCAGAGTTGCCCCTGGTAGCCCCGGACATCGCTCAGTTGGACCAACACTTAGAAAAGCACTGGCCCCAGGGGGTTAAAATAAAGATGACCCTTGAGTCCGCGAAAACCAAGGGAAAAAGGCTAGGTGGCAAATGGTAAAACCAACGTTGGGCATTGCTGGAAGAGTTTTATTCAAGGCGAACTATCAAGGGGTTCCCATTATCACCCAACCGCGTAAGGAACGCAAAATCCGGGAACATAACACCGATATGACGGAAACTAGGGCGGCAAGAGTGGAACAAAACACTAGGCAAGAGGCCGAGCCTTCCACCCTTTACCAAGTATATAGATGCATTAAAATAACAAGGTAATATAATGATATCCCAATAATAATCAATGTTCCAACAAGGAACGATCTCCAAACTTCACCTGCAACTAGCAACGCTATAAGAGGGGCTGAGCAAAAGCGATAACATAGACAATCAACGGTTTGCTAGGACATGGTGGGTTAGAGGTTTGACATGGCAATTTGGGAGACATGATAAGCAAGTGGTAGGCATCGTAGCATAGGCATAGCAAAAGAGCGAGCATCTAGCAAGCAAAGATAGAAGTGATTTCGAGGGTATGATCATCTTGCCTGCAAAGTTGTCAGAGTTGACTTGATCCTCGTAAGCAAACTCAACGGGCTCCTCGTTAGCGAACTCGTCTCCCGGCTCTACCCAAACAAGACAAATAAGCAAAGGAACACAATCAACCACGTGCAAAGCTCAAACAAATATGATGCAAACATGGTATGATATGCGGGATGCGATATGTGATGCATATGCAAGATTTGACAAGGAATGATTGAACCTGGCCTCAAATTGGAAATCCAAGAGTGCCATTGGAAAGGTGAGGTGATTTCGGTTGAAATCGATATAAAGAACACCGGAATCGGAAGCACGGTTTGGAAATGGCAAGCAAAACAAATATGGCAATGGTCTGCGATAAACAGCAAGTAGCCATCTAAATGCATTAAGATAAATATGCTACATCACTCAAACATGGCAAGAAAATACATGGCAGGGATCCACTCATAATGCTTGACAAAAGATGAACACTGAGCTACGGCCAATTCATCCATTAACAGGTTCAAACAAGCATGGAAAAAGCGCAAACGATAAACATGTTTCAGGCTTAGTGAAATTAATACAAGCCTAGAATTTCATATCAGGTAGCACACTTTGGAGCATGAAAACTATATGCTACAGGAACTTAACATGGCAAAGCAAGGTATGACATGAAGCTACTCAAAGCACTTAACAAAAGTCCCTTAGTGACCTTGAGCCAAAAGGGATCAAAAAATACAATTGCAAGCATGTGAACATGGCAAAAACATAATCAGGTTATAGACTTAGAGAAAAACTGGATCATGCAAATCTGTTAACGAATAGGCATGTTTACGAGCTCGATGCACTCACTACAGAGCATGGCATGACAAACCAAGCATACACTCATCAAGAATACATATTATAGAAGCTAGACATGGCAAGAACAACAACATAGCATGCACGGATCAACAACAACATCCTCGGCAAAATCGCTAACAAGTAGACAATCTGCTAGGAATTATGAAATAGCAAAAGTAGAGCTCGATTGACTCAAGCTAGGGTGCTCCATAATTGCAAACAAAGACATGAATGGATAGAGCACCACAATAGTAACAAATCATCCTTATTGATCATCCTCAAAAGAGGCACGGATCACTAGGAAACAACATGAACATATGGCATATTGATAAAAACAGATCAAGGACTTAGTGAAATTCTAAGTCCCTGAAATCAGCATTAACGAATGCACTACTTTGCAAGCTTGTGCTAGTCACCACACATATCACAAAAATACATGGATAGCACCTCTGTAAAGATGGCAAAGCATATAACAAAACACATGTAGAGCTCAGGAGCATATCATGCACACATTAATCATGGCAAAAATGACAAATAGCTATTTGGTGCAGCAGATCTGACAATTATCTCAAATAGCTCTCTTCCAACAGCATTTCGGGCATCAAGATGAGCTCAAATGAAAATGATGCAATGGGACGAAATGATGTACTCTCTGAGACGAACATTTTGATATGCTACACGCCCAAAACTGAGTTACGGATGCAGAGTTACGACATGAGCAAGAATGCAAAATAATATGCAGACTTAGGGAAAAATCGGGGTCAACCCTAGGGTTACTGTAGCAACCGAATCTGGATCTGGGCGCACGCAAAACGAGGATCAACGGGGAACTCGCTGGAGCTGCATGAGACGGCGGCCGGACTTGGCGCGGCGCACGCTGGCGCAGCAGGAAGACGGTGGGGCGGCGGGCGTCGCCGGCGAGGCTGGAGGCGGGCGGCGCTCGCGGTTGGGCGGCGGAGGTCGCCGGGGCCGCCGGGCG
>NC_041382.1:418287156-418290091 GCF_002162155.2 Triticum dicoccoides
GCGGGGAAGATGGGAGGCGGCGCGGTCGGGGCGCCTCGGCCCGAGTCGGGCGGCGGGAGGGCCGGCCACGGGCCTAGCGGGTCCGTGCGGTCGGCGGTGATGTGGGGACCGATCCAGGGACAGGTGTCAGGCGGCGGTTGGCGGCGGGGATTTGTCCGGCGCGGATCCGGACATGTCCGACGGCGCGCGAGGTGGAAAACTAGGGTTTCGGGGGAGAAGACCCGTGAATTTCGGAGGGGGTTCTTTATATAGGCATGGAGGGAGCTAGGAAAGTCCAAATGAGGTGCGGTTTTCGGCCACGCGATCGTGATCGAACACTCTAGATGATGGAGAGGGTTTTGGTGGGTTTTGGGCCAAATTGGAAGGGTGTTGGGCTGCAACACACACGAGGCCTCCTCGGTCCCTCGGTTAACCGTTGGAGTATCAAACGAAGTCCAAATGGTACGAAACTTGACAGGCGGTCTACCGGTAGTAAGCCAAGGCCGCTTGGCAAGTCTCGGTCAAATCCGGAAATGTTTAACCCCCACACACGAAAAGAAGGTAGAAAGGACCACCGGAGGAGATAGGAGCGCCGGAATGCAAAACGGACAACGGGGAAAATGCTCGGATGCATGAGACGAACACGTATGCAAATGCAATGCACATGATGACATGATATGAGATGCATGACAACGACAACAACACACGGAGACAAAAACCCGAACCCGAGGAAATAAAATAACTTAGCGCCGGAAATGGCAAGAGTTGGAGTACATATGATGTAAATTACATCCGGGGTGTTACATTAACGACCACCCACTGAGGGAAGCCATGCCCCCTGCTGGGGTTACCACAAGGTCCAGGGTCTCCCCCTCGAGGAGGCTGGCGTCCGGTGTCCCGACAAAGAGCAGATCATCGCTGATCTCTCGGGGCGATGCCCCTGCTTCACCGCCGCCCGGGGCCACCGCGGCCTCGCCGACCTCTGGGGCCCGCGCGCCTACGCCTCAGGCCGCGAGGCTCCCCGGCTCCGCACTTCCAAAGAGGCGGCGGGAATACGCCACCGTGGACTAGTGAGTGTCCTGTCATGGCCTTGCTCCTGCTTCCATTGTGGCTTCCTGACGTTTCCTTCTTGTGCTGCTAGGCCGACGCCGTCCTCGAAGAAGAAGAAGGAGGCGGCAGCCACATCCTCGGGGACCCAGTGGCCTGGCACGGCCGCACCTCCTCCAATGCAGATGGGCGGCGATGGCGCCCACACTTCTCCTGCTCGGTCGTCCTCGCGAGGCCCAGTGGACGAGCCTCAGGAGGAGGCGATCTCCTCGGCCAAGCCGGCTTCGGAGGCGCCTATCCCCAGCTCGTTTGTTGACGCGGCCAAGGTTCAGGAGCCCCCAGCTCCACTTCCTGTCGTCTCCAGCTCGCAGGTCTTGGCGACGGCGTAGCCTCCTCCTTTGGTTGGATCACTGACCCGCGATCCTTCTGCTCCGCCCGACGCCTTGAAGGAGGCCCTTTCCGCGCTGGCGCGGCTTCGGGGCAACCTCCAAGGTGCTGACCGCCGACTGTTGGCGGGGCTCCTTGAACTGATCTTTGGTTGGTTGTAGTTCGACGAGTCTGTCAGGGAGGCGCTGAGCCAGGCCGTGGCGGCTTCCAAGGAGGACAAGCAGGCCGCTGCCCAACCCGCGGCCGCCCGCAAGGTGGCGCTGAAGGACGCCGGGGCCGCCCAAGATCGCTGCCGGTCGCTGGAGGCCGAGCTGGAGGCCATGCGCGACGAGCGCGTGGTCGAGGCTCGAGACCGCAAGGCGGAGGAGGATAAGATGAAGGCCCGAGAGGACGATGTCAGAGGTCGCGACGCCGAGCTGGAGCAGTTGGCGAGGGCACAGGCCACGAAGCGCAGCCGCTTGGAGAAGCTGGAGCGGGAGATTGAAGGCAGAGAAGGCCGAGCTGGAAGCCAAGGTGAAGATCCTAGCTGAGGATCGCGTGGCCTTCAGGTCCCTTGAAGAGAAGTCCCGCGTGGCGCTGCGGGCACTCTACGAGAAGGGCTTGGAGGAGCCGCTGGCGACAGATGACGAGGGCCCCACCCAGCTGCTTCCTCATCTTGTCGCGGCGCTTGAAGACGTCGTCGATGGGATCGGCCCCTTGGTGGAAGGGGAAGCCCGTGCGCTCTCCTCTGCTGCACTGACGCGCGTCTTCAGCCACCTCCATCTTCCCGATCCCGACGCCAACCTTGACGAACTGCTCAAGCCCGTGGATGGCGAGCGCCGTGCAGCCGCTGCCGAAGCTGTGAAGAGCCAAGTGGAGGCTTTGCTGAAGAAGTTCCACGCCTTCGACCTTGCACCCCCAACTGGCAGCGCCACTGAACCTGCAACTCTGGCGGGCGGCGCTGGTGAGGGCAACATCGCCGTTGAAGGGGCACCTTGTAACACCCCGGATGTAACTTTCCCAATTTGTACTCCAACTCTTGCCGTTTCCGGCGTTAAGTTATATTTATTTCCTCGGGTTCGGGTCTTTGTCTCTGTGTGTTGTTATCGTTATCATGCTTCTCATATCATGTCATCATGTGCATTGCATTTGCATACGTGTTCATCTCATGCATTCGAGCTTTTTCCCCGTTGTCCGTTTTGCATTCCGGCGTTTCGTTCTCCTCCGGTGGTCATTTCTAGCTTTCTTTCGTGTGTGGGGATTAAACATTTCCGGATTGGACCGAGACTTGCCAAGCGGCCTTGGTTTACTACCGGTAGACCGCCTGTCAAGTTTCATATCATTTGGACTTCGTTTGATACTCCAACGGTTAACCGAGGGACCGAAAAGGCCTCATGTGTGTTGCAGCCCAACACCCCTCTAATTTGTCCCAAAACCCACCTAACTCTGCTCCATCATCTAGATCATTCGATCATGATCACGTGGCCAAAAACCGCACCTCATTTGGACTCTCCTAGCTCCCTCTATGCCTATTTAAACACCC
>NC_041382.1:418290769-418514742 GCF_002162155.2 Triticum dicoccoides
TCTCCCTCCTCGCCGACCCCGCCGGACGCCGCCTCCTTCCGCGCCAGCCGCCGCCTCCCTCGACTCCGGCCGCCCCTCCTCCGCGCCGCCCTGGCAAGTTCGCCGGCGACCTCGAACTCCGGCCATCTACAGTGCTCCGGCCGCCTCGATTCCCGTGCGCGAGATCTAGATCCAAAAACCCTAGGTCAAATTCGTCCAAGTCCCAGATATTTCCAGTTCAAGTGCTCATGTTCATAGCCCCGTAACTTTGCATTCGTAGCTCCGATTCATGCATATAGGATATCAAAATGTTCATCTCAGAGAGTACATCATTTCATTCCATTGCATCATTTTCATTTGAGCTCATCTTGATGCCCGAAATGCTGTTAGAAGAGGGCTATTTGAGATAATTGTCAGATCTGCTACTCCATTTAGCTTTTTGTCATTTTTGCCATGATTAATGTGTGCATGATATGCCCTGATGCTCTACATGTGTTTTGTTCAGGGTTTTGTCATCTTTCCAGAGGTGCAACCCATGTATTTTTGTGATGTGTGTGGTGACTAGTGCAAGCTTGCAAAGTGGTCACTTGCTAATTCTGTTTTCAGGGACTTAGCAATTTCACTACGTCCTGGAGCTGTTTATCTCATGATGCCATATGTTCATGTTGTTTCCTATTGATCCGTGCCTATTTTGAGGATGATCAGTAAGGGAGTTTTGTTAATATTGTAGTGATATATCCATCCATGTCTTTGTTTGCAATTATGGAGTACCCTAGCTTGAGTCAATCGAGCTCTACTTTTGCTACTTTGTGAATCTGGGCAGATTGTCAACTTGTTTGCAATTTTGCCGATGATGTTGTAGTTGATCCGTGCATGCTATGCTATTGTTCTTGCCATGTCTAGCTTGAATTTTGTGCCTTCTTGATGGGTGTATGCTTTTCTTGCCATGACTTGCACCGTAGTGAGTGCATCGAGCTCGTAAACATGCCTACTTGAGTTGTATTTCAGCATGTGTCAGTTTTTCACTAAGTCTGAAAACTGATTATGCTTTTGCTATGTTCACATGCTTGCAATTGTATTTTCTTATCCCTTTTGGCTCAAGGTCACTAAGGGACTTTTGTTAAGCTCTTTGAGTAGCTCCATTCCATGCTTTACTTTGCCATGTTCAGGTCATGTAGCATGTATTTTTGTTGCTCCGAAGAGGGCTAGTTGATCTGAAATTCCAGACAAGTGTTAATTTCACTAAGTCTGAGATCTGTTTGCCATATGCATTTTTGCCATGCTTGTTTGAACCTATTAATGGATGAATTGGCCGTAGCTCAGTGCTAGACTTTTGTTAAGCATCTTGAATTCATCCCTGCCATGTATTTTGTTGTCATGTTTGGTTGCTGTAGCATGTTCATCTCATTGCATTTAGTTGGCTACTTGCTGTAAATCGCAGACCGGTGTCATTTTTGAATCGCTTGCCATTTCCAAACCGTAACTCCGATTCCGGCGTTCTTTATATCGTTTTCAAGCGATTTCATCTCATCTTTCCAGTGGCACACTTGGATTTCCAAGTTGAGGCCAGGTTCATGCATTTCCTGTCATATCTTGCATTTCGCATCCCGCATCGCATCCCGCATAGCATACCATCTTTGCATTGCGTTGTTTGAGTTTGCACGTGGTTGATTGTATCCTTGTTGCTTGTTTGGGTAGAGCCGGGAGACGAGTTCGCTAACGAGGAGCCCGTTGAGTTTGCTTTCGAGGATCCAGTCAACTCTGACAACTGTGCAGGCAAGATGATCATACCCTCAAAATCACTACTATCTTTGATATGCTAGTTTGCTCGCTCTTTTGCTATGCCATTGCTAAGATGCCTACCACTTGTTTTCAAGCCTCCCATATTGCCATGTCAAACCTCTAACCCACCATGTCCTAGCAAACCGTTGATTGGCTATGTTACTGCTTTGCTCAGCCCCTTTTATAGCATTGCTAGTTGCAGGTGAAGATTGGAGGCTGTTCCTTGTTGGAACATCTTTTATTTACTTGTTGGGATATCATTATATTGCTATGTTATCTTAATGCATCTATATACTTGGTAAAGGGTGGAAGGCTCGGCCTCTCGCCTAGTGTTTTGTTCCACTTTTGCCGCCCTAGTTTCCGTCATATCGGTGTTATGTTCCCGGATTTTGCGTTCCTTACGCGGTTGGGTTATAATGGGAACCCCTTGATAGTTCGCCTTGATTAAAGCTTTTCCAGCAATGCCCAACCTTGGTTTTACCATTTGCCACCTAGCCTTTTCTTTCCCTTGGGTTCTGCAGACTCAAGGGTCATCATTATTTTAACCCTCCCGGGCCAGTGCTCCTCTGAGTGTTGGTCCAACCTAGAGCCCCTTGCAGCGCCACCTCGGGGAAACTCGAGGGCTGGTTTTAGTTGTACGGATTGCTTATCTGAGTGTGCCCTGAGAAAGACATATGTGCAGCTCCTATCGGGATTTGTCGGCACATTCGGGCGGTGTTGCTGGTCTTGTTTTAACCTGTCGAAGTGTCTTGAATTACCGAGATACCGAGTCTGATCGGAACATCTTGGGAGGAGGTCTATTCCTTCGTTGACCGTGAGAGCTTGTCATGGGCTAAGTTGGGACTCCCCTGCAGGGATTTGAACTTTCGAAAGCCGTGCCCGTGGTTATGGGTAGATGGGAATTTGTTATTGTCCGGTTGTAGATAACTTGAACCTTAACTTAATTAAAATGAATCAACTGAGTGTGTTACCGTGATGGCCTCTTCTCGGCGGAGTCCGGGAAGTGGACACGGTGTTGGAGTAATGTTTGCGCAGGTTGTTTCTCTAGTTTCTCGCTCGCGCTTTGCCTCATCTTCTCGCTCTCTTTTGCGAATAAGTTAGCCACAATACTTGCTAGTCGCTTGCTGCAGCTCCACTCATATTTACCTTGCCTTACCTATAAGCTTAAATAGTCTTGATCGCGAGGGTGCGAGATTGCTGAGTCCCTGTGGCTCACAGATTACTATAATACCAGATGCAGGGCCTGATGATTCTGCTCCAGGAGACGCACTTGAGCTCAAGTGGGAGTTCGACGAAGACTCTCAACGTTACTATGTTTCCTTTCCCGATGATCAGTAGTGGTGCCCAGTTGGGGGTGATTGGGACCGTTGTCGCATGTTGGGTTCTCTTTTATTTTGGCGCCGTAGTCGGGCCATGAGTGTTTGGATGATGTAATGTTATTTATGTACTTGAATTGACGTGGCGAGTGTAAGCCAACTATGTTATCTCCCCTTTATGATTTATATTACATGGGATGTTGTGAAGATTGCCTAACTTGCGACATATGCCTTCAATGCGATTATGCCTCTAAGTCGTGCCTCGACACGTGGGAGATATAGTCGCATCGAGGGTGTTACACACCTTTTGCAAGTGATGACAGCGTCCAGGGATTACGAGATGGCTTGCTGACGGCTCCTTTTCCTGCTTTGCTTCTGCAACATGAACCATGCCTCGTGGAGGTGTTTAAACTTGTGTTTGGTATTCGGAAAACAGTATGTCTTGTAATATTTGTTTGAGATTACGCGATTTCCTTTCTGTTTGCTTGATGTTCTACATCGGCAGGGCCTGACCCCGCGCATACTGTAGGATCAAAAGTATGTCTAGAGGGGGGGGGGTGATTAGACTACTTGACCAAATAAAAATCTATCATTTTCCCAATTTTAGTCTTTGGCAGATTTTAGCTATCTTAGCACAAGTCAAACAATCTTAACACAATTCAAGCAAGCATGCAAAGAGTCTATGAGCAGCGGAAAGTAAAGCATGCAACTTGCAAGAATGTAAAGGGAAGGGTTTGGAGAATTCAAACACAATTGGAGACACGGATGTTTTTGTCGTGGTTATGATATGTGATGCTATCGTACATCCACGTTGATGGAGACTTCAACCCTCGGAGGGTAACGGTTGTGCGAGTCCATGGAGGGCTCCACCCACGAAGGGTCCACGAAGAAGCAACCTTGTCTATCCCATCATGGCCATTGCCCACGAAGGACTTGCCTCACTAGCAGTAGATCTTCACGAAGTAGGCGATCTCCTTGCCCTTACAAACTCCTTGGTTCAACTCCACAATCTTTGTCGGAGGCTCCCAAGTGACACCTAGCCAATCTAGGAGACACCACTCTCCAAGAAGTAACAAATGGTGTGTTGATGATGAACTCCTTGCTCTTGTGCTTCAAATGATAGTCTCCCCAACACTCAACTCTCTCTCATAGGATATGAAATTGGTGGAAAGAAGATTTGAGTGGAAAGCAACTTGGGAAGGCTAGAGATCAAGATTCATATGGTAGGAATGGAATATCTTGGCCTCAACACATGAGTAGGTGGTTCTCTCTCAGAAAATGTGTATTGGAAGTGTAGGTATGTTCTGATGGCTCTCTCCACGAATGAAGAGTGGGTGGAGGGTATATATAGCCTCCACACAAAAACTAACCATTACACACAATTTACCAATCTCGGTGAGACCGAATTGAGAAACTCGGTCGGATCGATTTAGCAAACCTAGTGACTGTTAGGATTTTTGGTGGGACTGAGATGCAACTCGGTAGGACCGATATGGTTAGGGTTAGGGCATAACGTAATCTCGGTGTGACCGATTACACAAACTCGGTGAGACCGATTTTGGTAATAAGCTAACCAGAGAGTTGGTCAGGTAAACTCGGTGGGACCGATCACTCATTTCAATGGGACCGAAATGTTACAAAAGAGAAACAGAGAGTTTACATTGCAATCTCGATGGGACCGATCGCTCATCTCGGTAGGACCGAAACGTTACGAAGGGAAACAGAGAGATTACAACCCCATCTCGGTGTGACTGAGATCCCTATCGGTGAGACCGATTTGCCTAGGGTTTGTGGCAGTGACTATGGCATCTGAACTCGGTGGCGCCGGATAGAAAGAATCGGTGGGGCCGAGTTGGACTTTTGGTTTAGGTCATATGTGGATGTGGGAAGGTAGTTGAGGGTTTTGGAGCATATCACTAAGCAGTATGAAGCAATAACCCCATTAAACAACACCTCATCCCTCCTTGATAGTATTGGCTTTTCCTATAGACTCAATGTGATCTTGGATCACTAAAATATAAAATGTAGAGTCTTGAGCTTTGAGCTTGAACCAATCTTTTTGTCCTTAGTATTTTGAGAGGTCCACTTTCCTCATCCATGCCATGCCATTCATTGAGCTTTTCCTGAAATATTAATCTTGGAATAGCATTAGCTCAATGAGCTATATGTTGTTAGGAATTACCAAAACCACCTAGGGATAGTTGCACTTTCAATCTCCCCTTTTTTGGTAATTGATGACAACATATAGATCAAAACTTCGACAAATGATAATAAGAGTGAAAAGCATTGTCACTTTGAGAAGTATGTGAAAAGCAAGAGCTCCCCCTAAATTTGTGCATAGTTTATGATTTGGTTTGGACTGCAAATGCACAAAGAGTTAGGCTCATGGGTTACTCTTCCATGTCACATACATCTTGGTGGAGCGCTCAAAATGATAATAATTAAATACATGCACTCATCACCAAGCAAAATGAATGATCATATAGGGATAAAATGGTAATGTCATCCAACAAGCATTAATGTAGCATATGATCAAACACACGATCATCCAAGTATCACATAGACAAAAAGTATCTCAAACAAGCAAAGCAAATAAAGTTCAACCACCAAAGCAAGAGAGAATAAAAGGCAACGCTCTCTCTCGAAGCCTATGATCTATACATTTTTCTCCCCCTTTGGCAACAAGTTACCAAAAAGTTCCTAGAAAATGCATAGCACTAAATCGTCTCTCAGGCTTGGTCTTCAGGTGGTGGTGTCCGGATAACTCCAAGAACGAAGGCTTCAGTCGATGTAGATGGAGCTGATGGAGTAGGTGCTGGAGCTGGTGACACTGAAGCTGTAGCTGGTGCAGACGAAGTTGCTTTGGTGTCTGGAACAGGCACTGTAGTAGATCTCTGAGCTCTAGGCACTCTGGCAAATGCATCAGTGGTTGTGTTGCCCTTCCTCTCCTGCATATCATCCTGAAGTGCTCCACAACAGACTGGATCTCAGTTACCTTCACATCCAAGTCATAGAACTTTTGCTCCACGATCCTTTCCAAGCTCTTCTGGTTTTGAGTCAGGGTGGCCAGTCCCTTCTCAATCCTTAGAGTGGAGGCAATCAAGTAGCCAAGCTGATCTTGCTTGCTCTTCAGAAGATACCGAGATGCTTCTTCAATAGTTGGCATCCTTGCAGCCTTTTCAGCCTTTGCCTTCTCCTTCTTGGCTTGTGCGTGCACAGAAGATGGTTCATCCTCATTCATCACCATAGTGTTGTCCTCAAATTCTGGGTAGATAGGCATGTGCTCCTTGTCCAGCAGATATGTACCAGTGCCCATCTTGGAGTTGATCAGCTCCTGGATCTGTGGGGCATACCCACAACTCCTCTTCTGATCTGCAGTTGTCCTCTTGATAGTTTCAACTATAAGGCTCATGCCTTTGAACTTATGTGGGACATCAAATATGTGAAGCAAGTTAATTGCATGGCCTCTGATCATCTTGTGATCACCTGACTTTGGCAAGGGAGTGTGCCTGAGGATCCAGTTGATAGTAGGCAAGCCTGATAGAAGGTAATGTACAGATCCAAACTTATGTGTCTCAAGAGCAGCATCTGGGATCTCCTTGTACATGTGTGCCATGGAGTTGTGATCCTTCTTCTTGGCATAGACATCCAAGACATCTTCACTCTCTTTTCGAGCATTGATCAACTTCGCCCATTCAGTAACCGTGGACTGGTACCTAGTACCTTCAGACATCCAGACAATCCTTCCATCTGGGTAGAAGTGAGCTGTGGAGTAGAACTGCATGATAAGCTCATCATTCCATTTTGTGAGCTTCTGAGCCACAAACTCATCAACTCCACAAGCCTTGAAACTGTCATATACACCTGGATAGTGATCCTCGTTTTCCTTGATGTAGTCCCAGTCGACCCATCTCATGTCACACACTATGGGCTTCTTGTCAAGCAAGATGGTCTCATAGAGGTCCTGTTGTTCCTTTGTATGGAACCTGTAGTCCACAGCAGTCCTTCTCCTGGTGGCATATGGATCAGACTCTCTCCATAGCCTCAATCCTGAGTCCTTCCTTATCTTCATGTTCTCAGCTACTGGATGAGCATCATTGTGATCTAGAATTTTTGGCTTCAACTTCCTCAAGACATGTGACTCATCATCTTCTTCTTCCATTTCAGCTTTAGGCACTGGGGCCTTGTTCTTCTCCTCGGCAGGGATGTTCCTGGTGCTCCTCTTTGGTTTTGGCTTTGGAGTTGGAGTAGCAGCCTTTGGAGCAGTCTTAGGCTTAGATGGAACAACCCCTGCCCTGATGGCATCACCCATAAGCTTCTGAGCTTTGGGTGCTGGTGCAGCATCTTCTTCCTCTTCCTCTTCAGAATCTCTCATGATTGAGGATCTCCCAAGTACTCTGGCAGTAGTCTTCTTGACCCTCTCTTTCCTCTTCTTCTCTGCCACAACCTGCTCTTTGGGTGCAGATCCCAAAGTCTCTTGAGTAGATGCTCTAGCCTTAGACATTGGAATTCTCTTGGCAGAAACCTTTTGCTTCATGCCTGGCTTGGTGGCAGCAACTGTGCCATATTCCTTCTTCAGGACTTTTCTCTTTGAGGTGGTTTCTTCTTCCTCAGCCACATAGTCCTCATCCTCTAACTCTGAAGTTCTTTTCTTGCTGGCCCTGGTGGCAGCTTTGGGTAAGTTGCTTGGGGTGCTCCTGCACCATCATCTGAGCTGCTAGAGGGACTAGTGCCCTCACTCAAGTGAACCTGCTCCTCTGACTTGTTTTGGCTGTCACTCTGATCAGACATATTGCAAACACTGACAGCAGACCCTGTGAATAGATATAGATGAGATAGAGTGGATGAGCATCACAAAATGCAGAGGTTTTTGCAAAAGAATGAGTCAAAAAAATAGTTTTAGTTTTCCACATAAAGCATTTCAGATCAACCGATTTGTAAACTCGGTGATACCGAAGCAGCTGTTGGAACCTAAACTAGTGAACTCGGTCAGACCGAGTCACAGTTCGGCGGCACCGAGACTGCTAGGGTTTTACAAAGTCCGGAACTCGGTCACACCAATTTGCAATTCTCGGTCAGACCGAGAATCACATGTGCAATGGACTGAGCCGAATCGGTGGTACCGAGTTCCACAACTCAGTGGGTCCGAGATGGTTTCGGCGGAAACCTAACCCTAAATTTTCAAATCACGACTAAACTACGGAGTGTTTTCAATGGATAGAATGATCTCAATCGTGGCAAGATACATGGCGAACACAATATGCTAGGAATCAGATAAGGATAGCATAGTGATCGAGTTCATACCCTAGTTCGGCGATGAACTCGCTACGGCGGCAACGGCGGGGATGATTCCCGTTGAGGGCGGCGGAGACCAGCGACAGGAGGCGGCTGGCGACGAGGAGGACGATCCGGAGACCCTGGAGGCAGAGCGGGCTAAGGGCGGGTCGAGGAGGTTCGAAAAGTTTTCCAAAATTTGACTCGTGGATATATATAGCCCGACCCTGTCGGTGTGATCGAGTGGAACAACTCGGTGGCACTGAGATTCATAAATGCAAGCAGTTACTGAAACTCGGTGTGACCGAAAAGTTCAAATCGGTTGCACCGAGATTGAAAACCTAGATCGACTTAGTGATCTCGGTATGACCGAAATGGGTGAATCGGTCAGACCGAAACGCACAAAGAAGTTTTGGAAGTTTAAGTCTATCACGAATCGGGGACTCCGAGTGCTCCTCACACAGAGTGGTTCGAATTTGACTTGATCAAATTTTGTGATGCAGCATGAATAGAGTTTGAGACGAGAAAAGCATAGATAGCTAGGGAAGGTTCTTAGGCATTCTTGTCCATCCACTTGACCAAAAGAAAAGAAAACCAATCAATCAAAATGACAAGTGGATGTCCTCGAATTAGTAAATTATGCAACCAACATGCTCACACAATAAAATGGCAATTGAAATATGTGGCAAAGCATGCACAAACAATTCTAGCATCTATCAAGCAATTGGCGATGACTAGGTCATCTATATATGAGTATATTGACTTAGGAGTCAAATGAGAACATTTGATCATAGGTCATACTCATCGTTTAAGCACAAGTGGGGTTACCACTTTTACATAAAGTGTTGTTGTGTTCACACCATTAGAGTTGCTTTAACTCAATTGTTAGAGTAAAGCTCCCCCTAGATGTGAGATCCCCCCTAAGAGGGATGAACTAACCTTGGGTTTTGTCGATGATGACTTCATGTAGGTGTTGAAGATGTGGATGCTCTATGTTGATGTAGATCATTTGGAGCTATCCTTTGGAGTGAGTTGCACTTTCAATACCTACACGGGTTAGTCCCACAAGGAACAAACAAGGATATCCATAGACATAGAGTGATGCGCACACAAGATGATGTCTATGAAAGCTTTAGGTTACCTTGTCCCTTGTCTTACCAACAAGAGGGTTTGTGACTCCTTGAACAAGTGCAAGATGTGGAAGTTGATTGCACTTGTTCTTGCCAAAATGATAAGAGTGAAGTATATTGGCGGAGTCACCCTCAAGAACTCTCTAGTTCTTCTTCTTCGGGATCCACACCATCTTGATGGGAATCCTTGGAGTTGTAGTTGTACTTGATGAAGTGGAACTTGATGTAGTCTTGGGAACCTACTTGACCAAGGCCTTAGGAGCTTCTTCAAATGCATCAATTTCCTCTTTAAGCTTGTCCTTGCCTTTTTGCTTGTGGTCTTGTGGTGGAAGATCATCTTGATCTTGTGTCCCTTTGGAAGAAGTAGGATCATACTTCTCTTGTTGAGGAACAAACTTCGTCTTGGGGTATTGATCTTATTCCCACTCAACTCCATTGGCATTGAACTTTCGTTCAAAACCAATACCTTGATTCTTCCGGTGCCTTCCTTGCTTGCGTACAATTTCCTCGAATTGCTTACTCCCGGCAAGACTCTTGTAAACACCTTTCTCTATAATTCCCTTCAATAAGCTATTTTCTTTCTCAAGTATAACTTGGCTAAGAGAATCATTAGTGGAATCAAGAGAACTACTAGAAGCAACACCATTGGATTTAGCATGATTATTGTTACTACTAGAGGAAGAATCCTTCTTGTTCTTGTTACTAGACTTGACTTGAGGCATGTAAGTGGATAAGAGTAAACGCTTGGCAATGTAAGAAGAACTTTTCTTGCGAAGATCATCATTGATTGCCTTTAAGAACTCATGCTCTTGCTCAAGATTGAGCTTCTCAAAACGTAATTTCTCATGAGTCCTTAAAAGTTCTCGATGATCTCCTAAGATAGTTTCATGAGCTAACTTAAGAGTGTTTAGTTCTTTAGTTAGAGACTCAATCTTCTCCTTATCATTGTCATTCGTTTCATCATAGTATTCATCACTATAGTTGTCAACAAGTAACTCATCATCACCTAACAAGTCATCTTCATCACTATTGAAATCAACATACTCAGGGTGTGATACCTTTGGACCTTTGACCATGAAGCATCTTCCAATTCCTTCATTTGGTGAATCAAATATGTCGTAGGAGTTGGTTGACACAAGTGCTAGTCCGGCAACACCTTCATCTTGAGTATATTCGGAGTCGGAGTGATAGCTTCTCTCGGAGTCATTGTCGGAGTCGGAGTCGGATACCCATTCACCAACATGAGCTTGATGTCTTCGTTTTGTGTAGCTCCTTGATGACTTGTCCTTCCTTTCCGAATCCTTGCTTCTCCGTGAGGGTCTTCGTTCATATCGATCATCCATACTCCTTCTCTCCCTTGATGGTGATTCTTCTCTTCTACTTCTTCTTTTGGGAGAATCTTCTATTCTCTTGTGGGGAGCCGTACACTCATTGGAGTAGTGTCCAAGTCTTCCACAATTGTAGCAGTTTCGCTCTCGACTAGAAGATCTTTTGTCATTGTAGGACCTTGACTTGGAACTTATCTCCTTGCTTCTACTCTTGCAGAATTTGTTGAAGTTCTTCACCATTAGGCTCAATTCTTCGTTGAAGGTTTGTTTCTCACTTGATGATGTGGGGGCTTCACATGAGGCTTTGTAAGCACCACTTGACTTGTTATGGAGCTCCTCCTTATCCTTGAGTGACATCTCATGAGCAACAATTCTTCCAATGACTTCCGTAGGCTTGAGATCTTTATAATTTGGCATCATTTGGATCAATGTGCATATGGTATCGTATTTTCCATCCAAGGCTCTTAGGATCTTCTTGATGATGAATTTGTCGGTCATCTCTTCACTTCCTAAGCCGGTAATCTCATTTATGATAAGAGCAAGCCTAGAGTACATTTCAGCGACACCTTCACCATCCTTCATTTTGAACTTGTCAAGTTGACTTTGAAGCACATCCAACTTGGATTCCTTGAAGGAGTCGGTACCTTCATGCAAGTCAATCAAAGTATCCCAAGTTTCCTTTGCATTCTCAAGACGGCTGATTTTGTTGAATTCTTTGGGGCACAATCCGTTGAAGAGGATATCACACGCTTGAGCATTGTATTGTAGCATCTTCAACTTGTCCGCGGTAGCTTCATGATTCGGTTCTCTCCCATTGAAGAATTCACCTTGCAAGCCAACACACACAATAGCCCAAATGGCGGGGTTATGTCCAAGAATATGCATTTTCATATTATGCTTCCAACTAGCAAAATTAGTGCCATCAAAGTAAGGACCTCTACGGTCATAATTTCCCTTGCTAGACGCCATACTCTCCTAGGTTGTGAAACCAAGGCTATGACCACCAAAAGCTAAGGAAATCAAAGAAAATGGAGACCAAAGCTCTGATAGCACTTGTAGGATCGAAAGTATGTCTAGAGGGGGGGGGTGATTAGACTACTTGACCAAATAAAAATCTATCCTTTTCCTAATTTTAGTATTTGGCAGATTTTAGCTATCTTAGCACAAGTCAAGCAATCTTAACACAATTCAAGCAAGCATGCAAAGAGTCTATGAGCAGCGGAAAGTAAAGCATGCAACTTGCAAGAATGTAAAGGGAAGGGTTTGGAGAATTCAAACGCAGTTGGAGACATGGATGTTTTTGTCGTGGTTCCGATAGGTGGTGCTATCGTACATCCACGTTGATGGAGACTTCAACCCAAGGAGGGTAACAGTTGCGCAAGTCCATGGAGGGCTCCACCCACGAAGGGTCCACGAAGAAGCAACCTTGTCTATCCCATCATGGCCATCGCCCACGAAGGACTTGCCTCACTAGCAGTAGATCTTCACGAAGTAGGCGATCTCCTTGCCCTTACAAACTCCTTGGTTCGACTCCACAATCTTTGTCGGAGGCTCCCAAGTGACACCTAGCCAATCTAGGAGACACCACTCTCCAAGAAGTAACAAATGGTGTGTTGATGATGAACTCCTTGCTCTTGTGCTTTAAATGATAGTCTCCCCAACACTCAACTCTCTCTCACAGGATATGAATTTGGTGGAAAGAAGATTTGAGTGGAAAGCAACTTGGGAAGGCTAGAGATCAAGATTCATATGGTAGGAATGGAATATCTTGGCCTCAACACATGAGTAGGTGGTTCTCTCTTAGAAAATGTGTATTGGAAGTGTAGGTATGTTCTGATGGCTCTCTCCATGAATGAAGAGTGGGTGGAGGGGTATATATAGCCTCCACACAAAAACTAACCGTTACACACAATTTACCAATCTCGGTGAGACCGAATTGAGAAACTCGGTCGGACCGATTTAGCAGACCTAGTGACCGTTAGGATTTTCGGTGGGACTGAGATGCAACTCGGTAGGACCGATATGGTTAGGGTTAAGGCATAATGTAATCTCGGTGTGACCTATTACACAAACTTGGTGAGACCAATTTTGGTAATAAGCTAACCAGAGAGTTGGTCAGGTAAACTCGGTGGGACCGATCGCTCATTTCGGTGGGACCGAAATGTTGCAAAAGAGAAAAAGAGAGTTTACATTGCAATCTCGGTGGGACCGATCGCTCATCTCGGTAGGACCGAAACGTTATGAAGGGAAACAGAGAGATTACAACCCCATCTCGGTGTGACTGAGATCCCTATCGGTGAGATTGATTTGCCTAGGGTTTGTGGCAGTGGCTATGCCATCTGAACTCGGTGGCGCCGGATATAAAGAATCGGTGGGGCCGAGTTGGACTTTTGGTTTAGGTCATATGTGAATGTGGGAAGGTAGTTGAGGGTTTTGGAGCATATCACTAAGCACTATGAAGCAAGAACCTCATTAAACAACACCTCATCCCTCCTTGATAGTATTGGCTTTTCCTATAGACTCAATGTGATCTTGGATCACTAAAATATAAAATGTAGAGTCTTGAGCTTTGAGCTTGAGCCAATCTTTTTGTCCTTAGTATTTTGAAGGGTCCACTTTCCTCATCCATGCCATGCCATTCATTGAGCTTTTCCTGAAATATTAATCTTGGAATAGCATTAGCTCAATGAGCTATATGTTGTTAGGAATTACCAAAACCACCTAGGGATAGTTGCACTTTCACATACCTCAGCCGCTATTGGGCTGCCCGGATCACCAGGAGGGGACCAAGGAGTGAGGGGCTACGTGGCTAGTTAGGCTCCGGAGTCGCGATGCTCAAGAGTCCCCCTTGACATGCAAACATCCTGTAGGAAAGAGTCGCTGAGGTAGGCCTTGGTGTTCTACGTCGGCAGGGCCCGACCCCGCGCATACCTTAGCCGCCATTGGGCCATCCGAATCACTAGGTCGGACCAAGGAGTGATGGGCTACGTGGCCAGTTAGGCTTCTGAGTCATGATGCTCAGGAGTCCCCCTTGACGTCCAAACGACCTTCATACCTTGGCTCTGCTCGGGAGGGCGCGTGATGACCAGGTCCGAGGGACCTGGCAGGGTGGCGTACGCTTGGGTGTGACCCTAGCGCAGCCCTGTGCCCAGCCCCCCCATGCGGCTCTCCCAAGGGGAAAGCGTTGCGGTGAGGCTGGACCCTGAGCCCGGAGGCTCCCTGAGGACGTTACGGCCATGGGGCCGCCCTCAATTGTTTATCACCAGCACGGAGCATGGCGCTACCGCACTTGCACGGGCATAACCGCTCCCCGGCCGTGTCGACTGCCAGCGCGGAGCATGGTGCTTCCACTGACGCGTGGGTGAGGGCTCCCTCTGCGTGGAGTCCCCGGGGCATGTACAACCCCGCCCTGATACGTGGCTTGCACGGCAGGGCTAGACGAGGTGTGTCTGGGCACTTGTGAGCCAGCGCGGGACCCACGAAGCCCTACATCAAGGCGGGTTGCCCCTGGTCTTGATTCTTGATGGCTGCGGTAATCCTGTGAGATGGTTAGGTAACCTGCGCCAGACGAATCTCCTGAGGCGATCACATGAGAAGGCCAAACACCAACTACCCCAGGAGGTGACATGAACGGGGCCGGCCCGCCAGACAGAGCTCAGCCGTTGGGTTTATCAACACTGTAGGGACGGACCCGAGCACAAACGTCGTGCCTAGACTTCTCATGCGAAGGATCCTGAAGAAAGATGACCAACGCGCGGCTCCCGTGGTGGTGAGGCACCGGGTCACGTGCCCTGGCATGTCCGTTCTCGATTAGCTCATGCGAGGACGAGGCACCAAGGGCCATGGGAGGTGACGTACACGGGGCGGGCCCGCGAGCCAGAGCTCAGCCTCTTGGGTTTGGCTACGCTGCAGGGACGGACCCGAGCACAGACGCCGTGCCCATCCTTAATCATGAGGCGGTCGGGGGCGGGCCTGCAAGGGCGTACGACATTCATGGTATCGAAGTACCGGACAGACATGTGGAAATGGCAGGTAACTTATGCACGGGGACGAGCTAGTTTAGATAGATGTGAGAATGATATATGCCACTGGGACGGACCCGAGCGGCCTGGGGATGATGCAGCCCGAGGGGCGCTCCCAGCTGAGTAAACCGGAAAATGTCACCTGGTACCGTTGTCGAAGGAGTGTTGAAGTAGTTGAAGGTGCGCGCTGAATAAGTCGCTCCTCATGAGCCGCCAGGGCCCTGAGCCTCAGGAGGCTTTGGGGGGCCGGTGGTTCCTTGAGGACCATCGCCATTTTCGCCAGGACTACATGGTGCCTAGTCTCCTGAGCCGCCAGGATGCTCCAGAGATGACGCTCGTAGGTGACAGCCGCGTTCGGCAGACCAAACGTCATGCGAACGTAGCTATGAGACGGGCCCTTGCACGGTCCAGCGTGCGAAGGCCAAAAGCGCTCCTGAGATGCGGCCCTGTTGAGCCCTGGAATGTCGATGCAGACGCGCAGCCTGCCGTCCTCGCCAGGATGGGAAGCTGCGCCGGGTGGTGGGCAGTGGTCGCTGCGCATGGTCCTTGCTTCCTGAAGCTCCTGGGTTGCCTGGGTGATGAACTCCTGAGCACCTGGCGCTCCCCGCCTTGTGCCTTCTTGAGGGAAACATGCAGCGAAGCACACCTCCATGTGGTGCCCGAGCACCTCCCTCGTGATGTTGGCTAGGTCTGAGGCCCTCCAGAAGAGAGCCCTTGAGCCTTGCCCAAGGAGGGCGCCGGGCGCGCCTTCCTATGTGAGGGAGGGAGACGCCCGAGGTGCAGGCGTTGATCCTGAGGCGGTGCTGCTGGAGACGCCACTCTCCTGATGCCTTGTACGGAGTAGTTGCTTCTTCTTCTTGGGGATGGCCTCAAGAGGGTACAGGGTGCCCTTGCTGCCGGGGTCTTCGATTTCTGCGGCTTGGAAGGCGCGCTCCAGGGAGCACACCACATCTCTTTATTCGTAGGGTACCATGATGATTCCGCAGCTTCCTGGCATCTTGAGGACGTTGTAGCCGTGGTGGGTCACGACCATGAACTTGGCCAATGCTGGATACCCAAGGATGGCGTTATACGGCAGACGGATGTGGGCGATGTCAAAGTCGATGAGCATGGTGCGGTAGTTGTCGCGCTGGCCGAAGGTGACGGGGAGTCGGGCCTGCCCTATCGGGGTGGTGCAGCCATCAGTCACTCCTGAGAAAATCTTGGTAGGCTGTAGCTGGTCATACGGCACTTGGAGGCTGTCGAATGTCTCGACGGACAGGACATTGAGCCCCACGCCACCGTCCATGAGGGTCTTGGTGACTTGGACATTGCTGATGACGGGTGAACAGTGTTGGGGAATGTAGTAATTTTAAAAAAATTCCTACGCACACACAAGATCATGGTGATGCATAGCAACGAGAGGGGAGAGTGTTGTCCACGTACCCTCGTAGACCGAAAGCGGAAGTGTTAGCACAACGCGGTTGATGTAGTCGAACGTCTTCATGATCCGACCAATCCAAGTACCAAACGCACGACACCTCCAAGTTCAGCACACGTTCAGCCTGATGACATCCCTCGAACTCTGATCCAGACGAGTGTTGAGGGAGAGTTTCTCAGCACGACGGTGTGGTGACGATGTTGATGTTCTACCGACGCAGGGCTTCGCCTAAGCACCGCTACAGTATTATCGAGGTGGACTATGGTGGAGGGGGGCACCGCACACGGCTAAGAGATCAAACAGATCAATTGTTGTGTCTCTGGGGTGCCCCCCTGTCCCCGTATATAAAGGAGCAAGGGAGGAGGAGGCCGGCCCTAGGAGGGGGCGCGCCAAGTGTGGAGTCCTACTAGGACTCCCTAGTCCTAGTAGGATTCCACCTCCCATATGGAATAGGAAAAGAGGAAGGGAAAAGGAGAAGGAAGTAAGGGGGCGCCCCCTTCCCTAGTCCAATTCGGACCAGACCAAGGGGAGGGGTGCGGCCACCCTTGAGGCCCTTTTCCTTCTTTCCCGTATGGCCCAATAAGGCCCAATACATATTCCCGTAACTCTCCGGTACTCTGAAAAATACCTGAATCACTCGGAACTTTTCCAATGTCCGAATATAGTCGTCCAAAATATCGATCTTTACGTCTCGACCATTTTGAGACTCCTCGTCATGTCCCCGATCTCATCCAGGACTCCGAACTCCTTCGGTACATAAAAACTCATAAACTCATGATATAACTGACATCGAAACCTTAAGCGTGCGGACCCCGCGGGTTCGAGAACAATGTAGACATGATCGAGACACGTCTCCGGTCAATAACCAATAGCGGAACCTGGGTGCTCATATTGGCTCCCACATATTCTACGAAGATCTTTATCGGTCAGACCGCATAACAACATACGTTGTTCCCTTTGTCATCGGTATGTTACTTGCCCGAGATTCGATCGTCGGTATCTCAATACCTAGTTCAATCTCGTTACCGGCAAGTCTCTTTACTCGTTCCGTAATACATCATCCCGCAACTAACTCATTAGTTGCAATGCTTAAGTGATGTTCATTACTGAGAGGGCCCTGAGATACCTCTCCGACAATCAGAGTGACAAATCCTAATCTCGAAATATGCCAACCCAACAAGTACCTTCGGAGACACCTGTAGAGCACCTTTATAATCACCCAGTTATGTTGTGACGTTTGGTAGCACACAAAGTGTTCCTCTGGTAAACGGGAGTTGCATAATCTCATAGTCATAGGAACATGTATAAGTCATGAAGAAAGCAATAGCAACAAACTAAATGATCAAGTGCTATGCTAACGGAATGGGTCAAGTCAATCACATCATTCTCCTAATGATGTGATCCCGTTAATCAAATGACAACTCATGTCTATGGTTAGGAAACATAACCATCTTTGATCAACGAGCTAGTCAAGTAGAGGCATACTAGTGACACTCTGTTTGTCTATGTATTCACACATGTATTATGTTTCCGGTTAATACAATTCTAGCATGAATAATAAACATTTATCATGATATAAGGAAATAAATAATAACTTTATTATTGCCTCTAGGGCATATTTCCTTCAGTCTCCCACTTGCACTGGAGTCAATAATCTAGTTCACATCGCCATGTGATTTAATACCAATAGTTCACATCACCATGTGATTAACACCCATAGTTCACATCGACATGTGACCAACACCCAAAGGGTTTACTAGAGTCAATAATCTAGTTCACATTGCTATGTGATTAACACCCAAAGAGTACTGTGGTGTGATCATGTTTTGCTTGTGAGAGAAGTTTAGTCAATGGGTCTGCCACATTCAGATCCGTAAGTATTTTGCAAATTTCTATGTCAACAATGCTCTGCATAGAGCTACTCTAGCTAATTGCTCCCACTTTCAATATGTATCCAGATTGAGATTTAGAGTCATCTGGATCAGTGTCAAAATTTGCATCGACGTAACCCTTTACGACGAACCTTTTATCACTTCCATAATCGAGAAACATATCCTTATTCCACTAAGGATAATTTTGACCAGTGTCCAGTGATCTAATCCTAGATCACTATTGTACTCCTTTGCCAAACTCAGGGCAGGGTATACAATAGGTCTGGTACACATCATGGCATACTTTATAGAACCTATGGCTGAGGCATAGGGAATGACTTTCATTCTCTCTCTATCTTCTGCCGTGGTCGGGTTTTGAGTCTTACTCAACTTCACACCTTGTAATACAGGCAAGAACTCCTTCTTTGACTGTTCCATTTTGAACTACTTCAAAATCTTGTCAAGGTATGTACTCATTGAAAAACTTATCAAGTGTCTTGATCTATCTCTATAGATCTTGATGCTCAATATGTAAGCAGCTTCACCGAGGTCTTTCTTTGAAAAAACTCCTTTCAAACATTCCTTTATGCTTTGAAGAATAATTCTACATCATCTCCGATCAACAATATGTCATACATATACTTATCAGAAATGTTGTAGTGCTCCCACTCACTTTCTTGTAAATACAGGCTTCACCGCAAGTCTGTATAAAACTATATGCTTTGATCAACTTATCAAAGCGTATATTCCAACTCCGAGATGCTTGCACCACTCCATAGATGGATCGCTGGAGCTTGCATATTTTGTTAGTACCTTTAGGATTGACAAAACCTTCTGGTTGCATCATATACAACTCTTCTTTAATAAATCCTATTAAGGAATGCAGTTTTGTTTATCCATTTGCCAGATTTCATAAAATGCGGCAATAGCTAACATGGTTCGGACAAACTTAAGCATAGATACGAGTGAGAAACTCTCATCGTGGTCAACACCTTGAACTTGTCGAAAACCTTTTTGCGACAACTCTAGCTTTGTAGATAGTAACACTACTATCAGCATCCGTCTTCCTCTTGAAGATCCATTTAATCTCAATGGCTCGCCGATCTTTGGGCAAGTTAAACAAAGTCCATACTTTGTTCTCATACATGGATCTCATCTCAGATTTCATGGCCTCAAGCCATTTCGCGGAATCTGGGCTCATCATCGCTTCCTCATAGTTCATAGACTCGTCATGGTCAAGTAACATGACTTCCAGAACAGGATTACCGTACCACTTTGGTGCGGATATCACTCTGGTTTACCTACGAGGTTCGGTAGTAACTTGATCTAAAGTTACATGATCATCATCATTAGCTTCCTCACTAATTGGTGTAGTAGTCACAGGAACAGATTTCTGTGATGAACTACTTTCCAATAAGGGAGCAGGTACAGTTACCTCATCAAGTTCTACTTTCCTCCCACTCACTTCTTTCGAGAGAAACTCCTTCTCTAGAAAGGATCCATTCTCAGCAACAAATATCTTGCCTTCGGATCTGTGATAGAAGGTGTACCCAACATTTTCTTTTGGGTATCCTATGAAGACGCACTTCTCCGATTTGGGTTTGAGCTTATCAGGTTGAAACTTTTTCACATAAGCATTGCAACCTCAAACTTTAAGAAACGACAACTTAGGTTCTTGCCAAACCATAGTTCATACGATGTCGTCTCAACGAATTTAGATGGTGCCCTATTTAACATGAATGTAGCTGTCTCTAATGCATAACCCCAAAACGATAGCGGTAAATCAGTAAGAGACGTCATAGATCGCACCATATCTAAAAAAGCACGGTTACGAAGTTCGGACACACCATTACACTGTGGTGTTCCAGGTGGTGTGAGTAGTGAAACTATTTCACATTGTTTTAACTGAAGGCCAAACTCGTAACTCAAATATTTTACTTCTGCGATCATATCGTAGAAACTTTTATTTTGTTACGATGATTCTCCACTTCACTCTGAAATTCTTCGAACTTTTCAAATGTTTCAGACTTGTGTTTCATCAAGTAGATATACTCATATCTGCTCAAATCATCTGTGAAGATCAGAAAATAATGATACCTGCCGCGAGCTTCAATATTCATCGGACCACATACATCAGTATGCATGATTTCCAACAAATCTATTGCTTGCTGCATTGTTCCGGAGAACAGAGTCTTAGTCATCTTGCCCATGAGGCATGGTTCGCAAGCATCAACTGATTCATAATCAAGTGATTCCAAAAGTCCATCAGCATGGAGTTTCTTCATGCGCTTTACACCAATATGACCTAAACGGTAGTGCCACAAATAAGTTGCACTATCAGTATTAACTTTGCATATCTTGGTTTCAATATTATGAATATGTGTATCACTACGATCGAGATCCAATGAACCATTTTTCATTGGGTGTATGACCATAGAAGGTTTTATTCATGTAAACAGAACAACAATTATTCTCTAACTTAAATGAATAACCGTATTGCAATAAACATGATCAAATCATATTCATGCTCAACGCAAACACCAAATAACACTTATTTAGTTTCAACACTAATCCTGAAAGTATAGGGAGAGTGCAATGATGATCTTATCAATCTTGGAACTACTTCCAACACACATCGTCACCTCGACTTTTACTAGTTTCTGTTTATTCTGCAATTCCCGTTTCGAGTTACTACTCTTAGCAACTGAACCATTATCAAATGCCGAGGGGTTGCTATAAACACTAGTAAAGTATACATCAATAACATGTATATCCAATATACCTTTGTTCACTTTGCCATCCTTCTTATCCGCCAAATACTTGGGGCAGTTCCACTTCCAGTGACAAGTCCTTTTGCAGTAGAAGCACTTAGTCTCAGGCTTAGGACCAGACTTGGGCTTCTTCACTTGAGCAGCAACTTGCTTGCCGTTCTTCTTGAAGTTCCCCTTCTTCCCTTTGCCATTTTCTTGAAACTAGTGGTCTCGTCAACCATCAACACTTGATGTTTTTCTTGATTTCTACCTTTGTCGATTTTAGCATCACGAAGAGCTTGGGAATTGTATCCATTATCCCTTGCATATTATAGTTCATCACGAAGTTCTACTAACTTGGTGATGGTGACTAGAGAATTCTGTCAATCACTATCTTATCTGGAAGATTAACTCCCACTTGATTCAAGCGATTGTAGTACCCAGACAATCTGAGCATATGCTCACTGCTTGAGCGATTCTCCTCCATCTTTTAGCTATAGAACTTGTTGGAGACTTCATATCTCTCAACTCGGGTATTTGCTTGAAATATTAACTTCAACTCCTGGAACATCTCATATGGTCCATGACGTTCAAAACGTCTTTGAAGTCCCAATTCTAAGCTGTTTAAGCATGGTGCACTAAACTATCAAGTAGTCATCATATTGAGCTAGCCAAACGTTCATAATGTCTGCATTTGCTCCTGCATTAGGTCTGTCACCTAGCGGTGTATCAAGGACATAATTCTTTTGTGCAGCAATGAGGATAAACCTCAGATCACGGATCCAATCCGCATCTTTGCTACTAACATCTTTCAACTTAGTTTTTTCTAGGAACATATATAAAACATAGGGAAGCAACAACGCGAGCTATTGATCTACAACATAGATATGCTAATACTACCAGGACTAAGTTCATGATAAATTTAAGTTCAATTAATCATATTACTTAAGAACTCCCACTTAGAAAGACATCACTCTAATCTTCTAAGTGATCACGTGATCCAAATCAACTAAACCATAACCGATCATCATGTGAAATGGAGTAGCTTTCAATGGTGAACATCAATATGTTGATCATATCTACTATATGATTCACGCTCGACCTTTCGGTCTCAGTGTTCCGAGGCCATATCTGCATATGCTAGGCTCGTCAAGTTTAACCTGAGTATTCTGCGTGTGCAAAACTGGCTTGCACCCATTGTAGATGGACGTAGAGCTTATCACACCCGATCATCACGTGGTGTCTGGGCACAACGAACTTTGGCAATGGTGCATACTCAGGGAGAACACTTTTATCTTGAAATTTAGTGAGAGATCATCTTATAATGCTACCTTCAATCAAAGCAAGATAAGATGCATAAAAGATAAACATCACATGCAATTAATATAAGTGATATGATATGGCCATCATCATCTTGTGCTTGTGATCTCCATCTCCGAAGCACCATCATGATCACCATCTTCACCGGCGCGACACCTAGATCACCATTGTAGCATCGTTGTGGTCTCGCCAATCTTATGCTTCCACGACTATCGCTACCGCTTAGTGATAAAGTAAAGCATTACAGCGCAATTGCATTGCATACAATAAAGTGACAACCATATGGCTCCTGCCAGTTGCCAATTACTCGGTTACAAAACATGATCATCTCATACTATAAAATTTAGCATCATGTCTTGACCATATCACATCACAACATGCCCTGCAAAAACAAGTTAGACATCCTCTACTTTGTTGTTGCAAGTTTTACGTGGCTGCTACGGGCTTAGCAAGAACCGTTCTTACCTACGCATCAAAACCACAATGATAGTTTGTCAAGTTGGTGTTGTTTTAACCTTCGCAAGGATCGGACGTAGCCACACTTGGTTCAACTAAAGTTGGAGAAACAGACACCCGCCAGCCACCTGTGTGCAAAGCACGTCGGTAGAACCAGTCTCGCGTAAGCGTACGCGTAATGTCGGTCCGGGCCGCTTCATCCAACAATACTGCCGAACCAAAGTATGACATGCTGGTAAGCAGTATGACTTATATCGCCCACAACTCACTTGTGTTCTACTCGTGCATATAACATCAACGCATAAAACCTAGGCTCGGATGCCACTGTTGGGGAACGTAGTAATTTCAAAAAAATTCCTACACACACGCAAGATCATGGTGATGCATAGCAACGAGAGGGGAGAGTGTTGTCCACGTACCCTCGTAAACCGAAAGCGGAAGCGTTAGCACAACGTGGTTGATGTAGTCGAACGTCTTCACGATCTGATAGATCCAAGTACCGAACGCACGGCACCTTCGAGTTCAGCACACGTTCAGCCCGATGACATCCCTTGAACTCCGATCCAGCCGAGTGTTGAGGGAGAGTTTCGTCAGCACGACGGCATGGTGACGATGTTGATATTCTACCGACGCAGGGCTTCGCCTAAGCACCACTACAGTATTATCGAGGTGGACTATGGTGGAGGGGGGCACCGCACACGGCTAAGAGATCAAACAGATCAATTGTTGTGTCTCTGGGGTGCCCCCTGCCCCCGTATATAAAGGAGCAAGGGAGGAGGAGGCCGGCCCTAGGAGGGGGCGCGCCAAGTGTGGAGTCCTACTAGGACTCCCTAGTCCTAGTAGGATTCCACCTCCCATATGGAATAGGAAAAGAGGAAGGGAAAAGGAGAAGGAAGGAAGGGGGCGCCCCCTTCCCTAGTCCAATTCGGACCAGACCAAGGGGAGGGGTGCGGCCACCCTTGAGGCCCTTTTCCTTCTTTCCCGTATGGCCCAATAAGGCCCAATACGTATTCCCGTAACTCTCCGGTACTCCGAAAAATATCTGAATCACTCGGAACCTTTCCGATGTCCGAATATAGTCGTCCAATATATCAATCTTTATGTTTCGGCCATTTCGAGACTCCTCGTCATGTCCCCGATCTCATCTGAGACTCCGAACTCCTTCGGTACATCAAAACTCATAAACTCATAATATAACTGTCATCGAAACCTTAAGCGTGCGGACCCCACGGGTTCGAGAACAATGTAGACATGACCGAGACACGTCTCCAGTCAATAACCAATAGCGGAACCTGGATGCTCATATTGGCTCCCACATATTCTACGAAGATCTTTATCGGTCAGACCGCATAACAACATACGTTGTTCCCTTTGTCATCGGTATGTTACTTGCCCGAGATTCGATCGTCGGTATATCAATACCTAGTTCAATCTCGTTACCGGCAAGTCTCTTTACTCGTTCCGTAATACATCATCCCGCAACTAACTCATTAGTTGCAATGCTTGCAAGGCTTAAGTGATGTGCATTACCGAGAGGGCCCTGAGATACCTCTTCGACAATCGGAGTGACAAATCCTAATCTCGAAATACGCCAACCCAACAAGTACCTTCGAAGACACCTGTAGAGCACCTTTATAATCACCCAGTTATGTTGTGACGTTTGGTAGCACACAAAGTGTTCCTCTGGTAAACGGGAGTTGCATAATCTCATAGTCATAGGAACATGTATAAGTCATGAAGAAAGCAATAGCAACAAACTAAACGATCAAGTGCTATGCTAACGGAATGGGTCAAGTCAATCACATCATTCTCCTAATGATGTGATCCCGTTAATCAAATGACAACTCATGTCTATGGTTAGGAAACATAACCATCTTTGATCAACGAGCTAGTCAAGTAGAGGCATACTAGTGACACTCTGTTTGTCTATGTATTCACACATGTATTATGTTTCCGGTTAATACAATTCTAGCATGAATAATAAACATTTATCATGATATAAGGAAATAAATAATAACTTCATTATTGCCTCTAGGGCATATTTCCTTCAAACAGAACATCGGGAGGACGCCGGCGGTTGCCGCGCACTTGAGCTGGTCTCCCAAGCTGAAGGTGATGGCGTACTTGGACCACCTAAGTGGGCACGTGGCCTCGAGCCTGGGGAGGGTCGCAATCACCTCGCGAGCAAACTGCTTGAAGATGCAGTGGGAAGCTAGGGCCTGAGCACCGCCCAAGATGCAGGGGATAGTGCACGGCTCCTAGAAGCCCCCAGCCCCTTGTCCTGATGGTGGCCGTCGTTCCTTCTTGGTGGTGGCGACAGCGGAGGGAGGCCAGGATAACCCTGAGGGCGGTCCTCGCGAGGCTGGTCCCTCCAGGCGCCCTCACGAGGCTGCTCCTGCCAGTGGTCCTCACGAGGCCGGTCGCGCCACTCCTGGCGGGGGCCGCGGTCGTCCCAACGTCCTCCACTTCGTCCTCCTCCTCGGCCGTAGCCCCGGTCATTGTGCTCGGGGCATCGACTGAAGCGTCTATCTCGGATGGCCCTGAGCTCTTGGCAATCGTTGGTGTTGTGGCTGTGTACGTTGTGGAAGGCGCAGAACGGACAGCCGCTCTTGGAGGACTCGGGGTGGTCCGGGCCGTGCTTCGTGTCTGGCTCCACCACGAGCACGGCTACTCCCTTGTGCTTCGTGTCCTTGGCCTTGGCTTTCTTCTCTTCTAGGTCGGTGGCAGGGAGCTCGAGGAGGGAGAGACGCCCTTCCCCGGCTCTGTGCACTTGGCCGCCATGTTGAACATCTCCAGAGCCGTGCATAGCTCCTCGTGGATAGTGAGCTCCTCCTTCATCTTGACGTTGCGGACGCCATCAGAAAACGCTGAGATGATGGCCTCGTCCGTCACCTTGGGGATCTTGAGGCAGTCACTGTTGAAGCGCTGGATGTACTTCTGCAGGGTCTCTCCCGGCTGCTGTTTGATGCAGCGTAGGTCACCCGCGGCCGAAGGGCGGTCGCGAGTGCCCTGGAAATTGGCGATGAAGCAGTCACGCATCTCACCCCAGGAGGAGATCGATCCCGTGGGCAGGTTCAGGAGCCACGAGCGAGCACCATCCTTGAGAGCCATGGGAAACCAGTTCGACATGACCTTCTCGTCTCCGTTGGCTGCCTCGATGCTCAGCTCGTAGAGCTGCAGGAACTCCGCAGGGTCGGGGTGCCATCGTAGCGCGGAGCCAGATCCGGCTTGAACTTGCCTGGCTAAACGACGGTGCGTAGCTCGGGAGTGAAGGCTCGACAGCCTGCTGTGGTCACCGAAGCCCGTCGTGGTGGTGGAGCCTGGTCTTGGTACTCACGCACCGCCGCGGCAGGCGGCACGCGGTCTTGTCATGGTGGCGCGAGGAGTGCAGGGCATTTTCTTGCAGTCGAGGGACCTCCTGGCAGCTTCTTTCTTCGTGCACGGGTGCATGGCATGGCGGATCACGCCGCGGGACCACGCGTCTTGGGGCGAGGACACCGTCCTGGAGCGGAGGAGGCGGGGGCGCTCCGTGAACCGCGCGTCTCGGCACGAGGGCGTCGTCTTGATGCGGGGGCGGCGGAGGCGCTCCGTGAGCTATGTCGCCCGCGACTGGAGGTGGGCAAGGTAGCGAGAGGAATGGTGCAGGAGAGCCCCCAGCAGCATCGACAAGCTCGGCGATGCGGTCCAGACAGTCTTCGTAGAGGTCGTCGACCGGGCGGTAACGCAGGAGCTCGTGTGCCATGAGCAACGCGGCCTACGCATCTGTGGGCGCGCGACAAGCGTGGGATGACGAGCCGGCCGGAGTCAGCGACGGGGTGGCGGTGCGTCCGTCCCGCCGCACAGAAGGGTGCAGCGATGATGCTTGCTGCTCGTTCGCTGCCGGCCCAGTAGCGGCGTTGGCAACAGGTGATGGAGAATGGCGGGGAGGTCCACCAACGGGGGCCGTCTCAGCGACGCGGGCAGCGATGGCGGCACGGCGCTCAACACGGGCTCGGCGAGCATCTGACATGGATGTGATGGAGCTATGGAACGTGGATCAACGAAGGAAAACCTTCGGCGCACCCCTACCTAGCGCGCCAAATGTCGGATTTTGGGTTCTGGCAAAACCCTTAAGGTTCGAACTCTGGGGTGCGCACGAAGATCTCTCCCTCCTCCTACCGAGCACACCAAATGTCGGATTTCGGGTTCTGGCAAAACCCTCAAGGTTCGAACTCTGGGGTGCGCACGAAGATCTGTCCCTCCCCCTAGCTCGCATGCTCATCACGATCTCAAGGCTCAGCTCGTCGAACCCATAGAACAAGGGACACAAAAGTTTATACTGGTTCGGGCCACCGATGTGGTGTAATACCCTACTCCAGTGTGGTGTGGTGGATTGCCTTTTAGGCTGAGGATGAACAAGTACCAGGGAAGAACAACCTCTTGAGGGGAGGTGTTCTTGAGCTTGGTGAGCTGGTGCATATGAGGGTGGAATGGATCTGATCCCCTTCCTATGGTGATGGCTAGTCCTATTTATAGAGGCCCTGGTCCTCTTCCCAAATATTAGGCAGGAAGGGATCCCACGACGGCCAATTTGAAGGGGGACAACTAGTACAAGCTATCCTAACAAAAGCTGGTCTTCGCGTGCCAAAGGCTCTGGTGGTGACGCCGTCGTGGGCTCCGCGATGACCTCCGTCCTGCCGTCCTGCTGGTCTTGATCTTGTTGTACCGATATGGAAACCTTTGCCTGATGCCTTGGGACTCCTCGCATATGCCTGCTCCTTTAGCACCGAAGAGGCAACTGGTGCTCTGCGCCCGCTGGCTCCCGCCTGGCCTTGGTTGTCATGGCTCACATCACGGGAACCTCATGAGGTGCCCCTTACCTTGATCTCTCCGCTCCTCGCGAGCCAGCCTAGTGAGGCTGCCCCTGAGGAGGTCTTGTGTCGTCCGCCTCGCGAGGCTTGGCCGCTCGCAAGGGTCTTGAGTGTTTGCTGGTGAAGATGGGTCGTACCAGGCCGCTGGAGGAGCCACGCCGTGGGCCGCAGGCAGGCAAGTCTGGGGACCCCCGTTCCCAGTACGCCGACAACAGAAATAAACATAAGTGGTCGGTCAACCGCCAGCCAAAATCCACTTAAATCTAATTAAACATTTATTAAAACATAAAAAATGTGCCCGCACGCTGCCCTAGACATCGTTGGCATTGCCCTTGCTGATAATCTCTAAGTGCAAGGAATCATCGTAGCAATTTCCAAAGATGGAAGTGATAAGTATGGAGTGTTGAACCCACAAGGAGCTAAAGGTAAGATCAATATTCTCAAGTCCTATCTGCCACCGATACAACTCTATGTACACCGAGCGTTTGCTTTCATCTAAAAACGAGAAATAAAATTACATTGTGGGTATGAAGAGGATAACTTTGCATGATATCGAAGAGCTAAAATGTAAAAATAGCTGATGTTAACATAAGTTAGAATATATTATAAATAGCGAGTGTGGAATAATCATGAATCGGTGTGCGGAATTGTCCTAGGAAATTGTTAATAATGATGGATCGATGTGCAAAATTGTCCTAGGCTTGCGACGGTGGAACTCCCGATTTACGTTTATTTCTGGGGTTTTGGTATTTATAGGAATTTTTGGCGTCGGTCTCACGTCAAGGGGGTCCACAAGGCAGCGACAAGGTAGGAGCACCCTCCCAGGGGGTAGGGCGCGCCCCTACCTTATCGTCACCTTGGACTCTTCTGGTCCAACTCTTGTGCTTCGGGGTTCTCTTTTGGTCCATAAAGAATCATCGTAAATGTTCAGCCCATTCCGAGAACTTTTATTTCTACACAAAAAACAACACCACGATAGTTCTGCTGAAAACAACGTCAATCTTGGTTAGTTCTAATCAAATCATACCAAAATCATATAAAATTATTGTAAACATGGCATGAATACTTCATAAATTATAGATACGTTGGAGACGTATCAGCATCCCCAAGCTTAATTCCTGCTCGTCCTCGAGTTGATAAATGATTATGAAGTGTGAATGCTAGCATAGTGCATAAGTTTGATCAATGTTAATCCCAAACACTTTTTCTAGTATCATTATATATCATAAACAGTAGCTCATCTCATAAGACTTCTCATGATCAAGTAACAAGCTATTCACATATTAAAGTATAGACCATAAAGTTTCTTGAAAACTAACAAACTACGTTCTCAGTCACCAAACAATTACAATTCATCTTACTTTCAGGAAAGGTCTATGTAAGAGCTTTGATTTAGCAAATTCCACATACTCAACTATCATATAGTCTTCCATGATTTCTAACACTCAAAGCATATTTTTTGGACAAATAGCAACCGTGGAACGTAGAGAAAGATAGGGGCTTAATGTTTCGCCTCCCAACTTACTTATCATATAGATATTTGTCAACAATAATAATTCATGATCAAATATATTTGAATGGCCATATATGCTTGGATCTTTCCCCACCACATGATGCTTGCCAACTAAAGAAAAATTGATGTTGAACTAAGAAGGAAAAGTATTGGCTCTTGCATAAAAGTAAATACATGAAAGTAAAAGATAGGCTCTTCATAGAGGGGAAGCAGAGGTTCTCATGCCCTTTTTAATTTTGGATGTGCAAACCCTTAATGCAAAGGAATGTCACATTGTATTGCCCTTTGTGATAGCAACCTTTATAAAACAGTATGTCGCTTTTATTTCTTTACTATCAGAAGTTCGTACAACGTTTATTTTCCCTTACATGAAAGATCATACATATTTAGGAGCAATTTTTATTATTTTTTGCACCGATGACAACTTATTTGAAGGATCTTATTCAATCCATAGGTAGATATGATGGACACTCATGGCATGAAACGGGGTTTAAGGATTTTTGGATGCACAAGTAGTATCTCTACTTAGTACAAAATTTTGGCTAGCAAAGATCCTAAGCAAGCACCACATGTTGGAGGATCCATAACAATATAAATTCTATACAAATATACCCAAACATAACTCATTGCGTTGTCTTTCTTGTCCAACTTCAACTAATTTGCTCAAGTTTAAAAATAATTAATGGGGCTCACAATCATAGAAGATGTCCAAGATAGTATATTTATACGTGAAATCTCTCTTCCTTCAATACTCTTTCATGAATTGTTCAAATGACCAATGTTGTGTTTGCTAACTTTCAATAAATTTTACCACCTATACTTCTTATATGTGAATTCATTACTTCCCATGAGATAAGCATATGAAGCATATATAATTTCAGTTTTATGATATTTAATTCATTCAACCATTTACTCATAGGATATAAGTGAAGCACGAGAGTAAATGACAAACTACTCCAAAAATATATAAGTGAAGGTCAATGAGTAGTCAAGTAATTAAATAGACATGGGAGGGCTCTCTCTCGTTCAAGATTTCAGATCCAATGATTTTATTCAAACAGCAAGTAAAATGAAAATACGCTCCAAACAAAACACATATCATGTGACGAATAAAAATATAGCTCCGAGTAAGGTATACCGATGGTTTTGAAGACGAAAGAGGGGATGCCTTTCAGGCATCCCCAAGCTTAGGCGCTCGAGTCTTCCTTGAATATTACTTTGGGGTGCCTTGGACATCCCCGAGCTTAGGGTATTTCCACTCCTTATTCCCCTCATATCAGCATCTCACTCAAAACTTGAAAACTTTAATCACACAAAACTTAACGGAACTTCGTGAGATGGGTTAGTACGATAAAGACAAATCATTCACTTTGGTACTGTCAAGATAAGATTCATAGTTGTTCTCACACAATTCCTACTGTACCATATCATTTATACAATTTATATTGGGCAATATAAGCCATAGAAACTAGAAAACAAGCAAACTAGGCATTGAAAACAGAATCTGTCAAAAACAGAACAGTCTGCAATGACCTGAACACAAACCTTATTTATGTTACTTCAAAAATTCTGAAGAATTAGGACAACAAAGGTAATTTGTATATTAATCTTGTGCAAAATGAATCAATATTTTATCACGCTTCTGTTAAAAATGAAAATTATTTTACTGGGCGCAAAAGTTTTTATTTTTCAGCAAGATCAAATCAACTATCACCGTAAGCCAAAGTCTTACTTGGCACTTTATCGAAACAAACGCTTAATCATGTGAACACACAAAAACAGTAAGGATAAATATTGGGTTGTCTCCCAACAAGCGCTTTTCTTTAATGCCTTTTTAGCTAGGCATGATATTCTAATGATACTCTTTCAAGCCCAATTCAGATGATAATTTTATTCATACTCTAAAATATATAAGTGAAGTTCATGGGCATTCTACAAATAATACAGATTTACCAATATCCAAGCTCAAAATTTATAAGTGAAGCACACGAAGCATTCTATAAAGCCACACTCAAAGATTTAAGTGAAGCACAAAGAGCATTCTACAAAGCCATATTCAAAAGATTTAAGTGAAGCACAAAGAGCATTCTACAAATCAATGAAGTTATATCCCATACTAGCATGGTGCATAAAGGAAAATAAAGGAAAAATAAACTCAAAAGACACATATCATGTGAACAAAACAAAAACCAAGGTATACCGATAATTGTTGAGGAATAAAGATGGGATGCCAACCGGGGCATCCCCAAGCTTAGATGCTTGAGTATCCTTGAAATATTTACTTGGGGTGCCTTGAGCATTCCGAAGCTTGAACTCTTGCTTCTCCTTATTCTTCTCATATCGATAACTCCTCGATCTTCGAACACTTTATCCACACAAAACTTAACAAAAAATCTTATGAGATCCGTTAGTATAATAAAGCAAATCACTACCATTAGGTACTGTTGTAAATTCATTCCAATTTCATATTAGCATTATATCTACCATATTCCAACTCCACCATGGTTCATACCCCTCAATACAACCCGTAGATTCATCAAAATAAGTGAACAACACATGGAAAACAGAATATGTCAAAAATAGGACAGTTTGTAGCAATCTGTAACTTGAAAAATTCTAAAAAACTAGAACAATCTAAAAAATTTGCAGAGCAGTATTGAGTAAAAAATTCAAGATTTTATCATGCTCCAGTAAAAAAATGAAAATTCAAATACTACAACAAAAGTTTCTGTTTTTTCTACTGCACACACCAAACAAGCAATTTAAACATCCTAAAACCAAAACTTGGGACATTATTTTTATAATACAATGGATATATACAAGGGGATAATTATTTTTGAGAAACTTCCATAAAAAAATTTGACATTGTTTCCATGAGCATGAACACAAGTGTTCAAGGTCGACCCTAACTTCTCCAATGCATAACCTTTCAATCACTTCTCTTTTTGAAGAAGTTTTTAGGCATAAGAGGCAAGTACTTTTTTTGTATTTTCATTTTTTATTTTTTTTGTATGTTTCACCCACAACTAAGGAAAACAAAAACAAAAGGGAAAACAAAATCTACTTAGTGAAGGAAGCAAACAAGCACACACGAGAATATCAACCCCACACTATTGCTCCCCGGCAACAATGCGAGAAAAGAGCTTGATAATCCCCAAGTGCAAGGAATCATCGTAGCAATTTCCAAAGATGGAAGTGATAAGGATGGAGTGTCGAACCCACAAGGAGTTAAAGGTGAGATTAATATTCTCTCAAATCCTATCTGCCACCGATACAACTCTACGTACACCGAGCGTTTGCTTTCATCTAGAAGTGAGAAATAAAACTATGTTGTGGGTATGAAGAGGATAACTTTGCATGATATCGGAGAGCTAAAATATAAAAATAGGTGTTGTTAACATAAAGTTAGAATATATTATATAGCAAGTGTGGAATAATGATGGATCAGTGTGCGGAATTGTCCTAGGCAATTGTTAACAAGATCGGTAGTCGTCATTGCAATTTTATATGAGGGAGAGGCATAAGCTAACATACTTTCTCTCCTTGGGTCATATGCACTTATGATTGGAACTCTAGCAAGCATCCACGACTACTAAAGATAATTAAGGTAAAACCCAACCATAGCATTAAAGTATCAAGTCCCCTTTATCCCATACGCAACAACTCCCTTACTCGGGTTTAAGCTTCTGTCACTCTAGCAACTCACTATAAGCGAATCATGAACATATTGCAAACACCCGACAACGAGAATCCTTCACGCGCGCGCGGCACGGAAGGCACCATAGGACATGACCAAAATAAAACATACAACTCAAACCAATTTAGATCATCAATCAACCCAAAAAACAAAAGAGATCTACTCAAAACATCATAGGATGGCAACACATCATTGGATCATAATATGTGGCATAAAGCACCATATTCAAGTAGTGGATTATAGCGGGGTGCGTGAGAGTGGACCGCTGATACGTCTCCAACATATCTACTTTTCATAACGCTTTTCCTCTTGTTTTGGACTCTAATTTGCATGATTTGAATGAAACTAACCCCAGACTGACGCTGTTTTTAGCAGAACTACCATGGTGTTGTTTTTGTGCAGAAATAGAAGTTCTCGGAATGGAACGAAACTTTGCGAGGATTTTTTATATAAATAAAGAGAATTTCTGGAGCCAAGATCCATCGGAGGGGGCACCTGAGTGGGCACAACCCACCAGGGCGCGCCCAGGTGGGTTGTCCCCACCTGGTTGCCCCGCAGACCCTGAAACCGATGCTATAAAATCCTTTTTTCCAGAAAAAAGCCAGGAAGGAAGAATTATCGCGATCCACAAGACGAAGCCACCGTCACCTCCTGTTCTTCATCGGGAGGCCGAATCTAGAGTCCGTTTGGGGCTCCGGGGAGGGGGATCTTCGTTCTTCATCATTACCAACCCTTCTCCATCACCAATTCCATGATGCTCCCCACCGGGAGTGAGTAATTGCTTCGTAGGATCGCTGGTCGGTGAAGAGTTGGATGAGATTCATCATGTAATCTAGTTAGTTTTGTTAGGGCTTGATCCCTGGTATCCACTATTTTCTGAGATTGATGTTGCTATGACTTTGCCATGCTTAATGCTTATCACTTTGGGCCCGAGTGCCATGATTTCAGATCTGAACCGTTTATGTTATCACCATTATAGCCATGTTCTAGATCCGATCTTGCAAGTTATAGTCACCTACTACGTATTATGATCCGGCAACCCCGGAGTGACAATAGTCGGGACCACTCCCGGTGATGACCGTAGTTTGAGGAGTTCATGTATTCACTGTGTGTTAATGCTTTGTTCCGGTTCTCTATTAAAAGGAGGCCTTAATATCCCTTAGTTTCCAATTGGACCCCTCTACCACGGGAGGGTAGGACAAAAGATGTTATGCAAGTTCTTTCCATAAGCACGTATGACTATTTACGGAATACATGCCTACATTATATTTATGAACTGGAGCTAGTGACGTATCTCCCTAGGTTATGACTGTCACATGATGAATATCATCTAGCAAATTACCGATCCAATGCCTACGAATTTATCTTATATTGTTTCTGCTAAGTTACTACTGCTATCACTGTTACCATTACCATTGATGCTACTATTATTATCAAAACTATCATATTACTTTGCTACTGACCATGTTGCTACAGATAATTAATCTCCAGGTGTGGTTGAATTGACAACTCAGCTGCTAATACCTTCAAATATTCTTTGTCCCCCTTGTGTCGAATCTATAAATTTGGGTTGAATACTCTACCCTCGAAAACTGTTCGATCCCCAATACTTGTGGGTTATCAAGACCTTTTTCTGGCGCCGTTGTTGGGGAGCATAGCTATATTTGTTGAGTCACTTGGGATCATTATCAATTTATCACCATGAAGAATCTGAAGGATGCTAAGACTAAGATTTATCCCTCTAAGATGAGGGGAGGTAAGGAATGTTGGGGAACGCAGTATTTCAAAAAAAATCCTACGATCTCGCAAGATCTATCTAGGAGATGCATAGCAACGAGACGGAAGAAGGAAGGGAGAGGGAGAGGGAGAAGGGAAAGGGGGGCCGCGCCCCCTCCCCTAGTCCTATACGGACTCCCCATAGGGGGGCGTGCGCCACCTCCTTGTTCCCTGCCCTCTCTCTCCCCTAAGGCCCATGTTGGCCCATTACTTCCCCGGGGGGTTCCGGTAACCCCTCCCGCACTCCGTTTTTACCTGCTACCTCCCGGAACTCTTCCGGTGTCCGAATAACATCGTCCAATATATCATTCTTTATGTCTCAACCATTTCGAGACTCCTCGTCATGTCTATGATCTCATCCGGGACTCTGAACAAACTTTGGTCATCAAAAACACATAACTCATAATACAAATCGTCATCGAACGTTAAGCGTGCGGACTCTACGGGTTCGAGAACTATGTAGACATGACCGAGACACATCTCTAGTCAATAACAAATAGCGGAACCTGGATGCTCATATTGGATCCTATATATTTTATTGGTCAAACCGCATAACAACATACGTTATTCCCTTTGTCATCGGTATGTTACTTGCCCGAGATTCGATCGTCGGTATCATCATACCTTGTTCAATCTTGTTACCGGCAAGTCTCTTTACTCATTCTGTAATGCATCATCTCGTAACTAACTCATTAGTCACATTGCTGGCAATGCTCATAGTGATGTGCATTACCGAGAGGGCCCAGATATACCTCTCCGATACACGGAGTGACAAATCCTAATCTTGATATATGCCAACTCAACAAAAACCATCGGAGACACCTGTAGAGCATCTTCATAATCACCCAGTTACAGTGTGACATTTGATAGCACACAAGGTGTTCCTCCAGTATTCGGGAGTTGCATAATCTCATAGTCAGAGGAACATGTATAAGTCATGAAGAAAGCAATAGCAATAAACTAAACGATCATAATGCTAAGCTAACGGATGGGTCTTGTCCATCACATCATTCTCTAATGATGTGATCCCATTCATCAAATGACAACACATGTCTATGGTCAGGAAACTTAACCATCTTTGTTTAACGAGCTAGTCAAGTAGAGTCATACTAGGGACACTCTGTTTGTCTATGTATTCACACATGTACTAAGTTTCCAGTTAATACAATTCTAGCATGAATAATAAACATTTATAATGATATAAGGAAATATAAATACCAACTTTATTATTCACTCTAGGGCATATTTCCTTCAGTCTCCCACTTGCACCAGTCAATAATCCAGATTACACAGTAATGATTCTAACACCCATGGAGTCTTGGTGCTGATCATGTTTTGCTCATGAGAGAGGCTTAGTCAATGGGTCTGCAACGTTTAGATCCATATGTATCTTGCAAATCTCCATGTCTCCCTCCTTGACTTGATCGCGGATGAAAATGAAGAGTCTCTTGATGTTCTTGGTTCTCTTGTGAAATCTAGATTCCTTTGCCAAGGCAATTGCACCAGTATTGTCACAAAAGATTTTCATTGGACCCGATGCACAAGGTATGGCACTTAGATCGGATATGAACTCTTCCATCCAGACTCCTTCATTTGCTGCTTCTGAAGCAGCTATGTACTCCTCTTCACATGTAGATCCCGCCACGACGCTCTGCTTGGAACTGCACCAACTAATAGCTCCACCATTCAATAAAAGTACGTATCCGGTTTGTGATTTGGAGTCATTCGGATCAGTGTCAAAGCTTGCATCAACGTAACCGTTTACGACGAGCTCTTTGTCACCTCCATAAATGAGAAACATATCCTTAGTCCTTTTCAGGTATTTCAGGATGTTCTTGACCGCTGTCCAGTGGTCCACTCCTGGATTACTTTGGTACCTCCTTGCTAAACTTATAGCAAGGCACACATCAGGTCTGGTACTCAGCATTGCATACATGATAGAACCTATGGCTGAGGCATAGGGAATGACTTCCATTTTCTCTCAATCTTTTGGAGTGGTCGGGCATTGAGGCTGACTCAACTTCACACCTTGTAACACAGGCAAGAACCCTTTCTTTGACTGGTCCATTTTGAACTTCTTCAAAACTTTATCAAGGCATGTGCTTTGTGAAAGTCCAATTAACACTACGAAAAAATACACTTCCATGATGATACGTGTTTGTCACAGTAGGTCGCGTTTTTTGTCATGCATGTACATCCATGACGATTGTATGACAGAATCAAGATAGTCATACTTGTGCTGTTGTAGAAGTGTTCCATGACATTACCAAAATTATCATCACAGAAGTGTGCACTTCCATGACGATAAATCGCGTGTCACAGAAGTGCTTTCGTCAAGGGTGACCAACACGTGGCATCCACCGTAACGGAACGCCGTTAAGCTATCGGGTCAAGTTTTGGATCCGATAACCCGTTAACAGCCCCGACCAATGGGGATTTTCCACGTGTAAAATCATCATTGGCTGGAGGAAACACGTGTTGGCTCATCGTTGGGACAGATGTCATCCACTCATTGGACAGAAGGCGCCTATGATACGTCGACACGTGGCACGGCCCAACAGAGGCCCATTCCTGTGAAAAGGCCGGCCCGTTTGACTTGGTCAAAAGGTGGCGGGCCGGCCCATGGAAAGCCTGTTAACGACCTGTTCGCATATAGCCCATTTACAGCCCGCTAACCCAAGGCCCATTACGCCCTATCCGAATTAGGCCCAGTAGCGTCATCTGGGCCATCCAATATGATTCCAGCCCGTTTTCCCTTCTGGCCCATGTATGGCCCATGACGTCTTTCGGCCCATATGAGGCCCTATGTAACTCTTGGCCTATTAACGACCCGTGGTGAAACTGGCCCGTATTGAACAGTGTATCACTTTACACCCATTAATGGCCCGTGGTGAAACTGGCCCGTAATGAACAGTGTATCACTTTATACCCGTTAATGGCCCGTTATTCCGTTGGGCCATTTCCAGCCCATGTTATCTTTCGGCCTTCTCAGAGCCCATTTATTCTTGTGCTCATTTCCAGCATTCGTTTACTTACGACCCGTTACTATCATTTTCTGCTTGTGGGCCAAATTCAGCCCGTGGTTACAGTCGGCCCATTTGTGGTCCGTTAATATGTTGGGCCGTTTTCATAGCGTCATCAAATACGGCCTATTAACAATGGCCCATTATGGTCGGCCCATGAACGGACGATTCCAACTCTAGCCTGTTTACGACCATAATGCGGCATGTTATTGGCCCATGTTTGGCCAATCGATCATACGGCCCGTATAAGGCCCATTGATGATACGGCCCGTAGAAGGCCCATTGTTTCTACAGCCCGTAGAAAGCCCATTGTTTCTACGGCCCATAGAAGGCCTACTGTTTCTACGGCCCGTAGAAGGCCCACTATTTCTACGGCCCGTAGGAGGCCCAGTGTCACTACAGTAAATATTAGCCCATGGTTATTGTGGCCTAGTTTTAAAAAATAGGTTATTGCAGCCACTAGCAAACCGCTGAAAAAGAACTGCACTGACTACAAGCAAACAAATAAACAAGACAACAAGGAAATAAATAAGGAAGCAACTTATGCTAGGCTATCACGGCTATTACACATATTACATCCACTGGGCATCAAAGTTCGCCACTAGTGCAAATATAGGGAACAAAGCAGCATATAAACACCGCAGCAAAACAAGTCCAGAACTGAAACCACTTCAGAAGAGTTCAAGAAACAATATCCTGGGTACCCATAATGCTGGCAAGATGCTTAGCAAGTTTATTAACTTTCTCTTGTTTGGCGCTTAAATCCTCCAGCGCTTGCTGTTGCACAAGAAAGTACGCATCTGAATTCTGCAGGGACTTCCTCAGTCCTTCGGCTTCTTGCCGCAGCACAGCTGACTGATGCCTTTCAGCTTGTAGCTGAGATTGAAGAAGCCGAAGTGATTCAGGCAGCGAGTTCGAAGAGTTTGTGCCAGCGGTACAGGCTAGTAACTCGAACACTACATCAGTTCAGGACTATGGGGTTTTCTCACTGTCTACAAGATCGTTTTTATCACCTTTCTTGGAGACCAACAGGGTTGTCTCACTATCTTGAACCTTATCTGCATTACTTTCTCTACCATTGCATAGTGGGGTGCTCTTCTCCAATATTCTGTTTGCATACTACAAGAGAAACAAGCAGACACATCACAAGTTTAGCTTGTAGTATACGAAACTCATTTTGGTAAACCGGTTTAGTAGTAAGGTGGACAGGATAACAACATGAAACAAACATATATCTATGTACTATGGTCACTGTATTGTCCATATCATTCTAGTTTATGTTCCCTAATCAAGATAGAGACACAGTTCAACTCATATATTTGTAAGACACAGCAGCATAGACAGAATATAAGTGTGAGAAACTACACAACATTGGCAGCACTTGTAATGTGCATCACATGAGAACATAACTATTTATACAACTTAAACTGAAATCAACATAGAGCAAGAAGTTAGAACAGCAATCCAGTTAAAGAAATAGGTTTAAAACATACCTGTTGCGCCATTGGAGTTTCAATTGGATCCTTCAAATTCGAAAGTTGTTGGTATGAGTAAATACAGTGATGCAACAGCAAAGGAGTATGGACCATAGCTACGAAATCTGACCTGAGAACAGTTGCTCTTCTGCTTTAAACGTGGAGTTTGGGTTAGCTGTGGTGGTCTTCGTGCTTTGTGCACTACAGTAGCTTTACAAACTGCTCATGTGGGGGTACTCTGTGGTGGACATGGTGCTTTGTCAACTATAAGTGGGTTACTATCTGCTGGGGTTGCGGTTAGATGGGTTGTAGCTGGTTCTCTGCCCAACGGTGTAAGTGTGCAATCTGGAAGAGTCTCAATTATGTGTGGTGGGGCTAGTTTGTGGGCCAGTACAACCATGGTTCTATCTGCATCGACGGGTAGCACTGTCTTTTGTGAAGAACGGGTTTTTGCTCCCTTAGATACTGCCATCACTCCCTCCAATTCAAATGGCTGATAAACAAGAAAAGAAATTGAACGTATAGACATTGTATGATAGACAGATGTGGTAATTCACATATATGTTGTCTAACCAAACAGGACAGCATGACACAATTTCACATATATGATGCCTAACTAAACAGGATAGCATGACACAATTTCAGATATATGATGGATAACTTAACATGATATAATGGCATAATTCAACATATGATGAGTACCTAAACAGGATGACATGATAAAACTATATGATGTCTTTATAAAATAGGTTGGGATGAAATAATTCACATACATGTTGTCTAAGTATACATGATGACATGATATAATTGATTCATATACTAAGCAGCTGGCACTCACATGTATGATCTCTAAACTAAGTAGATAGAATTCAATATTGTGCATATGATGTTTAAACTAAGCAATGCAAGACACCATATACATCATATGAGAAATATAAACATTGCAACTTAGAGCATACACCTCAGGTGGGATATAGGACTGGTCATCTGTCTCTGAATCCTCCTCTGAGGAGCTCCCTGTAACCATCGAGATATATGCTTCAACAGGTACCATTGCCTGCTCTGAAGACCTTGTGTTCACTCCAGATTTTTCCATAACCGGCTCAAATGGCTGATACACATGAAGAGTAGTTCAATATACACAGATTGTCGAGATGGCATGAGATAATTCACATGTATGATGCCTGGCTCCATGGCGGTGCATAATTCACATATATGGTGCCTGGCTCCATGGCGGTGCATAATTCACATATATGATAACTGGCTGAAAAACATGGCATTGCATAATTCACATATCTGATATAGAAAGCAAACATGAGGCATTCACACAAAGCATGTCTAATCTAAGTAGATGGCATGGCAATGCAAGACACCATATGCATGATATGAGCAATATAACCCAACCAAGTTAGAGCATGCACCTCGGGGGGGGGGGGATACGAATGGTCATCTCTCTCTGAATCCTCCTCCGAGGAGCTATCTGTAACCAGCAAGAAATCTGCATCGACAGGTAGCACTGACTGCTCAGAAGACCTTGTTTTCACTCCAGATTTTCCCATGACTGACTCAAATGGCTGATGCACAGGAAGAGTAGATGAATGTATAAACATTGTTGACAAATGGAATACATTATGGAAAAAATATGGCATGATACAATTCACATATACGATGACTGGCTAAACAGGATGGCATTGCATGATTCACGTATATGATGCCTGGCTAAAGAAGATGGCATTGCATAATTCCCATATACTCCCCCCGTTCCTAAATATTTGTCTTTTTAGAGATTTCAAATGGACTACCACATACAGATGTATATAGACATATTTTAAAGTGTAGATTCACTCATTTTGTTCCGTATGTAGTCACTTGTTGAAATCACTAAAAAGACAAATATTTAGGAATGGTGGGAGTATGATATAGAAACCAAACAGGTGGCATTCACACAAAGCAAATCTAAACTAAGCTAATGACATATAAGATGTATAATGTAAGCAATGCAAGGCGCCATATGCATGATATGACCAACATCAGCATGCCAGGTTAGAGCAAACACCTCAGGTGCTAAACAGGCGTGGTCGGCTCCTTCTGAATCTCCATCTGAACAGTTATCTTCCTCTGGAATAGAATCTGGAAATGCAGGAGGGGGGGGGGGCACTTCGCCCACCATGGAGCGGCGTCTGCATGACATTATATTCGCACGCAACGATCTTCTCTTTTTCTCTACATGTCTAGTACGATTGTGTACAATATCTGACATGCATAATAAAAAAATAGTTAGATTTTGTAAGGCCTAAGGGGTGCATGCAAAAATCAAGACTGATGGTAGCAAAGGAGTGGATGGATCCAAAACTAATGATAGCAGGTAGATTATAGCTTTAGTTTAAAAAGATAGACAATGGATCATCTATTGTTTCTTGCCCACCCAACATGAACCACATAGAAGACCCCAGATGAACCAGATAGTAAGCAGATACTATTCGTTGCTGGCTCGATATGAGACCCATGGGAAATTCAAAACTCAAGATTGAACAATCAAGTAGCAGGTAATAATAACCGATGTATAACGTAAGCAAACACGAAAGACTACGACCTCTCTTCCGGAACTGTGTAGTCCTCAGGTTCATCTGCTCAGTCGATGATGGTAATGCAGTTGGCGTGGCTGCCGGCAACGGGGAAGATGATCTGAGGCCGCGAAAGGAAGTCTGCAGGGGGGATCTCTGCTGCTGTGAACGCTTCTATCGATGGTGCACCTCAGGTGGGGTGGATGACGGCACGGCAGAAGCAGGACATAACACACAGAGTTTTCTTTGACGCCTATCTGAAAATGAAGTAAATCTATAAGGGCTCCTTAGAATTGGAGGATTCTATAAACACAGGGACAGGAAAAATGCAAGAATAGGATAGGAATGCACGTGCAAAACAGAGCATTTGGAAACATAGGATTTCAGTCAACCTGGGTGTTTGGCCCACATGAATTGGAAGAACAGAGGAATGGAGAAACAAAGTGATGCGACGAGTGTACAACCTCTTTGGCATAGCCTTGTGGACCTCAGCATCATTGGGTTGGACTTGGAGGATGGTGATGATGCTGGTGTGACTATCGGAGGCGGGGAAGAAGATCCGAGGCCTCTAGAAATGGCGCCGAGGGTACTGCTCCGCTGTGATGGACGGTTCCGTCGTTGGAGCAGCTCTGCTAAGGTGTACGGCGATGAGGTTGAAGCATGACAAGACAGACAACGTTAATCTGAAGTGGGACCCTAATATCATCTGCAATAGATGATGTAAAATACATCACCATAAAGTGCTATATGTAAAACGCATCAGCCGCGCCACGACCACTCCGACAGATGCTGTAAGTACTTTTCACTCTGAACTTAACTGAAGAAAATGAACTTCACAGTCGAAAGTGAATTTTACCGTCGAAACTGATTGAACTAGTAACAGAGCATTGCAATAGATGTTTAGGGCGTTCAAGCACTAGTAGCAGAGAAGCAGTGATCTAAATCAGCAGATGCTCGAGCAGGGAACACACTAGCAGAGAGCAAGTCGTGCAGTAGCACCACGAGCGAGTGCTAAAGCAGCAACTCTTGTAGCTGCCGGAGGTCGTGCAACAGCAGCAACAGCGCAAGCGAGAGCAAGAGCAGAGCACCAACACGAACGAAAGCAGGAGCAGTGCAGCAGCGCGACCGACAGCAAGAACAGAGCCGCAGCGCGAGCGAGAGCCGGAGCAGCTGCAGCTAGTGCCGTTGTGGAAGTCGCCGCCGAGGAAGCAACAACATGGGGGAGAGACGCCGTGGATGATGTGGCCGGCGATGACACCATCGATGGAGACACGTTATGTCTGCTCGGTATCGAGCACCGGCAGCCCCGTGAGATCGAATAAAAGATAAAATGCAGCGGTGAGTGTAGAACCTCCTTGGTGGCGCCGAGTTGGCCTTGGCTTCATCGGAGGAATTGGTGAGGGTGTTGCGGTTTCGGTGGGGCAGGTCAAGACGGCGATGTGAGGATTGAGGTGGCGCGATAGACGAGGCGAACGTCGGGGCAGCTCCTTGGAGGTGGAGGACGGGGCGGCTGATCCGGCGGGACGACGAGATCGACAACGGATCCTCATCCGGTGCGGTGGATGAGGGACGGCGAGCTGTTGCGGTGGACGACGTAGTCGGGGAAGAGTCTCTGGCTGGGCGGCGGTTGGGAGGCCGACGGAGGAGCGTGGGGTTTCGCGGGTTTTGGTGGCCTCGGTGTACGAATGGGGGGGCGAAGGAGGAGGGGGGAGCCAAGCTTAGGGACGCGCTTGTCCGAAATGTAGGGTAAGTTACCAGCATACCCCCACTGGTTTTGATACCGCGACGTGGAGCTTCATTTCCGGCTGAGGGGTAGAAGGGGGATTTCGCGTGTCTGGGCTGCGGGAGCGATTTCGGATGAGGAGGGAGTTCTCGCGCGCGTCCAAATTTCGGGATAACAAGGCGCGACACGGGTTGAAGAAGCGGGAGTTTCAAAGCAGGTGAGACAAAAGATACTCGAGCTTGAAAATTTTGGGATAACAAGGTGCGGATTCCTTGTTCGGCAGAACAAACTTAACGTGTAAAAAAACAATTCATACAAGACACAAGAGAGCCATGTCCCCTTTTACTATATTGCAATAGACGCCATTGAAAAAAATACAAGAAAAATGTAAAAAAAATCGGGAGAACAAGATTACCCTGCATAGTACCAAATCGATTCGCACTTCCCTCAACAACAACAAAAAACAAATCAATTCCCACCAAATAAAGAGTAATGTCCCTTTTTATATGATTACAGATGCCATGATCTCGAATTTCAATTTTTGAATCCACGTTATGTTGAATTCGAATATATCGTTAGGTGACCTTGCGGTTTATAATTGATGTAGTCATACATTTTGATCTTCCATCATATATGAACATTTTACTCCACCATGTGAACATATATATTGTCGTCTACCATATGGACTAAATTTGAATCAATTTTCCTTATTTGAATACGATTGTTGTCAAGTTATACAATAATTTAAATATTATCTTGATAACAAAAAACATACATATACCAGTAATCATATTTCACTATGAACTACATGTACCATACGCTCTCCAATTCAAATATTTGTATCCATTTTATGTTGAATTCAAATCATAGTACATTATTGGTCTAGGTAGCGAAATGTTCGGGATAATCTAAACCCTGTTTTCATACGTATAATTTTTGGCTGAATTGGGACAAGTTTTGGTATCAGCCTCTTGCAAAACCGGAGATTCTCTCAACAAGCCTCGTGGTTCCGAAAGGGAACGTGTCACCTTTGTGTGCAAAACGATATACGCTGCCTCCCCCCTGATTTTATTTACAGATGCAACATAGAACTATATGAGTGCCCTGTTAAATTTTGGAATTATTTCGGGTTCATTTGACCTTTTTATACATTAATTGAGTTTCTGGACTTTTAATGTGCATAATCTAAATATGAATTGCATGCACATGCTCCGGTGCACCAAAGTGGGTTGAAAAATCACATGTGTGTCCTTGGTTGAATTTCTAGGTCCCATGGAAGAAATGAGAATGAAATTCAAACATCTGGGCGTCATGACTCGATCGAGAACATCGAGAAACTTTGATTTTAAATTCATGTAAATCCAAAACTCGCCTGGAAATCATGAAACTTGGCATGGTGTCATGTCATGGCACTAACATGTTGTGGTAAAAAATTGGGCCGATTTGGAAGCTCGTGGTTCTAAGAGGGAACGTGCCACCTTTGAGTGTGAAACGATATACGCTGCCCCCCTTGAGTTTCTTAACAAAGGCAACATAGAACTACATTAGTGCCCTGTTAAATTTTGGAATTATTCCGAGTTTGTTTGTCATTTTTTATACGTTAATTGAGTTTCTGGTCATTTAATGTGCATAAGTCAAATTTGAACTACAAGCACATGCTCTCGTGCACCAAAGTTGGTTGAAAAATCACATTTGTGTCCTTGGGTGAATTTCTAGGTCCCATGCAAGAAATGAGAATAAAATTAAAACATTTGGGCATCATGGCTCGGCCGAGAACATTGAGAAACTTGGTTTTAAAATTCTTGTAAATCCAAAACACGTCTAAAAATCATGAAACTTGGCATGGATGTCATGTCATGGTACTACCATGTTGTGGTAAAAAAATTGGCCGAATAGGAACAAATTTTGGTATAAGCTTTTGCAAACCGAAGCTTCTCTCAAGAAGGCTCGTGGTTCTGAGAGGGAATGTGCCACCTTTGAGTGCGAAACGATATACGTTGTCCCCCTTGAGTTTATTTACAAAGGCAACATAGAACTACATGAGTGCCCTGTTAAATTTTGGAATTATTCCGGCTTCGTTTGGCCTTATTTACACATTAATTGAGTTTTTGGTCATTTAATATGCATAATTCAAATTTGAACTACAAGCACATGCTCTCGTGCACCAAAGTTGGTTGAAAAATCACATTTGTGTCCTCGGGTGAATTTCTACTCCCTCCTTCCATCTATATAGGTCCTAATGCGTTTTTCGAGGCTAACTTTGACCAAGCGTCAGAGCAATAATATATGACATGCAACTTACATAAAGCATACCTTCAATTTTGTATGTCAAAGGAGCTTCCAATAATATAATTTCCATAGTATACATCTCATTTTCTATTAATCTTGTCAATAGTCAAAGGTTGTCTTGAAAAACACATTAGGCCCTATATAGATGGAAGGAGGGAGTAGGTCCCATGCAAAAAATGAGAATAAAATTCAAACATCTGGGCATCGTGGCTCGGTCGAGAACATTGAGAAACTTGGTTTTAAAATCATGAAACTTGGCATGGTGTCATGTCATGGTAGTACCATGCCGTGGTAAAAAAATTTGGCCGAATAGGAACAAATTTTGGTATAAGCTTCTTGCAAATCGGAGCTTCTCTTAAGAAGGCTCGTGGTTCTAGGAGGGAACATTTCACCTTTGTGTGCATAATCCAAATTTGAAATACAAGCGCATGTTCCAGTGCACCAAAGTTGGTTGAGAAATCACATGTGTGTCCTCGGGTAATTTTATAGTTCCCATGCAAGAAATGGGAATGAAATTCAAAATTCTGGGCGTCGTGGCTGGGTTGGAAACATTGAGAAACTTAGTTTTTTAATTCCTGTAAATCCAAAACACGCATGAAAATAATGAAACTTGGCTTGGTGCCATGACATGGCACCAACATGCTGTGGTAAATTTGCAGTCCGATTTGTGAAGGCACACACATTAACAATCAACAAAGTCATTCTAGAACAAGTGCTGTCACGTTACAATTGGAAACAGAAGTATTATTGAAACCATGGGCATTCTACTTACTAGTACCATTTACGTGCCGCCATGCGTCCCCATTTTTTATTAGCTAGGAGGCGCCGTGCAGGGTAGCTATTTGAGTACGAGAGGCGTGCAATCAGACCCCTGCGCGTGCTTATCGGTAGGAGAGCCCTTTGACCTCCATCTGCCGTCCACCTCTCTCCCAAGGTCTCCATTAATGGCGCCCGAGCCTCTATTTAATGGCGTGGCTATGTCTCACTCGACTAAGATTTAAGAGAGAAAAAAGAAAATCTGAAAGCACGGATCTTGATGTAAGATCCGATGGACCTATATAGCATCTATTGCGACTTATAGCAAGACCGATGAATATATAAGGACGATTAAATTTTTTTGATCAAAGAAGGGCTTGCCCCTTCTGATTTTCATTACTGAAAACCACCACAATTCACAAGAAGTTCAACACAACTCCAGCCTAACACGAAGGACTAAAAGCTACCAGATTGAAATCGCAACATCCCAAGAGGCCAACAAAGGCCAAACATCCGCGCTAGAACCCAACATTTCACAACCGATGACACAATCCACATCCTAAACCGATTATTACATCAAAAGAAACCAGGAAGCTAGTCTCCGCAGCGAGCGGCGACGAGCTCTTTCGTGTCCTCAAGATGCTGCTTGAGAACATCCACGTATTCCTCCATCAGCCTTTGGCGCTCGTTGCGGAACATGTCATTCTCGTCCATAAGTTTCTTCAACAAGGCACTGGTCTCCTCCTGCAGGTCTACACTTCGGACGATCTTCTCTCTCAGCAGGTCGCGCTCGGCCCGGAGCCTCTCATTGCCCTCCCTTAGTTGCTGGATGATGCCGGTAGCCTGTTCAAACGAGGCTATCATGTCGTCCTGCAACCTCGTCGAGACGGAGATCTGATCCATCTTGCTATGGACGATCGCATGCATGCACCTGTAATAGTCGTTGCCTGCCCGCGAGAAATTTTCCTAGGCCGCCGTGGCGCGGCGGGACATCGCTGCTGCTTCCGCAGCGCGGCCGGACCAATCTGCTGCATCGACGGCACGGCGGGACCTCCGTGCTGCTTTAGCGGCGCGGCGGGACCTCTGTGCTGCTACTTCCGCGTGGTGGGACATGTTGGCTGCTCTCGTAGCGAGGCGGGACATCTCTCGTGCTTCCGCTTCCATGCTCGCCTCTCCCTGGTGGCAATTTCTCGACCCAGAACTCACGCTGGCCATGGCAGACGCAAGGGAAGGATGCTGAATGACTTGTTTATTTTTGTGGATGAGGAGTTGAGGAGGAATGTGCAGTCATCTTGGCATACTAGTATTTATAACCGAGTATTAATACGCTCCTAAGTGGGAAACCGTTTAGGTTGTGACCGGTGTGAACAGGTTTGCAATTCAATATAGCATGGAGTAATTTGGAATGTGACAAGACGCAAGCTCAAAATTTATTGACGGTTCTAGTTTCGAAGTGCGGCACTATTCCCGGACGGAGCACTTCTTTTTCTACTCCCTCCTTTCCTGTTTTATAGGGCTTATCTCAAAATTTTAGTTTTTCCATTTTATAAGGCTCAATTTGGTTGTTCCCCAACACATGTTCAGATTCCAAGGTGCATTAAATCATTGCATGCAAGTATTAAGAGAAAATTGACCAATGCATGTACTTTATGCATGCATGCATTGCAATTAATGCATTAAACCTATCCCTCGGGACTTCTCGCACGCACCATCGTGCCACCCACAAAAACTTGTACTCTGAGTTTAGTAGTACGTTATACAGGAAGAGAAGAGGTGCACGCACGCACTCGTCCTCTCACACACGCGTCTGTTTTTTCTCGAAAAGGAGGATGATGACCCCCAGCCTCTGCATCTGGGAGTCACGCATGCAAATTATTGAAATATATCAAGTGCAGTGCTTTGATGTGTCGCGTCAACTCATACATCAACGAGAAGTTTGATTATCCTCTCCCTCGCGGACTTAAGTGCACCTACCTTTGGCTGTATGACAGGTTGGCCACACACCTGTAGGGCCCACCTGTCATACATGCAAAGTCAGGAGTGTCCCTCCCCCGCCCATGAGCGTGGTGGCTGGCAAGACTAGGAGAATCTTTCGCTACACGCTCTCCCTCCCGCACGCGGTGGACATGCAGCAGTTCAATCGGTGCTAGATGGCCATAAGCGTGCTGTACTCCTCCTCCAGTGCAGTAGTATTCCATCATTGTTTGACTTCCCGAAGAGGCGAAGAGCCAAGCGCAGCTCGGACGCTCGTGTGGCAGTTTCATGTGTATAGTAGTCTAGGATAGCGTGGACCATGCCTGTAAGATTAATATCGTTGGGGTCGGCTCCATGCTATGTGGCCGTCTCGAAGTTTAAAATAAATAAATTAAAATAGTCTTCTGGCCCTACCCAAAAACTGCCACGCGTACTGCCCGGGAAAAGCCCCGCCCTCAACTTTTAACTATGCAAAAATAGTTCGAGCTTGTTCGTTCTATATAAATACAATACTTACTGTATGTTTATTCACCCGTGGGGTTGTTCAATGAATGGAGGGGCGGGGAGCACAAGTGAACAATACTGTAGTACTACTAGTAGTAAGTAGGAGTCGTACAGTAGTCACCTTAAATAGAGAGTTTCTTTTCTTTAATGCCACGTACACAAATTGAAACGCTTGTTGTGGAGAGAAAAAACATAATCACTCCACTATATATGGACGCAGGGGCCCGAGCGCTTGCTTTACTAGGGTTGCTCTCTTCATTCTCTCATCCTCTCCAGATATAAACAAGATAGTGGTAGCGACATTTTCTCTCTGCTCACCGCTGGTCACAGATCCGGCCGGATCCCTTCGGCCGCTGTGTGTAGAGGACTAAAAGGTGCATCGTTCACGCGGTCATCGCCGCCGAGGGAGGAAACCCACAGCTGCCGGGGGGGCCCGATCCTCTGCCAGTGCCGTTCTCTCCAACACATGGTCAGCTCGGGAGGTCCTCCGACCCTTCTTCCTCCCTGCCGCATTGTCCGCAGATCCGACCTGCCGCCGCCGACATCCCGGCAACCCTTAGGTATAAGTTCTTCGAAAGCAGCCTTGCTCTACTGCCCCAGCTCCCCACGTGTCTGCATGTGCATCTTTTTCTACTCCCATCAGCTCTTCCAAAGCCACCTAAATTTTTAGTATTATTAGAGGTAAAGCTACTTCATGCATTCGAATCTAGGGCTTTGTTCAAATAACGAAGAAAGGGGGGAAAGTTGTAGCATGAATCTAGGACTTGATTCAAAGAGGAAATAATATGGTGAAAGTAGTAGAGACCGGATACCCAACCAATCTGTTGGTTGAAAAGGGAAATAATGGGAAAACGCAGTACAAACTGGAAAAGGAACAGATCTATTATTGGTTGAAAAAAGGATAGAAAGTGGCAGCTGGTGGACAAGTCAACAGAGTATGTCCAGGATTAGATTTGCTTCCATCACATAGTAAAAGGTCTCCAGGATTAGATTTGCTGCCCTCACATAGTAAAAGGTCTCAGGATTAGATTTGCTGCCCTCACATAGTAAAAGGTCTCCAGGATTAGATTTGCTGCCCTCACATAGTAAAAGGTCTCTAGGATTAGATTTGCTGCCCTCACATAGTAAAAGGTCTCTAGGATTAGATTTGCTGCCCTCACATAGTACAATGGCACTCCTGCTATTTTCCCCAACATGATAAGTAAGTTGCTCCTTTACGCTGCTGAGTGTCCTGGTGTCCCCACGGTCCCATGCCCTTAAACCAACTCTTTAGCTGTTGTTGATTTACTGTGTCTGGTAAACAAGCAATGCCACCATTAAAGTAATCCCATATTTGAGGAATCTCATTGTTGATCGTAATGCTTCTGGTAACATGAAGCATTGCTGACGTTTTAAAATTTCTACTGTCCTTGCGTGATTGCCATGAACATAATTAAGATGCTTCTTTTCATTTTGTATATGTTTCGTATATTCTTATTGACCAGCAACTATTTACTTTCTATCTTTTTGTGCAGATAGGGATATCCATTTCACCTTGTTGCTATTGTGACCTTTTGGTGAACTGCACAAAACACTTTTCTTTGGAATGAGTGTCTTGTGCAGTTCAACTAAAATGTCACGTGGGCAACATCTCTCAATTTTGGTAGAACTGCACAAAATGGTGATTGGAGTTTCCAAAATCTCCGTCAAGTTCTGCTGGTAATCTCGTGCAACATTTTATTAGCCTTTGCAAGATGGAGCCGTCACTGTCACCACAATGGCACTTTATTTTAGTGGAACTGCACAAAAGGATAAGAAAATTATAGTTGCACCTTACATGAGCCAGACAGCCAACCTTAATGTTCCTCAATTTTAGTGCAACTACTAAAGAAGAACCTGCCAGCTCACAAGAGCAAGTACTTCTTGCTAGCTGAATGATGCAATCTTTGCTTCATTTCAGGTGAACTGCAGAAAAAGGCGCATGATTTGAATCATGGAACTCCAGGCAGACCTCATCCAAGTAGAGCTGGAGGTTGAGTTCAAGGAGGCCGCTATTAAAGCAAAATCATGCTCTCCTGTCTCCTTGTTTGTGCTGTGCAAACAGGAATACTCAACTACAGATGTTGTAACGGTCAAGAGCATTCGCCAAGTTCTTCGGTTGTATGACATGGCTAGCCAAGATGGATTTAATCCCGATATTCACTTTATCAAAAGGCTATAATGGGTTGGTTCCGAATCTTGCAAGCTGGGAATCAGTGAGATGTGTAGGCATATTTGTTGTACTTATTATTTGAATCTTATTTGTTGGTTCTGAATCTTGCAAGCTGGGAATCAATGAGATGTGTAGGCATCTTTGTTGTACTTATTATTTGGATCTTATTTGTTGGTTCTGAATCTTGCAAGCTGGGAATCAATGAGATGTGTAGGCATCTTTGTTGTACTTATTATTTGGATCTTATTTGTTGGTTCTGAATCTTGCAAGCTGGGAAACACGGCATGATGATGCAGAGGACAACAACCATAACAAACAGTTCAAACTTGGTAGTATTATCTTTGTGAAAGTGCGACAAATGTGCTGATCGTGTGCGTCCTGAGAATAATAATTCTAATTGTTGTGCATGTTGATCATGTGGCACTGATAGAACGAGCGAATGCATTGCTTGTTTTAAGTACAAATTTCTATTAAAGCTAATTAAATTTAAGTAAAGTGACCACTAACTCCTGTTATTACAGTACCAATATAGACCCGCTCGTGAACTGACGTGTGGCCGAGGGTGCATCTTTTGCCGGGCATGCAGCGGACGAGGGAGGGGTAGTAACTGTTGTTGCCTGTACACACTCAGCTTACTGCTGAATCCAGTTCCCCAAGAGCTGAAAAACGAACTGCTGCCGCCGCCTACACACTCGTTCACTCGAAGAGACTCCAATGGCGATCCGAGGGGCGAGCCTGCTGGATATGGACTTCAGCAAGGAGTTCCCCTTTGAGTTCGCCGTTCAGTCCTATGGATGCACCAAGTTGAATGTGATGTACACCAACTATACGGGCTCGGTGAAGCTCTGCGTCGCCTCAGTCCTATGGCTGCACCAGGTTCTGGAGCATTCGCCCGTTTCATCGGCAGCGCCGACTGCACCTTCGCTACGATGGAGAGAAGGAAGAACGTGACGATTCGGCCATCTGGTGCAACAAGCTTGTCGACATCCAGAAGCAATACAAGATCATCAGCAACGGGCAGGAGAAGGACTCCGTGGTTGACCTCGCTGAGACCATCATCGACCACTGATACGCCAACATGAAAGAAGACGACCTGAACACGTGGGAGGTACCTCTGAATCTAGCCTACATAACCTACGCGGCCAAGGACGCATACGCATGCTACGACATGTACAGGTAGATCTTGGACATGAGGGCGTGTTTGCTTCCCGTAACGGACGAGTACACGGACAGCCGCATCGCCATGATCAAGCGTGCCAGGAAGGTCTAGATGTTGTACTTTATCTGTATATAAGCACCTTTATCATCCGAGTGTTTCATGCATTAGCCTATTTGTCATAATTATATGTTTTGTCCGAAATACATTTTTTAAGAATCCATTAACCCGATTGCTTTTTTAGTGGCTATTTGCTTATGTATGTAAACTAGTTCACTTGTCCGTAAAAAAACTAGTTCACTCGGCTGCCGTGCTTTGAATCTCCTTCCTCCCAACATATTCCCCTCCTCAGGTGGACCCAGTAGGTCTTTGAATTTTCTCCCACTTTCTTTTTCGATGTAAACTGAGTTTTCTCCCAGTACTTTCCCCTAGAACCAACTCAACTATCCCACGTCTAGCCTAAAAAATAATAATACCCCACATACTATTAACTCATCAAATTAAAATGATATTTTATTTCGTAAGTTGAAAGTTCTTACAAAATAATAATAATAATTGTTTATATATAACTTGGCAAGTTAACTCCTAGTGATTGCGTACATAAGCTTGCAAAGATTTTACTGACGTGCAATCATGTGTTTATGTTTTTATAACATTTCTCCGTCTAGCCCAACATGATATTTTCACCCAGCCCAGCAAGTTCATGGATTTCGAGAAAAATGCAAATGGGATTTAAACGGGCTGCATAGATGCTACATCATTGTTTCACCCAGCCCACCAAATGGACTAAAAAAACAAACGGACTGACAGCTGGGTCCATGACCACAACCCAGTTTTTTTGTGATTTGCCAAGTAAGTCGCTTTGTCAGGCCTATTGGGCTGCAAATCTTTCAAGACGAGGAGAGCTTCACTCGGCTGGCCGAGAAAATGGCCTATCAGTAATGAGAAATGGGCTGTACATTTTTAAAACACATCAAACCGACAATTAGTTTCAAATATCTTTTTTTCATTTCGAGATTTTAAATTACATTAATTTTTATGTGTGGAGAATTTGTTGGATTTTATATTGATATACATTTATTTTTAAAATCAGTTTGGATGTGAGTCGAAATTTCGGGATTAAAAACAGTTCGGTTCGCACCGAAATATGCAAAATTTCGTATAATTTTTTAACCGTGGCCACAATATGGGCTGTAATGCTAACAAAAAGAATATGGGCTCCAAAAAAACCTTAATAATTAGCAAACGGGCTGTAAATTATTAGAAATAATGGCAGATGGGCTGTATACTATTTTCCACAGATTTGAGGCTTTCCTAAAAAAAAGGTTGACGCACAAGCAGTGACTGTTTGATGGCCATCCAACGGGCGTCGTGCTTCTTCAATCTCTGCTCTTCCTGCTCCAGCCGCTCAAACAAGCGCCGGCGGGACTGCCTGCTCCCTCCTCCCCGTGGCCGGCTCTGCTGCCGCGCACGCGTCACCGCCCCACCGAACTTCCATCGCTGGCCTAGCCATCCCTCTACTCACCCATACCTGCTGTTATTCTCCGGCGACGGCAGACGAACCAGTAAACCCTCGTATAGTCGTACTCCCCTCTGATACGTCCATTTTGCATCATGCTTTTATATCGATATTTATTGCATTATGGGCTGTTATTTCACATTATGTCACAATACTTATGGCTATTCTCTCTTATTTTACAAGGTTTACATAAGGAGGGAGAATGCCGGCAGCTGGAATTCTGGGCTGGAAAAGGAGCAAATATTAGAGACCTATTCTACACAACTCGAAAATTCCTGATACTCCACGGAACACCTTATAATAAATAATGAAAAATCCTCGCCAAAGATGAAGACCAGGGGGCCCACACCCTGCTCACGAGGGTGGGGGCGCCCCCCTAGGCGCGCCCCTACCTCGTGGGCCCCCTGGTGGCTCTCCGATGACCATCTTCTCCTATATGAAGTCTTTCATCGAGAAAAAAAATAAGAAGCAACCTTTCGGGATGAAACTCCGGCGCCACGAGGCGGAACCTTGGCGGATCCAATCTAGAGCTCCGGCAGAGCTGTTCTGCCGGGGAAACTTCCCTCCCGGAGGGGGAAATCATCGCCATCGTCATCACCAACGCTCCTCTCATCGGGAGAGGGCAATCTCCATCAACATCTTCATCAGCACCATCTCATCTCAAAACCCTAGTTCATCTCTTGTATCCGATTCTTGTCTTCAAGTCTGGGATTGGTGCTAGTAGGTTGCTAGTAGTGTTAATTACTCCTTGTAGCTGATGCTAGTTGGTTTAATTGGTGGAAGATCATATGTTCAGATCCTATATGCATATTAATACCCCTCTGATTATGAACATGTTTATGCTTTGTGAGTAGTTACGTTTGTTCCTGAGGACAAGGGAGAAGTCTTGCTATTATTAGTCATGTGAATTTGGTATTCGTTCGATATTTTGATGAGATGCATGTTGTCTAGCCTCTAGTGGTGTTATGTGAACGTCGACTACATAACACTTCACCATTATTTGGGCCTAGAGGAAGGCATTGGGAAGTAATAGGTAGATGATGGGTTGCTAGAGTGACAGAAGCTTAAACCCTAGTTTATGCGTTGCTTCGTAAGGGGCTGATTTGGATCCATATGTTTCATGCTATGGTTAGGTTTACCTTAATACTTTTGTTGTAGTTGCGGATGCTTGCAATAGAGGTTAATCATAAGTGGGATGCTTGTTCAAGTAAGAAAAGCACCCAAGCACCGGTCCACCCACATTTCAAATTATCAAAGTACCGAACGCGAATCATATGAACGTGATGAAAACTAGCTTGACGATATTCCCATGTATCCTCGGGAGCGCTTTTCCTTATATAAGAGTTTGCCCAGGCTTGTCCTTTGCTACAAAAAGGATTGGGCCACCTTGCTGCACTTTATTTACTTTTGTTACTTGTTGCTCGTTACAAATTATCTCATCACAAAACTATCTGTTACCACTTATTTCAGTACTCGCAGAGAATACCTTGCCAAAAACCATTTATCATTTCCTTCTGCTTCTCGTTGGGTTCGACACTCTTACTTATCAAAAGGACTACGATAGATCCCCTATACTTGTGGGTCATCAAGACTCTTTTCTGGCGCCGTTGCCGGGGAGTGAAGCGCCTTTGGTAGGTGGAATTTGGTGAGGAAAAATTTATATAGTGTGCTGAAATTTACTGTCACTTGTTATTATGGAAAGTAATCCTCTAAGGGGATTGTTCGAGGTATCTTCACCCCGACCAGTAGAGCAAAGAGTTGCTCCTCAACCTACTGAACCTAGTGAAAATGAAAATGAAAATACTTGCTTTGAAGTTCCTTCGGGTATAATAGAAAAACTGCTAGCTAATCCTTTTTTAGGAGATGGAATAAAACATCCTGATGAACATATAATATATGTGGATGAAGTTTGTGGATTATTTAAGCTTGGAGGTGTATCCAGAGATGTTGTTAAGAAGAAGGTCTTCCCCTTATCTTTGAGGGGAGATGCATTGACATGGTATAGGCTATGTGATGATATGAGGTCTTGGAATTACAAACGATTGAAATTGGAATTTCATCAGAAGGTTTATCCTATGCATCTTGTTCATCGTGATCGCAATTATATATATATAATTTTTGGCCTCGCGAAGGAGAAAGCATCGCTCAAGCTTGGGGGAGGATTAAATCAATGTTATATTCATGCCCCAATCATGAGCTCTCAGGAGAAATGATTATTCAAAAAATTTATGCTCGGCTTTCTGAAAATAATCGCACCCTGCTTGATATTTCTTGTGTTGGCTCTTTTATGATGAAGACTATTGGATTTAGATGGGATTTATTGGATAGAATTAAACGCAACTCTGAAGATTGGGACCTCGACAATGGTAAGGAGTCAGGTATGACACCTAAGTTTGATTGTGTTAAATCTTTTATGGATACCGATATTTTCCGTAAGTTTAGCACTAAATATGGACTTGATTCTGAGATAGTAGCTTCTTTCTGTGAATCTTTTGCTACTTATGTTGATCTCCCTAAGGAGAAGTTGTTTAAATATCATCCTCCCATAGAAGTAAAAGTAGCTGCACCTATTAAAGTTGAAGAAAAGACTATTACTTATAGTGATCCTATTGTTCCTACTTCTTATGTTGAGAAACCACCTTTCCCTGTTAGGATAAAGGATCATGCTAAAGCTTCAACTGTGGTTCGTAAAAGCAATATTAAAACATATACACCCCCTGAGCAAGTTAAAGTAGAACCTAATATTGCTATTGTTAAAGATCTCTTGTCCGATAATATTGATGGGCATGTTATTCAGTTCTGCGGTGAAACTGCTAGAATTGCTAAACCTTGTGCTAAAGATAAACATAGACCTGTGGTAGGCGTGCCTGTTATTTCTGTTAAAATAGGAGATCATTGTTATCATGGCTTATGTGATATGGGTGCTAGTGCTAGTGTTATACCTTATGACTTGTATAAAGAAATCAAGCATGAAATTGCACCTGCTGAGTTAGAAGATATCGATGTCACAATTAAACTTGCTAATAGAGATACTATTTCAGAAGTTGGAATTGTTAGAGATGTTGAAGTCTTGTGCGGGAAAACTAAATATCCTACTGATTTTCTTATTCTTAGTTCCCCACAAGATAGCTTTTGTCCCATTATATTTGGTAGACCCTTCTTGAATACAGTTAATGCTAGGATAGATTGCGAAAAGAATGTTGTTACTATTGGCTTGGATGATATGACTCATGAATTCAATTTCTCTAAATTTAGTAAACAACACCGTGAAGAAGAATTGCCTAGTAAGGATGAAATTATTGGTCTTGCTTCTATTGCCATACCTCCTAGTGATCCTTTAGAACAGTATTTGCTAGACCATGAGAATGATATGTTTATGAATGAAAGAAGAGAAATAGATGAAGTATTCTTTAAATAGGAACCTATGCTGAAACACAATTTGCCTGTTAAATCCTAGGGGATCCCCCTCCACCTAAGGGTGATCCCGTGTTTGAGCTTAAACCGTTGCCTGATAATCTTAAATATGCTTATCTTGATGAAAAGAAGATATATCCTGTTATTATTAGTGCTAACCTTTCAGAGCATGAAGAAGAAAGATTATTGAAAACTCTGAAGAAGCACCGTGCTGCTATTGGATATACTCTTGATGATCTTAAGGGCATTAGTCCCACTCTATGTCAACACAAAATAAATTTGGAAGCAGATGCCAAACCAGTTCGTGATCCTCAACAACGTCTGAATCCTAAAATGAAAGAAGTGGTAGAAAAGAAATACTAAAGCTTCTGGAGGCAGGTATAATTTATCCCGTTGCTGATAGTCAGTGGGTAAGCCCTGTTCATTGTGTCCCTAAGAAGGGAGGTATTACTGTTGTTCCTAATGGTAAATATGAATTGATTCCACAAAGAATTATTACAGGTTATAGGATGGTAATTGATTTCCGCAAATTAAATAAGTCTACTAAGAAAGATCATTACCCCTTACCTTTTATCGATCAAATGCTAGAAAGATTATGCAAACATACACATTACTGCTTTCTAGATGGTTATTCTGGTTTCTCTCAAATACCTGTGTCGGCTAAAGATCAATCAAAGACTACTTTTACATGCCCTTTTGGTACTTTTGCTTATAGACGTATGCCTTTTGGTTTATGTAATGCACCTGCTACCTTTTAAAGATGCATGATGGCTATATTCTCTGACTTCTGTGAAAAGATTTGTGAGGTTTTCATGGACGACTTTTCCGTCTATGGATCTTCTTTTGATGATTGCTTGAGCAATCTTGATCGAGTTTTGCAGAGATGTGAAGAAACTAATCTTGTCTTGAATTGGGAAAAGTGCCACTTTATGGTTAATGAGGGTATTGTCTTGGGGCATAAAGTTTCTGAAAGAGGTATTGAAGTTGATAAAGCCAAGGTTGATGCTATTGAAAAGATGCCATGTCCCAAGGACATCAAAGGTATAAGAAGTTTCCTTGGTCACGCCGGATTTTATAGGAGGTTCATTAAGGACTTCTCAAAAATTTCTCGGCCTCTGACTAATTTATTACAAAAAGATATACCATTTGTCTTTGATGATGATTGTGTAGAAGCATTTGAAATACTTAAGAAAGCATTAGTCTCTGCACCTATTGTTCAGCCACCTGATTGGAATTTACCCTTTGAAATTATGTGTGATGCTAGTGATTATGTTGTAGGTGCTGTTCTAGGGCAAAGAGTTGATACGAAATTAAATGTTATCCATTATGCTAGTAAGACTCTAGACAATGCTCAAAGAAATTATGCTACTACTGAAAAAGAACTTTGAGCAGTTGTATTTGCTTGTGATAAGTTCAGACCTTATATTGTTGATTCTAAAGTAACTATCCACACTGATCATGCTGCTATTAAATATCTTATGGAGAAGAAAGATGCTAAACCTAGACTTATTAGATGGGTTCTCTTGCTACAAGAATTTGATTTGCATATTGTTGATAGAAAAGGAGCTGAGAACCCCGTTGCAGACAACTTATCTAGGTTAGAGAATGTTCATGATGACCCACTACCTATTGATGATAGCTTTCCCGATGAACAATTAAATGTCATAAGTACCTCTTGTAGTACCCCTTGGTATGCTGATTATGCTAATTACATAGTTGCTAAATTTATACCACCTAGCTTCACATACCAACAAAAGAAAAAGTTCTTCTATGATTTGAGACATTACTTTTGGGATGACCCACATCTTTATAAAGAAGGAGTAGATGGTGTTATTAGACGTTGTGTACATGAGCATGAATAGGAACAGATCCTACGCAAGTTCCACTCCGAAACTTATGGAGGACACCACGCGGGAGATAGAACTGCACATAAGGTATTGCAATCCGGTTTTTATTGGCCTACTCTCTTCAAGGATGCCCATTTTTTGCAGGTAAACTTCTCTCTAAATGGGAAGGCCCCTATGTTATCGAGGAGGTCTATCGTTCCGGTGCCATAAAAATCAACAACTTCGAAGGCACAAATCCGAAGGTGGTAAACGGTCAAAGAATCAAACATTATATCTCAGGTAATCCCATAAATGTTGAAACCAATATTATTGAAACCGTAACCCCGGAGGAATACATAAGGGACACTTTCCAGAACATTTCAGACTCCAAAAAGGAATAGGTATGTGGTACGGTAAGTAAACCGACTCCAAAACAATTTTAATGCAATATTTCTCCGTTTTGGAATATTTAGAAAAATAGAAAATTAAGTAGCAGTCCGGGAAGGAAACGAGGGCCCCACGAGAGTGGAGGGCGCGCCCTACCCCCTGGGTGCCGCTCTACCTCGTGAGCACCTCATGTGCCTTCCGGACTCCGTTTTCTTGCACGATACGTATTTTGGTCGGTAAAAATTCATTATATAATCTCCCGAAGGTTTTGACTCCCGTATCACGCAAAAATCTCCTATTTTTGTTTCAAGCTGTTTTCTGTCAGGGTTGTCAAGGCCAGGCACTATGTCGTCTCCCTCCTCCTCCAACCATGAGGGCAACGATGCTTGGCTAATGAAGATAGAGCCGAAGAGAGAAGAACCTATGGAGATCAACAAGGATGAAGGGATCAAGAATGCCGTAGAGGACCAAGTTCCAGCAACAGAAGACACCCTTCAACTGGATCATAATCTTCTTACCCCTACAGAAATCGAAGCTTTCAAGATGATTGAGTTGGATCATATACAAAATAAGTATCTCACACGTGAAAATATTTTGTTGAAGGAGCATATCATCGCACTCAAGGGCATTATCCGCAAGTTAGAAGACCTCCTACGCTCGATGTGCGACTATCCGTCATCAACAACTCTACCTTCTTCACCAACCAAGGAGACATAATCACATGGGTATGGGCACTCCCCTTGGCAACAACCAAGCTTGGGGGAGGTGCCCCGGCATCGTATCACCATCACTTTTATCTTTACCGTTTTCCTTAGTTCGATCTTATTAGTAGTATCTTGATCTAGTAGAATAAAAGTTCTTAGTGTGATCTAGTTGTGAGTTTTGCTTTATTATCCTTCTATGTAATTGAGTCCGTGAGCCATATAATAAAGATTAGTGTTGAGTCAAGGGCTTGATTATTTTGCCATGATCCCAAATAAAAGAGAAGAAAAGAGAAAAAGAATAAAAAGAAACAAAGAGATCATATGGATCCCATGGAGAGTAATGAGCTCACATAGAAAAAGTATGATGAATAAAAGTTGTTGAGGGTTGACAAGCATAGTTTTGGTCATTGTTGCAATTAATAGGAAGTAATAAAGAAATAGAGGTCTTCACATATATATATACTATCTTGGACATCCTTTATGATTGTGAGCACTCATTAAAATATGACATGCTAAAGAGTTGACATTGGACAAGGCAGACAATGTAATGGGTTATGTTTTCTTACATCTGAGATAAATTATATTGTCTTGGATCCTCCAACATGTTGAGCTTGCCTTTCCCCCCTCATGCTAGCCAAATTCTCAGCACCAAGTAGAGATACTACTTGTGCTTCCAAATATCCTTAAACCAGTTTTGCCATGAGAGTCCACCATATCTACCTATGGATTGAATAAGATCCTTCAAGTAAGTTGTCATCGGTGCAAAGCATTAAAAATTGCTCTCTAAATATGTATGATTGATTGGTGTGGGAGAAATAAACTTTATACGATCTTGTGATGTGGAAGTAATAAAAGCGATGGACTGCATAATAAAGGTTCATATCACAAGTGGCAATATAAAGTGACGTTTTTTCGCATTAAGATTTTGTGCATCCAACCATAAAAGTGCATGACAACCTCTGCTTCCCTCTGCAAAGGGCCTATCTTTTACTTTTATATCCTACCTTGCATAAGAGTCATGGTGATTTTCACCCTTCCTTTTTACACTTTATCCTTTGGCAAGCACAGTATGTTGGAAAGATCCTGGTATATATGGCTAACTGGATGTGATTTTTCATGAACTATTACTGTTGACATTATCCTTGAGTAAAACGTTGGGAGGCAAAACTATAAGCCCCTATCTTTCTCTGTGTCCGATTAAAACTCCATACCCATAAGTATTGCGTGAGTGTCAGCAATTGTGAAAGATTATATGATAGTTGAGTATGTGGACTTGCTGAAAAGCTCTTATACATTGACTCTTTCCTATGTTATGATAAATTGCAATTGCTTCAATGACTGAGATTATAGTTTGTTAGTTTTCGATGAAGTTTACGATTCACACTTGATATTGTGATTGAATTATTACTCTAACATAATATATCATATGACAAGAATTATATAAGTTGCTGTTCTAAGAATGATCATGATGCCCTCATGTCTGTATTTTATTTTTATCGACACCTTCATCTCTAAACATGTGGACATATTTTACGATTTCGGCTTTTCGCTTGAGGACAAGCGAGGTCTAAGCTTGGGGGAGTTGATACGTCCATTTTGCATCATGCTTTTATATCGATATTTATTGCATTATGGGATGTTATTTCACATTATGTCACAATACTTATGGCTATTCTCTCTTATTTTACAAGGTTTACATAAGGAGGGAGAATGCCGACAGCTGGAATTCTGGGCTGGAAAAGGAGCAAATATTAGAGACCTATTCTACACAACTCCAAAAGTCCCGAAACTCCACGAAACACCTTATAATAAATAATGAAAAATCCTCGCCAAAGATGAAGACCAGGGGGCCCACACCCTGCTCACGAGGGTGGGGGGCGCCCCCCTAGGGCGCGCCCCCTACCTCGTGGGCCCCCTGGTGGCTCTCCGATGACCATATTATCCTATATGAAGTATTTTGTCGAGAAACAAAATAAGAAGCAACCTTTCGGGACGAAACTCCGGCGCCACGAGGCGGAACCTTGGCGGATCCAATCTAGAGCTCCGGCAGAGCCGTTCTGCCGGGGAAACTTCCCTCCCGGAGGGGGAAATCATCGCCATCGTCATCACCAACGCTCCTCTCATCGGGAGAGGGCAATATCCATCAACATCTTCATCAGCACCATCTCATCTCAAAACCCTAGTTCATCTCTTGTATCCGATTCTTGTCTTCAAGTCCGGGATTGGTGCTAGTAGGTTGCTAGTAGTGTTAATTACTCCTTGTAGCTGATGCTAGTTGGTTTAATTGGTGGAAGATCATATGTTCAGATCCTATATGCATATTAATACCCCTCCAATTATGAACATGTTTATGCTTTGTGAGTAGTTACGTTTGTTCCTGAGGACAAGGGAGAAGTCTTGCTATTAGTAGTCATGTGAATTTGGTATTCGTTCGATATTTTGATGAGATGCATGTTGTCTAGCCTCTAGTGGTGTTATGTGAACGTCGACTACATAACACTTCACCATTATTTGGGCCTAGAGGAAGGCATTGGGAAGTAATAAGTAGATGATGGGTTGCTAGAGTGACAGAAGCTTAAACCCTAGTTTATGCGTTGCTTCGTAAGGGGCTGATTTGGATCCATATGTTTCATGCTATGGTTAGGTTTACCTTAATACTTTTGTTGTAGTTGCGGATGCTTGCAATAGAGGTTAATCATAAGTGGGATTCTTGTTCAAGTAAGAACAGCACCCAAGCACCGGTCCAACCACATTTCAAATTATCAAAGTACCGAACGCGAATCATATGAACGTGATGAAAACTAGCTTGACGATATTCCCATGTGTCCTCGGGAGCGCTTTTCCTTATATAAGAGTTTGGCCAGGCTTGTCCTTTGCTACAAAAAGGATTGGGCCACCTTGCTGCACTTTATTTACTTTTGTTACTTGTTGCTCGTTACAAATTATCTCATCACAAAACTATCTGTTACCACTTATTTCAGTACTTGCAGAGAATACCTTGCTGAAAACCGTTTATCATTTCCTTCTGCTCCTCGTTGGGTTCGACACTCTTACTTATCGAAAGGACTATGATAGATCCCCTATACTTGTGGGTCATCACCCTCCGCGTGGGAAACAACTGCCAAGTCTTCCCTGCCTCCGTGTCGTTCCCTTCCTAGGCCTCGCCGTCGTCCAGCGCCCTGGTGCTCTCGGCGCGGCCTGGTCAACGTGGTCAATGACCGACATGCATCTGAAGTGGACTGTACATGGAGAGGCCGACAACTGGGTCCATGACCGCACGAAAGGAAATGCCTCCTTATTACACGCAAAATAATGATTCCTCCACCTGACATCAGGGACCCACCGAAAGGGCCTCTGTTTTTCGCAAAAAAACTTTACCGCCGCCGACAACTCGGACCCACCGAAAGGGCCTCTGTATTTCGCACGCAAGGAAGTGCCTCCTTATTACGCACAAAAAAATGAATACTCCCCCTATTAGCTGGGACCCAGTATAGTGGCAGGCTGACTTGTGGGCCTACTAAGTTGACGGGGACGGAGGGCTTTGTCAACTTAGTCAATATGCACGATTCTAGCTCCAGTGATCGTACGATGTCCATCCAACGGCCGTAGTGCTTCTTCAACCTCTGGTCTTCTTGCTCCAGCCGCCCAAACCAGCGCCGGTCGTGCCTCGTGCTCCTGCCTCCCATGGCCGGCTGCGATGCGGCGGAGGCCTCACCACCTCCTACTACTCCCACCGCTGGCCAGGCCATCCCTCTACTCACCCACACCCCCTGTTATTCTGCAGCGATGGCAGCCTCACACCGCAGCGAACCAGTGAACCCTCGTACTCCTCTACGTGTGGGCATCCACGGCCGCGTCTTCCCCGGCACCGTGTCGTCCCCTTCCTAGGCCTCGCCGTCGTCCACCGCCCTGGTGCTCTCGGCGCGGCGTGGTCAATGTGGTCAAGGAACGGCTTCCACCGGACGTGGACTGTATGTGGAGAGGCTGACAGTTGGGTCCACGGCCGCAGCAAGGAAGTGCCTCCTTATTACATGCAAAATAATTATTCCTCCACCTGACAGCGGGGACCCACCGGACGGGCCACTGTATTTCGCAAAAAAAACTTTTGCCCCTGACTGCTGGGACCCACCAGCTACATCTTCGCACTCAAGGAAGTGCGTCTGGGCAAAAAAACGATTCGCCCCCTGACTGCTGGGACCCACCAGCTACATCTTTGCAGGCGAGGAAGTGCCTGACAGTCGGGACCCACCTGGGCGAAGCGTAAGTAGCGTTGTCATTCTGGTCGCGAACGTGTACGTACATATATATTGGTGGATGTAGAGGCGCACACGTGTCATAGTAGAGGCGCGTACGTGTCGTAGTAGAGGCGCGCACGTAGCATGTACACGTACGTACAACGGCCAGGGTGCAAGAAAGAAAATACGGCCACGTATGTGTACATACGGGCGGGGTCTCGAACGCCTACTCGCGCATACGTACGGCCAGGGCTCGTGTACATGGCTGGGTCGGAATGGAGAAACATCGTCATCGTCATGTTCATGGGGAGGCAACAAAATGCGTCGTGTTCATGGGGAGGCAACGGAATGTGTCGTGTTCATCGGGAGGCAACTAAACGCGTGGGAGCCAACCGGCTGGGTCGGAACGGAATGCGTGGTCGTGTTCATCGGGAGGGTTTGGAAGGAACAGGCGATGGAAATGAGGCCTGGCATACCGCACAACGGAGGAAATGGACCTCCTACGTTCGGAATGGGGTCCTGTTGATCGGGAGGGGTGTGGCATACCGCAAAGCGGAGGAAACGGACCTCCTACGGTCGAAACGGGGGTCCTGTTGATCGGGAGGGGTGTGGCGTACCGCAAAACGGAGGAAACGGGCCTCCTACGGTCGAAACGGGGGTCCTGTTGATCGGGAGGGGTGTGGCGTACCGCAAAACGGACGAAACAGACCTCCTACGGTCGAAATAGGGGTCCTGTTCATCGGGAGGGGTGTGGCGTACCGCAAAACGGGACTCCACAGGATACTGTTCATCTCCACCGTCGACCTCCTCCAGCCTCCAGGGGCTACCGTCGACCTCCTCCAGCCTCCACGAGCTCCTGTTCATCCAGCCTCCACCGCGCGCTACTCCACCGGCTACTGTTCAACCACCCCTCCACCGTCTACTGTTCATCCAGCCCTCCACACCACGGGGTCCTGTTCAACCATCCCTCCACGGGCACCCCTCCACCGTCTAGTGTTCATCCAGCCCTCCATCACACCACGGGGTCCTGTTCATCCAGAGGCAACGCCACCGCTCACTGTTCATCCAAACCCCCCGCAACACTCACTGTTCGTCCCAGAGGCAGCATCGATCGGCTTCAGCTAGCAGCAGTAGCGAAGGAATCACTCGACCGGGTTCAGTTAACAGCCATCGATCGATCGCTCGGGCTCAGTAACGCGTAGCCTGCAGTGCAATCGCTCGGGTTCAGTTAGAGCCCAACGCCTCGCTCGGGTTTAGTTAGAGCCAACGCCTCGCACACACGCATGTACGTGTATGAGAGAAACGTGCATCGCTCGGCCCTCGACCTCCCACCGTAACCGGGAACTCCCCGAAATTTTGCTCCCCCTCGCTTCTACCATGGTTTTTTCTGTCATGGACGACCCAAAGAATGTCATGCAGCTGCGTCTCTGGCCCGGCCAGGACGAAAAGCCCATTTTCTGTCATGATTTTTTGTCATAGAAGTAGGAGCCCACCACATCTATGATGATACCGGGTTTTGTCACAATTATCGTCATAGAAGTGTCATATGTATGACAGAAAAAAATTCATTCGGCCCAAAATGTCACGGATGTGTCTTTTTTTTGTAGTGTAAGTGTCTTGATCTATCTCTATAGATCTTGATGCCCAATATATAAGCAGCTTCACTAAGGTCTTTCATTGAAAATTTCTTATTCAAGTATCCTTTTATGCTATCCAGAAATTCTGTATTATTTCCAATGAATAATATGTCATCCACATATAATATTAGAAATGCTAAAGAGTTCCCACTCACTTTCTTGTAAATACAGGCTTCTCCAAAAGTCTGTATAAAACCATACGCTTTGATCACACTATCAAAGCGTATATTCCAACTCCGAGAGGCTTGCACCAGTCCATAAATGGATCGCTGGAGCTTGCACACTTTGTTAGCACCTTTAGGATCGACAAAACCTTCTAGTTGCATCATATACAACTCTTCTTTAAGATATCCATTAAGAAATGCAGTTTTGACATCCATTTGCCAAATTTCATAATCATAAAATGAGGCAATTGCTAACATGATTCAAACAGACTTAAGAATCGCTACGGGTGAGAAGGTCTCATCGTAGTCAACTCCTTGAACTTGTCGAAAACCTTTTGCAACAAGTCAAGCTTTGTAGACAGTAACATTACCGTCAGCATCAGTCTTCTTCTTGAAGATCCATTTATTCTCTATGGCTTGCCGATCATCGGGCAAGTCAACCAAAGTCCATACTTTGTTCTCATACATGGATCCCATCTCAAATTTCATGGCCTCAAGCCATTTCGCGGAATCTGGACTCATCATTGCTTCCTCATAGTTCGTAGGTTCGTCATGGTCAAGTAACATGACCTCCAGAACAGGATTACCGTACCAAGTTCGGCAGTAACTTGATCAAAAGTTTCATGATCATCATCATTAGCTTCCTCACTTATTGGTGTAGGAATCACTGGAACTGATTTCTGTGATGAACTACTTTCCAGTAAGGGAGAAGGTACAATTTCCTCATCAAGTTCTACTTTCCTCCCACTCACTTCTTTTGAGAGAAACTCCTTCTCTAGAAAGGATCCATTCTTAACAACAAATATCTTGCCTTCGGATCTATGATAGAAGGTGTACCCAACAGTCTCCTTTGGGTATCCTATGAAGACACATTTCTCCGATTTGGGTTCGATCTTATCAGGTTGAACCTTTTTCACATAAGCATTGCAGCCCCAAACTTTAAGAAACGACAGCTTAGGTTTCTTGCCAAACCACGGTTCATATGGTGTTGTCTCAACGGATTCAGATGGTGCCCTATTTAACGTGAATGCATCCGTCTCTAAAGCATAACCCCAAAACAATAGCGGTAAATCAGTAAGAGACATCATAGATCGCACCATATCTAATATAAAGTACGGTTACGAAGTTCGGACACACCATTACGCTGTGGTGTTCCAGGTGGCGTGAGTTGTGAAACTATTCCACATTGTTTCAAATGAAGACCAAACTCATAACTCAAATATTCACCTCCACAATCAGATCGTAGAAACTTTATTTTCTTGTTACGATGATTTTCCACTTCACTCTAAAATTCTTTGAACTTTTCAAATGTTTCAGACTTTTGTTTGATCAAGTAGATATACCCATATCTGCTCAAATCATCTATGAAGGTAAATAATGATACCTGTCGCGAGCCTCAACACTCATCGGACCGCATACATCAGTATGTATTATTTCTAATAAGTCAGTTGCTCGCTCCATTGTTTCGGAGAACGGAGTCTTAGTCATCTTGCCCATGAGGCATGGTTCGCAAGCATCAAGTGATTCATAATCAAGTGATTCCAAAAGCCCATCAACATGGAGTTTCTTCATGCGCTTTACACCAATATGGCCTAAACGGCAGTGCCACAAATAAGTTGCACTATCATTATTAACCTTGCATCTTTTGGCTTCAATATTATGAATATGTGTATCACTACAATCGAGATCCAACAAAAATAGACCACTGATACGTCTCCAACGTATCTATAATTTATGAAGTATTCATGCCAATATATTATCATTCTTCACTAGTACAATGAGCTCCTAAACAAACGGTTTAAAACCCCTTTCCACGACGGCATTTGGAATCATCACCAAGTGAGTGTGGGCGATAGGGGGTTCCTTCCCACACGACCCAGAAATCGTCGGGGATAGGCCCTCGTGGGACTCATGCTGGGGCCGTGTGTGATAGGGCGAGGCATGGAAACCCAATCATTTTCGTAGGTATGTACATCCCACATGGTGAATCCCAGAAATCATTTCCGTAGGTATGTACATCCCACACGGTGAATCCCAGAAATCATTTCCATAGGTATGTACATCCCACACGGTGAATCCCAGAAAACATTTCTGTAGGCAGATTCATCCCACACGGTGAATCCCAGAAATCATTTCCGTAGGTATGTACATCCCACACGGTGAATCCCAGAAAATCATTTTCGTAGGTATTACATCCCACACAGTTCTTTGTGTGGAAACGTGTGTGCAAGGTGGCCTAACACAAACAGTTCACTGCCGGAAGCCGTGTGTGATTGTTAGTTGATCGAACACGCCTACTTTCTAGAAACCACGCGTGTTGTTTGAGTTCATCGCCCACGGTGTTGTCTGAGTAACCGTTTGCAATAGAAAACCCCAATAAGCAGGGTACTTAGCCTATTACTGATAATCCATGTACTAATCAAACTAATATTTCTTATAAAACACGCCAGATATTTCATATCCGTATAAAAGCAACCAGGATTTCATAGCCGAATTACATCAGATAGCTTCGGCACTCAGTTATGCGATTACACAACAGCACCAAGTTTCACATGCAACATCAAAAACCTTTGGAAAGTAGCATCATACACGGTGAATAGACAGATGAATCTCATCTGGGAAACTGTAGAAGCGGAAGGCAAATATTGAGCCTTCAGTGATGTTGAATGTCCTTGCAACTTTAGGCTAGTGGCTATGGATAATTGCCCGCCGAACCTTCGTCCTCTTCAGCAAGACTTCAATATTGTACCGTGGGTGTTTAATGAATACCTTCCTCGCCTCTTCACCACGTAGGTGGTTTGAGAGGTAATCATTGGTGAATTGCTTTGAAAAGTACTGAAAACAAAGCTATGCATAAATCGTTGTTGTAAATTTTGAAATGGCGCAAGGGGTAAAAACAAGGTAAAAGAGTTGGTACCATCCTATAGTTGACTGATGTCTTCTTCATTGTGCAAACAAAGATCTTGCTGTTATTCATCCCAAGTTTCTTCATCATAACAATCTTTTTGAGTTTCTTGACTTGACTGATATTCATGGACATCTCATTTCCCCATATGCAAAATGGGTCGAACAGTGGGTCTAAGCCTCTGACAGCAGGACCTACATGTGCAAGACCAAATTGTAAGAAACCTAAATATTAGAATGATTCCTGCAACTGCACAATAATGTGCTATTAGCCAAAGGACCCTACTTGAACAAACCTCGATGGTAAAACGTAGTGTCTCCCATTGTTTCCTACAACACACATAAGGAAGATCTTGATCAGGTTAACTGAGAGTTGCCATACTATCAATAGAATATGTATTGAGTACAACCAAATTTGATTGGTGTCACATGCATAACAATACAAAATTGTACCCACAGCAAATGAAAATCAAATTGCAAAACTAAACCAAAGAGTTAAATGGACAACAGACCAAATGAACCAAAATAGTTAACTGAGCACGACATTGCAGAATAGAAACATGTACTAGAAGATAAGACAGTTAACAAAACAAAGAATGCTTGAGAACAGTACTACGAAATGTAGCAATTGCTGGACCAAAGTTGTTGGGGATATTATTACTAGATGTAAACCGTCTAGGTGTAGCCGGGTTAACTCCTTGAAGATTAGAAGCCCATGAAGATGCAAGGATGATGGCGCTTTACGAAGGCCCAAGGCCCAAAGCAGGTTAAAGCCTGTAAATATAAACTGACTTAGTCATGTAACTTGTATTGTAAGATAGGAAGGATAGAGACCGAACTGGACACGTTTATGATCCGGCTTTGGGACTCTGTAACCCGGCGGGCGTCAACCTATGTATATAAAGGGACGACCCGACAGCGGTTTAGGGACAGACAACAACTCGAGAGCCAGAAAAAGAGGATTCGCTCCCTGGCCTTTGAAACCCTAGCAATACCAATCACAACTAGACGTAGGCTTTTACCTTCCTTGAAGGGGCCGAACTAGTATAAAACTCCCCGTGTCCCCTTGTCCGGTTTAACCCCTTTGAGCTAACCCGTAGCGATGGCTCCACGACTAAGTCCTTTCACAAGGACATCTGCCGTGACAAACCCATGACAGTTGGCGCCCACCGTGGGGCTATCGCACGATGGTTTTGAGTTCTTGAAGGGAAGCTTTGATGGACTTAAGGGATACGCTGTGGGCCGGATGACGAAGAGTCGTCGCGGCAAGCTCTACATAGACAATGCAGGATGGGGTCCCGAGGCTGATTTAGTCGAGTACGGGTACCGGGTCCCCTTCGGTGGGATTCACGTCTTCATCAGCAAGATCGGCGAACTGGCCCCTGAGCCAGACATCTGCACCGACATCATCGAAACGGCTCGGCGTGCAAGTTCTTCACCGGCTCAACCTGTGACATGGCATGTTTTCATAGGCGTCATCCATGGAGCAAGATACGGAGAGACCGTGGTCTATTCTGATGACGAGTCCTCTGGAGAGACCGAATCGCTTTATCAGTTGCAGGACGGCCGGGTTGATGGAGGATCCGAGGGCAACAGTACTTCCGGATTCCCCTGATCTGCCAAACCGGGCCGCCATCTTCATGGCCGGCACACAATCAACACCTCATTCATCGACCGCCGAAGCCATACTCTCTGGTTCAACAACAGCCACACCGGCAGGGGCATGAAGCTCTGTGCCGCCTCCGGCCCAAGTCCTGTCTGATTTGTTCGACGCTTTGGCAATGTTAATGGCCGCAGAGGTGGATGCAGCAGCCAGGGATCAGCGCAATGCAAAGATTGCAAAGATGAAAGATCAGATAGCTCAAGCGAAAGCGGACCTAGCAGCAGAGAATGCTAGGATGGCTACAGAACGGGCTGAATTGGAAGCACAGGCCTACCGGATTAGGCTAGATCAGAATGCTTCCGAGGAAGTCATGAGAAGAAGGTACCGATCGCGTCTCCGGTCGGTTTATGAGCCGCAAAATTTCTCCAACACACCAGGAGAAGGAGCTATTAACCAACCCATACTAAACCGGGCGGAGGCACCGGGAACAGGAGCGCCGGTTCAACTGCGCACGATGGACCCACCTCGCTAGAACAACTTTGTGCCACAGTATGTACCAACACCTCTCGGGCATTAATCCAACCCGTTGGACAATATTGTGGCCGCCGCTTCACGCCTGGTAGCCCTCCCAACCGACGGCGAGTCACCGGTTGCTGTTGAAGCACGTCGGGCCAGGGATCTCCTTCAAACAGCGCTAAATCAGCAACAGGCATATTCACATAGTCGTGAGAGGATTCATTCCACTCTCCGTCCAAGCCGGAGCTATAGCAGACACTTTGAGGACCGGTTGTGTCCAGCAGTGCGCGTCACCGAAATTCATCACGAGGAAACAACCCGGCAGGGGGAGGTGCTAATGCGCAGGATGTTGTGGACCATGGCCGCGCATGTCGGGAGGCCGAGTTAGCAGCTTGACACGGAGCCCGACAGCATACTCCGGTTCACCCTACCGCTTCAGTAGAGCCAGGTGTGGTGTTCAGTTCCTTAGGGGTGCCGTGTCTCACCCCCGCTTTGCGTAATGTGAGACTGCCCAAGGACTTCAAGGGACCTCCTAAGGTACCAAATTACACTGCCGATTTACAACCAGAGGCATGGGTGGAAAGCTATGAGATGGCAATGGAGATGTTAGATGTGGATGAGGCAGTATGTGCTAAATATTTCACCATGATGTTGGAAGGAACAACTCGTACTTGGTTGAAGAGCTTACCAACTAACTCTGTCGGATCATGGGCTGACTTGAAGCACCGGTTTATCCAGAATTTCAAAGATACTTGTAAGCAGCCAATGTCAATCGTGGATCTGGCCGCTTGTGTCCAAGAGGAAGGGGAGTCCACGACCCATTGGGTCAAATGGGTCTCAGCGATTTTGCACTCATCAGATCGTATCAATGCAAACACCGCATTGTTAACATTAGAGGGCAATTGCCATTTCCTACCGCTTAAATAGAAATTAGGAAGGCTCAAACGTCACTGCAATGATATGTCAACACTCATGGCCGCTTTGGTTAAGTATGCCGATTCAGATAATACCAAGGAACCGGATTCAGAGGAGGACAAACCGGGTAAAGGTAAGAAGAACGGCAACGCCAAGGGTCAGCAGCATAATCCGGCAGGCCATGGGAACAACGGTAAGCACAAGGCTGACAGCAGCTTGGACTTTGTTGCTAACACCAATGCTCAGGAAAATGGCCAGCGCCGTAAGGGCAAGCAGTCCCAGAGGGGTGGAGGTTCAGGCCCCAATCTGGAGCGCCTGTTAAATCATCCCTGTCCAAAGCATGGATCAAAGGAGAAGCCAACGTCGCATCTTTGGAAGGACTGTTATATCATGCGGGATTTCAAGAACTCCAATATGTTCCAGTATGATAACGGCCCACCCGGCGATTCAGGAGGTGGTTTCCACAGACCGGGTTATGGAGGTGGTGGTTCCGGTTTAGGGTTTCAAGGCAACCAAACCGGACACATCAATCAAGGGCACCAAGGCAACCAGGAAGGCTACAACCATCAGGGGAATCAACAGCAACAGTAGCAGTCGGGTCTCTAGAGCAATCCCAAGCAGCTAAATAGCGGGCAATATCATGTTTTCACTACTAGTTTGTGTAAGCGTGATCAGAAGCTTCACAAAAGGGAGGTAAACTCTGTTGAACCGGCAGTGCCTCAGTATTTACGCTGGTCCGAGTAACCCATTTTGTGGAGTAGAGAGGATCACCTGCCCCGGGTTGACAATTCGGGTCACTTAGCCCTGGTGGTAGCCCCTCAAGTTGGGGGGTACAAGTTTACTAAAGTGCTCATGGATGGGGGAAGTAGTATCAACATTCTATACTATGACACATTCCGCCGTATGGGGTTGACAGATAAGAATCTTAAACCGTCAAATAGGGTCTTTCATGGGGTGGTGCCTGGTAAGTCTGCATATCCTGTTGGCAAGATAGCCTTAGAGGTGGCTTTTGGAGATGATTATGATTCAAGGTCAGAAACATTGACGTTTGAGGTAGTAAAAATCAAAAGTCCGTACCACGCCTTGTTTGGGCGGCCGACTTATGCTAAATTCATGGCAAGGCCATGTTATGTTTATTTACAACTTAAAATCCCAGGTCATAAGGGGACCATCACAGTACATGGAAGCAGAAAGATCGCTTTGGAATGTGAGGAGGGTGATGCGGCTTATGCTGAGTCGGTTTGTGCCATGGAGGAGTTGAAATTCTATAAGGAGCAAGTTGATCCGGCAGACATGACTTCTTTGAAAAAGCCAACTACGGAACATGATCCAGCACTGAAGTTTAAATCGGCCACAGATACTAAGATGGTTGACTTTGTTCCTGGCGATTCATCCAAACAGTTCAGCATCAGCGCTAACCTGGATCCCAAATAGGAAAGCGCGCTCATCGAGTTCATCCGTGAGAATCGGGACATCTTTGCATGGAAACCTTCTTACATGCCAGGTGTACCGAGGGAACTCGCTGAGCACACACTCAATATTGATCCTAAGTTTAAACCGGTCCGACAGTTTCTCCGCCGCTTCAATGAAGAAAGGCGTGAGGCTATCCGTGAGGAGGTAGCCCGTTTGTTGGCGCAGGGTTTATTATAGAGGTCTATCATCCAGAGTGGTTGGCTAATCCGATGCTGGTTCTTAAGAAAAATGGCACTTGGCATATGTGTGTGGATTACACAGATTTAAACAAAGCTTGCCCTGTAGACCCCTTTGCTCTCCCTCGCATTGATTAGATAATTGATGCTACAGCAGGTTGTGACCGTTTGTGTTTTCTGGATGCTTATTCTGGTTATCATCAGATCAAAATGGCAGTTAAGGACCAGGAGAAGACAGCTTTTATAACTCCCTTTGGAGCCTTCTGCTATGTCTCCATGCCCTTTGGACTCAAGAGTGCCCAGGCAACTTATCAACGCTGTGTTCAGAATTGCCTTCATAAACAAATTGGGCGCAATGTTCATGCATATGTGGATGATATTGTGATAAAATCCAGAAAGGAGAAACATTGATAGACTATCTGCGAGAAACCTTTGACAACCTCTGGGTTTACAAGATGATGCTCAATCCGGAGAAGTGTGTCTTTGGTGTCCTGGCAGGCAAGCTCTTGGGTTTTCTGGTGTCAAACAGAGGCATTGCGGCTAATCTGGAAAAGATTTCAGCAATTACATCCTTGGCTAAACCGGTGTGTATCAATGATGTTCAATGTCTGGCCGGCCGGATTACAGCCTTGAGCCGGTTTATCAGTCGCCTTGGAGAGAAGGCCATCCCTTTATATCAGATGCTCAAGAAAACAGATAATTTTGTTTGGAGCGAGGCAGCTGATAAAGCGTTCGAGGATCTGAAGTGGCAGCTAGCTGAACCGCCCGTGCTTGCCGCGTCGATTGATAAAGAGCCGTTATTATTATATGTGGCTGCTAATGCACAGGCTGTTAGCTTAGCTATTGTGGTAGAGCGCAAGGATCTTGGCAAGGAATATCTGGTTCAACGGCCGGTTTATTATTTCAGCGAGGTGCTCATTGAGTCAGAGCAGAGGTATCCACATTGGTAGAAGCTGGTGTATGGAGTATTTATGGCAAGCCGGAAGCTTAAACATTATTTTCAGGGCCACCCCATCACAGTGATCAGTTCAGCTCCTCTGGGAGATATCATTCAAAACAGAGAAGCAACTGGCCGGATTGCCAAGTGGGCTATTGAGCTTGGACCTCATGGGCTCAAATATATACCCTGCACAGTGATCAAATCCCAGGCACTCGTGGACTTCATCAATGATTGGACAGAATTACAGATAGCTGAAGAGAAACCAGATAACACATATTGGACTATTCATTTTGATGGGTCCAGGCAGTTGGAGGGCTCAGGGGCTGGAGTCATACTAACTTCCCCACGAGGTGACAAGTTTTGTTATGTCCTCCGTTTAATGTTCCCTTGTACTAACAATGCAACTGAATATGAGGCTTTGCTCCACGGTCTTCGGATGGCTAAGGAGATGATTTTAAGCCGGGTTAAGTGCTTCAGTGATTCAGATCTAGTGGCTCAACAGGTGTCTGGCACTTGGGATTCTAAGGACCCACTCATGGCTGCATATCGGCGAGAGGTGGATACAGTGGCTGGTCACTTTAAGGGTTATCAGGTGGACCATATAGACCGGCGGAAGAATGAAGCGGCGGATGCTTTAAGTCGTCTTGGTTCCCAGCGTAAACAGGTTCCGCCAAATGTCTTTCTTGATGTATTGCATAATCCGTCAGTCAAGCTGCCAATCGAAGAAGATTTGGCCATTCCTGATCCGGAGGCTTAATTGGTGGCAGCTTTGCTTGCCATACCAGATTGGACAATCCCATATCTGGCTTACATGAACCGGGGCGAGTTACCAGATGATGAAACGTTGGCTCGACAGATAATCCAGCATTCCAAGTCCATGACCATACTCAACGGGGAGTTACATCGCTATAGCGTTTCAGGAGCAATTCAGCGTTGTGTTTCTCCTCAAGAGGGTTGTGAGATTTTACGAGAAATCCATGAAGGGGATTGCGGTCACCATGCCGGTTCAAAAACTTTGGTTGCTAAAGCTTTTCACCACGGCTTTTACTGGTTGACAGCACATGCTGATGCGGAGGATTTAGTTAAGAGATGTGACGGGTGTCAAAAATTCGCCCGCCGTGCGCACATTCCGGCTCAAGAGTTGAGGATGATTCCAATAGCGTGGCCGTTTGCGACTTGGGGGCTTGATATGGTCAGACCCTTCAAGTGATCCAAGGACAAAAAGACCCACCTGTTAGTAGCAGTTGATAAATTCACCAAATGGGTGGAAGCAGAGCCAGTCAGCAAGTGTGATGCAGCCACAACGGTTCAATTCATCAAAAAGGTGATATTCCGGTTTGGGTTTCCACATAGCATTATAACTGATAATGGTACTAACATGTCAAAAGGGGAGATGGAAGAATTTTGTCAACGAGAGCACATCCGGCTCGATCTAGCATCGGTGGCTCACCCCCAGTCTAATGGTCAAGCAGAGAGAGCAAATCAAGAAATTCTACAAGGTATCAAACCTAGGCTTATGGTTCCTTTAAAGCGGACACCGGGTTGTTGGGTTGAGGAGCTACCTTCTGTATTATGGAGCATCAACACCACACCCAATAGGTCTATGAGTTACACACCTTTCTTCATGGTTTATGGAGCGGAGGCAGTTCTTCCTAGTGATATCCGTCACGACTCGCCCCGTGTGACAGCCTATGTTGAAGCTGATAATGAGAAGGCACGTCAAGATTCTCTGGACCCGTTGGATGAAGAACGTGAACTTGCAGCAGCACGATCGACGATTTATCAACAAGATCTCCAACGCTATCACAGCCGCCGGGTTAAAACCAGAACCTTTCAAGAAGGCGATTTGGTGCTCCGGCTCATCCAGGATCAGACTGATATGCACAAATTATCCCCACCTTGGGAAGGACCCTTTGTGGTCAGCAAAAATTTGCAACGGGTCTTACTACCTCATTGATGTTCGAGAGCACAAAGACTCACGTCAATCGGAGGAGGCGACCAAGCGGCCATGGAACATAGCTCTTCTTTGGCCTTACTATACTTGAAGCCATAGGCTCTTCCTTTGCACATATTTATGACAGTGTATATATATCATATAATAAACTGGAGCCTCCATTATAAGCGGGGTATCTGTTCTTTTTATATCATGTGTGTGCTTATACAAGTTAACTGACAAAGCGGAGTTTTTGTTAAACCGGTCTTAGCAGCTGCATGGATATAAAGAAAATCACTAGGGAGCTTAGTCATATTTGAACTACAGCTACACCTCTTGATCGGTTTTGAAACCACGAAGGGATATCACTAGGGGGCTAGGTTGTTATCACACCATAGCTACACCTCTTGATAGGCATTTAGGACACAAAAGAAAAATATGTGGAGCCAAAGAGAGTGTTGCACAAAAGCACATACTCAAACATGGGCACACACTGAGCATAACTCACAAATTTACTTGGGGGCTCTTTTTGCAAAGCAACAAAGAGTTTGAAAGGACCCTTGTAATTGGCTATCAAGCCACGGCTTGGAAGCCTGGTGTATTCACCTAAAAACCTGGGTTAACCTGCCTTCATCAAGTAAGCCACTCCTGTCCAGGTAATCCTGCTATGACCCATCGAACGTTTGACATGTCAATCTTTTATAGACCCTGAACTTGTCAAAGTTAAAATGATGATTGGTTAATTGGAGGCCCATCTTAAAAGGCTTTGTTAAATGGTTTAACTCAGAGGCCTGGCAGCCCATGAAAAGCCTCGATTTGGAGCCTGGCAGCTCATAAAAAGCCTTGCATATTTTTCTTTTTGAGTTTTATTTGTTTAAGTTCATAAGTTTCTTTTGATAATCCGGCGTCCTTGACCTGACTTGCTTTTCAACTACAAGTTTTCGGCACATGATCAGTTATAAACCGGTGTTTATTGACCCGACCTGGTTTAACTAAATCACCAGTGTTATAAAGAAAACCCAGTAGTTATCCCAGTCCGGTTTAATATATAGACCGGCATTACAAAGATGGGGTTATTAGCGTTCCAAATTGGTATTAACACCTTTGCCGTATACACCGTTGGTCAACCAATGAGGTATGTTATGCATATTGCTTTTTGTACAAACACTTCGATTATTTCATCTATATAATTGTCCACTTCCTGGACATTATGACCCGTCTAGCGGTAAACTGCTAGATACTTTTAAGTTGTTGTACCCAGGAACACAATTCATCATGGGTTATGCATAAATATATCCCAAAAGGTGGCAAAAGTTGTCATGAGGCATTACAGAACATGCTCGATGGCATGGCAAATAACGGAGTTTTGGCTATCCTATTACAAGAAGTTTTCAAAGCGGCTCCAATGGCATAATTGTTTTTCACAAGATCGGCACACAATGGCCAGTAAACCCGGCGACCAGTTTAGGACGTTTTGTCTGGACGGTTTGATGGTTGAGGGTCAGTTGGTGTGGGAACTTCTTCATCCCTCCCCAGACGCTGGAAATCAACCGTCGACCAATCGGTTCCAGTTAAAGCTTGAAATACTGCTTCCTCATGGATAAGATTAGAGGGGTTAATATCAGGAGCATAAGTGTGCTTACGAATCGGAGGCACAAGTTCTTCAACTTCATGGATGTCGGCCGACTGTCTTTTCTCTTCAGCGTCATAAACCGGTTGAAAATGGGACAAGTATGTATCATTGGCCAGTTTGCTGGCTACTGACCGCATCTATTTGGTCAGCCGCCGGAGGTCATCGTTATCAAAGTTTGAACTGTCTTCCTTCACACCTGGGTATCCTTTAATGATATCATCCGCTTCAAGGTCTGGAATCCAGGCTTTGGCTCGAATAAGTGCGGTTAAAGCTCCGGACCTGGCAGCTGCCCTCTTCAATTCGGCAATACGGGCTGGTAACATGGACAACTTCTCAAGTGTTTCTTTAATCAAAGTTGGGGCCGGTTTGTTGTAAGCTGCCGCGCAATATCCCGCTGAGACCTAGAGTACAGCTGTCAACCAATGTATATGCCGCTTTGAGCTTCATCCGCATGCCTGTGCCAAGATGAGCGATCCGAGTGCCTGCCAAAGATTTTTATCAACATTCTGGTTAGTGATAAGGTTCATTGACTTGCGCAAAACACATAAGCAGACACTTACCATAGATAGCGGAAGTCATAGCATTGATTTGGCCCTTCAAACCAGCTAGTTCATCTACAACTGGTTTTAGGGCTAGTTTGGTTAACCCGGACTTTTCGGATTCCCAGTTAGCACGATCTTTGGCGAAAGTTTCCTTCTGTTTTTCCATTACGGCCAGGGCTTGGATCAGCTCCTCTTTGGCTTTTGCAGCCTCTGCTTGTTGTGACTTTACATTCTCTTGCAAGTCAGAGTTTCGGGCATCTTTGCTTCTCAGTTCAGCCTGCAACATTGAAGGCATATTAAGCAACAGGTTATATATGTTCTAAGTACAAAGCATATAACAAGTTATGTACTTCATACTTGGGGGCTAATGCCTATTTTCTCTAAAGTGCTACATTTTATACAAAGTCTCCAGAACAATGCAAGCATTATCCTTGACACTTTGGGGCTAATGTGCGTCTGTTCTAAAACGGATGTATGGATTAAAATCTGAATTAACTTGCCAAGTTAAACCGGCCTTTGGGGGCTATGCTGCAGAAAGTTATTTAATTGTTAACAGATGAGTCTTGTCTCTTCTTAGAGACCTGCCATTGTGAGGATCAATTATGAGAAACTTGACCTATTACAAAGACCCGGTTTATGATTGACATCATAAAACGACCCTTGGGGGCTACTCAGGATAGTGTTTCGGCTATAAATCAATAAACAAAGGGAGAGGAATTTACCTCATGTCGCTCTTTCATCAAGTTCACCAAACCGGCTTCATAGTCCCGGTTTGAGTGTAGATGGTTCAAGAAGCCAGAGTGAAGCTCTTCAGCGTTCAAATGAGCATACCTTGATAAATCGCCGCTCCACTTGCCTTTTTCCTTAGCAGCTTGCTCTTCTTTGGCACTATGTTGACCCAAGATGATAGGATGGCCAGGAGAGCTATGCCCCATTCCAGTAATGATAACATCGTCTCCTTGACCCTCAGTATGTTTGGCTGGTGACAATGGAGTATCAGCATTTCTCACCGGACTAGCCCGGTTTGGCTCTGCCGGTTCAACGTCAGGTGCAGCAGGTTCAGCGTCAGCTGGATCATCGGTGTTTTGGCCTTGAAGGGGCAGTTCACCAGAGGCGGCTTCAGGATGAAGGCCCTCCAGTTCACAAGTTTGTTCCGGTTCACCTCTGGGTTCTTCTTCAAAAGTGGCCGGATCTTCGGGCGGATTGGTGACCCGAGCTTTCTTGCTGGGTCTGGCTTTGGCCTTGCAAACAAAAGGATTAATATCTTATTCAAGTTCTATAATGCATTGAAGGAAAAGGTTTTACAACTTACCCGACTACAGTTTTCAGAGGAGGGAGTTGAGTTGCTGTTGACTCGCCAGATGATGAGGGAGGTGTCACCTGATAATTTGAATCGGACGGATTAAGAGGTTGTCTGAAATAACCTGCCTTGGGGTAAGAATGGTTAGAAGTAGGAGAGACCTCGGACCGGCGCTTCTGAACCGGGGTATCAGGTAAACCGGCTAAAGTGACATGTTGGCCACTGTGTCGGGTTGTCCGGCGAGCTTCATGCTGCTGAGTCTTCAAAATAAATGTTGGATCCAAGTGAGCAAGAGGATGAAAAAAGCTTACTTTTCGGACTGCTTGGCGGGTTTTTTGTGTTGGCATAGAGTCTGAACCGGAGGAAAGGGTAATTACCTCTACATCATCAGCTTGACTGCCTTCTACGTCCTCCTGAGGAATATCATTGTTAATGAGATGCATGAAAAGAGAGCCAAGTGAGTCAAGTTCTACCTCAACTTCCAGATCATTAGTGTCGTCATCAAGCTCCATGTTGATCCGGTCAGCCATTTTCCGTTTTGACGTCCGTTTGACGGCGTTGGTTTTGGGGCGAGATGGTTTGACCGCTTTGTCCATAGTTGGTTTTACCGCTTTTTCTATGGTTTTCTGTTTCCAGAAGGGGTCATCACCCTATACATACATACACAGAAAAAGGATTACATGTTGCACAAAATGAAAACATTAGAGATAAAAGGAAGTATAATGCTTACAGCAGGCGGTTTGTTCTTGGCATAGAAGGGACTCAAACTGGTTTGGCTACAGACCAGTTCCGATTCATTCAGAATCTTCTTTACACCTTCAGTGACTTCTTCATCAGATAGTTCAAGATTGCAATGGCGTTGAGGGTCGTCAACCTCGCCGGTATACTCACACATTAAACCGGGACGCCGGCTTAGAGGCAAGATGCTCCAAGATATCCAACAGCACACGAAATCCACACCTGTTAAACCATTAGCCATAAAGGCCCAGAGTTTGGCGAGTTGAGGGGCATATTTCGCCCTTTCGGCGGAGCTTAAGCGTTGCGGCATCAGATGGGTGTTGGAAAGACGGTGATCACGAAAGCCTGGAAGGGGATTTTCATCTTCAGGTGAAGTGTCTCTACAATAAAACCAAGTTTGGTTCCACTCCTTTGGGTGACTGTGATGTTTGGCGTGAGGAAACTCAACTTCTTTCCGCTTTTGAATCGAGACACCACCAAGTTCAGTGTTCGGGCCATTTATAAACTCTGTGCGCCGGTTTAAGTGAAAGAAGTCCCGGAACAGTTCTACAGTTGGTTCTTCCTATAAATACGCTTCATAGAAGACCTGGAAGTTACATAGGTTGGATAGTGAATTGGGCCCAATGTCTTGGGGATGGAGTTGGAAATTGGCAAGCACATCCCAGTAAAACTTTGACCCTGGCGGTTTGAAGCCATGGCTTATATGGTCAACAAAGACCACCACCTCACCTTGCCTTGGGGTTGGAGGATTTTCTGTTCCTGGAACTCGCCATTTAATTTCAGTTTTCTTAGGCAAGGAGCCGATGCTGACCATCTCATTCAACTGAGTCTCAGTGACCCGGGAACGAGCCCAGTTGCAAGCAATGAATTGTTTGGCCATTGCGAAACAAACAAGCTAAAAATGAAAGGCCGGTTTATAAATCACTCATGATGATATGCAAGATACAATGGAGTAAGAAACATACTGATCTGCGAAATGGCATAAACCGGAGACCAATGCAATAAGGGATGAAAGGTAATACCAGGACAGGAGTACTCAGACACTGTTAAACCAGAGTATAACTATGAAGGTAAAAGGATCCTCCGGTTTATCAAAGGGCTAATGGTATAGATTTCTTATACAAGGTTAAACCGCCTATGTTGGCGTGAGGAGAAACAGATTTCACAGAGACATATGAAAATTTCGGATCTAAGGTAAGACAGAAAATAAAAAATATTTTGACCTAAAAGGGTAAGACCCGAAACAGTTTATGAGGACTACATCAGCTTTTGCACATAAGGATTTATGGTGGTAACAGAAGATTAGCCACGGCAAGGGATACGATAAGTGCGAAGCATTCATCTACAGGCCAAGGAAGAACATCACCAAAAGCTCCGATGAACTTCAAGAACCACGAAGAGCAGGGAAACCCTAATGGATCTAGAAAGGAAGGGGGGAAGGACTTACTGCGGCCGCGGAAGCAGCGGAGGTGTGCTGCAGAACTCTGGTGCGAACAGGTCGATGCAGCGGCCGATGGTGAAGCAGAGGCGAGGCTTGATGATGGCAGCGGCGCTCAGGTACGGAGGCATCGCGAGGAAGAAGAAGGGATGAAAGGATAGCGGAAGGAAAGGAAAGGGGTTTTCTGCCCCTATTTATAAGGCGAAGCGATAAAACGGCAAGTGCGGGAATCAAGGAGCCCAAAAAATGGATAAATTAATAAAGGTGTCGCCTCGGTGACTGAATACATAGTAAATGAAGGTAATCTTTGACATCTACGGATAGATGACGTCTGGGCGGTTTATCATAATCTTGAAGTATGACGTCACGGCGGTTTAGAAGATCAAGGTGAAGATATGAGAGAGGAATTTTTCTAAGTGTAGAAGATTGACATGAACAAGTTCAAACCAACTGGGGCCTAATGTTGGGGATATTATTACTGGATGTAAACCGGCTAGGTGTAGCCGGGTTAACTCCTTGAAGATTAGAAGCCCATGAAGATGCAAGGATGATGGCGCTTTACGAAGGCCCAAGGCCCAAAGGCGGGTTAAAGCCTGTAAATGTAAACCGACCTAGTCATGTAACTTGTATTGTAAGATAGGAAGGATAGAGACCGAACTGGACACGTTTATGATCCGGCTTTGGGACTCTGTAACCTGGCGGGCGTCAACCTATGTATATAAAGGGACGACCCGGCAGCGGTTTAGGGACAGACAACAACTCGAGAGCCAGACAAAGCGGATTCGCTCCCTGGCCTTTGAAACCTTAGCAATACCAATCACAACTAGACATAGGCTTTTACCTTCCTTGAAGGGGCCGAACTAGTATAAAACTCCTTGTGTCCCCTTGTCCAGTTTAACCCCTTTGAGCTAACCCGTAGCGATGGCTCCACGACTAAGTCCTTTCGCAAGGACATATGCCGTGACAAACCCACGGCAAAAGTGTTAACTGAACATTACATTTCATAGGACCAAACTGTTAACTGAACATCAAATTGCATATTAACATTACAGAGGACAAATCACAAGAAGGCACTGGCGGTGGCCTCGAGAAAGCATCACGAACTGTATTTTAAAGTAGACAACCGCACGGCGGTGTCGACGGTGGCCTCGAAGACGAGGTGCCCCTCCAAGATCTCGCGGTCGACACACATGTTAGCCATAGCAACCTCATTCGTGCGTGCAGCCGCATGCTACTCGGCTCCACATTATACTGCGTGTAAAATGGCTGTGGGCGGCGCTTAATTGGAGGAGGGGGCAGTGATTTTGGTGGAAGGTGTCACTCCGTCAGTCGGGGCATGTGGGACGGGAAATGAGGAGGATGGTGTGGGTGGGGTGTGGATTACCTGACCATATCGACGAGGCCGCGCAACAAGAAGAAGGGTCGGCAGCGAGGAGGCCGCGCAGCAAGAAGAAGGGTCGCCGGTGAGGAGGCGGCGCTGCAAGAAGAAGGGTCGCCGACGAGGAGGCTGAGATGTAAGAAGAAAGGTAGCCGGCGAGGAGGCGGCGTTGCAAGAAGAAGGGTCACCGGCGAGGAGGCTGAGCTGCCAGTAAGCAACAGTGAAGCTTTGAACTTGGAAAGCAAGGAGGAACAATGGAAATGTGGCTTTTGGTAGGAGGGAGGGGGCGGGGAGATAGATATTTCCGCGGTGGCAAATTTTTTTTGCTCAGTGCCGCGAGAAACTGGCGCGCATGTGTGGTTCAAGCGAGGGCGGTGCACCGTAGACGATGAAGCTTCCTGAGCAAGCCAGACAAGACGGTGCGCCAAGACATTTTATATAGCATCCCACACGTTTCTTTCTAGTAAACTGTTTGTGATATACCAGATATTTTCATTATGTTTTGAGAGACAAAATGGTGTTACAGAGGGAAAGGATGGTGTTTGAATTGCTAGAACATTTACGTACAGTGAACATGCAACTATTACATGAGTGTCGTGTTTAAATTTGGAATTATTCCGAGTTCGTTTGGCATTTTTATGCATTAATTGAGTTTCTGGGCATTTAATGTGCATAATTCAAATTTGAACTACAAGCACATGCTCCAATGCACCAAAGTTTGCTGAAGAATCACATGTGTGTATTTCGGTGAATTTATAGGTTCCATGCAAGAAATGGGAATAAAATTCAAACACCTGGGCGTCGTGGCTTGGCCGGAAAGATTGAGAAACTTGGTTTTTTAATTCCTGTAAATCCAAAACATGGCTGAAAATCATGAAACTTGGCATGGTCTCATGACATGGCACCAACATGTTGCGGTAATTTTTTCAGCCAAATTGGGACAAGCTTTGGTGTAAGCTTCTTGCAAACCGGAGCTTCCCTCAAGAAGGCTCCTGGTTTCGAGAAGGAGCGTGTCACCTCCGTGTGCGAAACGACATACGTACACTGCCTTCTCCCGCCTTAATTTTTTTGCACACGCAGATTAGACCAAATAGAAGTATCGTGGTAAAATTTGGAATTATTCTGTGTTCGTTTCGCCTTTCTTATACATTAATTGAGCTTCTGGGCATTTAATGTGCATAATTCAAATTTGAACTACAAGCACGTGCTCCAGTGCATCATAGTTGTTTGAAAAATCACATGTGTGTCCTTGGGTGAATTTCTAGGTCACATGCAAGAGATGAGAGTGAAATTCAAACATCTGGGCGTCATGGCTCGGCCGGAAAGATTGAGAACCTTGGTTTTTTAATTCCTGTAATTCCAAAACACGCCTGAAAATTATGAAACTTGGCATGGTCTCATGACATGGCACGAACATGCTGCGGTAATTTTTTGGCCGAATTGGGACAAGCTTTGGTGTAAGATTTTTGCAAACCGGAGCTTCCCTCAAGAAGGCTCGTGGTTCCGACAGGGAACGTGTCACCTCTGTGTGCGAAACGACATACGTACACTGCCTTCTCCCGCCTTATTTTTTTACACAACCAGATTAGACCAAATAGAAGTATCGTGCTAAATTTTGGAATTATTCCGGGCTTGTTTCGCCTTTTTTATACATTAATTGAGTTTCTGGGCATTTAATGTGCATAATTCAAATTTGAACTACAAGCACAGGCTCTAGTGCACCAAAGTTGTTTGAAAAATCACATGTGTGTCCTTGGGTGAATTTCTAGGTCCCATGCAAGAGATGGGAGTGTAATTCAAACATCTGGGCATCGTGGCTCGGCCGAGAAGATTATGAAACTTGGTTTTTTATTTCCTATAATTCCAAAACACGCCTGAAAATCATGAAACTTGGCATGGTGTCATGACATGGCACCAACATGCTGCGGTATTATTTTTGGTCGAATTGAGACAAGCTTTGCTGTAAGCTTCTTGCAAACCGGAGCTTCCCTCAAGAAGGCTTGTGGTTCCGAGAGGGAACGTGTCACCTCCGTGTGCGAAATGACATACGTACCCCGCCTTCTCCCACCTTACTTTTTTACACAACCATATTAGACCAAATAGAAGTACCGTGCTAAATTTTGGAATTACTCCGGGCTCGTTTCGCCTTTTTTATACATTAATTGAGTTTCTGGGCATTTAATGTGCATAATTCAAATTTGAACTACAAGCACATACTCCAGTGCACCAAAGTTGTTTGAAAAATCACATGTGTGTCCTTGGGTGAATTTCTAGGTCCCATGCAAGAGATGGGAGTGAAATTCAAACATCTGGGCGTCATGGCTTGGCCGGAAATATTGAGAAACTTGGTTTTTTAATTCCTATAATTCCAAAACACGCCTGAAAATCATGAAACTTGGCATGGTGTCATGACATGGCACCAACATGCTGCGGTAATATTTTTGGCCGAATTGGGACAAGCTTTGGTGTAAACTTCTTGCAAACTGGAGCTTCCCTCAAGAAGGTTCGTGGTTCCGAGAGGGAACGAGTCACCTCCGTATGCGAAACGACATACATACACTGCCTTCTCCCGCCTTATTTTTTTACACAGCCAGATTAGACCAAATAGAAGTACCATGCTAAATTTTAGAATTATTCTAGGCTCGTTTCGCCTTTTTTATACATTAGTTGAGTTTCTGGGCATTTAATGTGCATAATTCAAATTTGAACTACAAGCACATGCTCCAGTGCACCAAAGTTATTTGAAAAATCACATGTGTGTTCTTGGGTGAATTTCTAGGTCCCATGCAAGAGATGGGAGTGAAATTCAAACATCTGGGCGCCGTGGCTCGACCGGAAAGATTGAGAAACTTGGTTTTTTAATTCCTGTAATTCCAAAACACACCTGAAAATCATGAAACTTGGCATGGTCTCATGACATGGCACCAACATGCTGTGGTAATTTTTCTCTCCGATTTGCGAAGGCCCACACATTAACAATCAACAAAGTCATTTTGGAACAAGTGTTGTCATGTCACAAATTGGAAACACAAATATTATTGAAACCGTGTGTGTTCGACTTACCAATTACGTGCGGCCATGCGTCCCTTTTTTTATTGTCTAGGAGGTGCCGTGCGGGGTAGCTATTTGAGTACGAGAGGCGTGCGAGCACCTATTCTATGGCGTGGCTATATGTCTCACTGGACTGAGATTTAAGAGAGAAAAATAAAAATCTGAAAAGAAAGTTTTGCACGGATCTTGATGTAAGATCCAACAGACCTATATAGCATCGACTGCAACTTATAGAAAGCATGATGAATATAAGAACGATGACAGTGGATAATAATTGTCTTACATATTTAGAAACATAATTAAAAAAATCCACATGCGGCAACGCCCGAAATACAAGGGCAAAAGAAGAAAGAAGACAACAATCTGGCTCGCTGATCTCTACTTTCTTGATGCGTTGATGCAGGCCGCGGGAACTAGTCTCCGTGGCGAGCGGCAACGAGCTCTTTCTTGTCCTCAAGATGCTGCTTGAGAGCATCCACAGATTCCTCCACCAGCCTTCTACGCTCGATGCGCAACTTGTTATTCTCGTCCATAAGTTTCTCGGCGATGACGCCGGTCCTCTTCAACAAGGCAGTGGTCTGCTCCTGCTGCTCTGCACTTCCGACGATCTTCGCCCTCAATAGGTCGCGCTCGGCTCGGAGCTTCGTATTTCTCTCATTTAGTTGTCGGGTGATGTTGGTAGACTATTCAAATGAGGCTTGCAGGTCATCCTGCAACCTCGGCCACCTGGAGATCTGATCCGTCTGCCTATGGACGAGGGCACGCATGCACCTGTAAGAGTCCTTGCCTGCCCGCGAGGCATTTTCCCAGGCTGCCGCTGCAAGGGAGGACATCTCTGCTGCATTCGCGGTGCGGCGGGACATCTCTTTTGCTTCTGCGGCGCGGTCGAACCAGTCTGCTGCATCAACGACACGGCGGGTCCTCCGTGCTTCTTCGGCGGCACGGCGGGACCTCTCTGCTGCTACGGCCATGCGGCGGGACATGTTGGCTGCTATCGTGGCGAGGCAGGACATCTCTCGTGCTCCCGCTTCCAGGCTCGCCTCTCCCTGGTCGCAATCTCTCGACCCAAAACTCACGCTGGCCATGGCGGACACAAGGGAACGATGATGAATGACTTGTTTGTTTTTGACTTTTTGTGGATGAGGAGTTGAGGAGGAATGTGCAGTCATCTTGGAGTAGTAGTGTTTATAACCGCGTAGTAATACACTCCTAAGTGGGAAACCGTTTAGGTTTTGATCAGTGTGAACATGTTTGCAATTTGGAATGTGACGGGACGCATGCTCAAAATTTACTGACGGTTATAAGTGCGGCACTATTCCCGGAAGGCGTAACGTGGGCACATATGCCTTCTCGGCCGCATACGTGGCGTTTGCACCATAGGGTGCACTGCAATAGGCAATGTCAGCACACATCTTTTAATTAGAATGGGTGTGCCCGTCTAGCGCACACACGTTGATCTGTCTAACTATTTCAGTTTGTTGTGGCTAATCGAAAATAGTTCATCCATGTGAAGTGTATGCCATCAATCGCAGACACTTTGATCTGGCTTACCCGTTTCTGTTCCGTTGCCTAATCGCAAACAGTTAATCCTTCTGAAGCGTATGCCCTCAATCACACACACCTTGATCTGGCTGACCGTTTCGTTTGTGTTGCCTAATCACAAATAGTTCATCCGACTAAACCGTATGTTGTATATTGCACACACCTTCATCTGGTTGCCCGTTTCTTTTCTGTTGCCTAATCACAAACAGTTCATCCGAGTGAACCATATACTCTATATTGCACACGCCTTCATTAGACTGCCAGTTTCTTTTGTTCCACCTCATCGCAAATAGTTCATTGGACTGAACCATATGCCCTGGATCGCACACGCAACTAAAATCTGAATCATGCTTAATGCATCCTCCATCGCAAACGTTTTCACCTTTTTGACGGTTTTCATACAACACCATTTGTGATTATGGCATCACACATAGTTTCTCAAAGGGTCTCTGATTGTAGTGTTGCGTTAGCAGCATCCTGCAGTAGTGCTTGGATGTTTTACAATCATTTTATAGCAATTTTTGGGACTAGCCTATTGACCCAGTGCCCAGTGCTAGTTGTTGTTTTTTACATCGTAGAAAATAAATATCAAACGGAGTCCAAACACCCCGAAACTTTTTGTGGATTTTTTATGTGCCACAAGAGTCCCGATGGGCCAGACCAGCACCTGGGGGGCGCCCCAAGGGGGGCACAACCCACCAGGGCGCGCCAGGCCCCCTGGCACGCCCAGGTGGGTTGTGCCCACCTTGGTGGCCTCCCGCACCCCTTCTTTGCACTATAAATTCCCAAATATTCCGAAACCCTTGGGGGTTAACCTAGATCAGAAGTTCCGCCGCCGTAGGGCTCCGTAGCCACCGAAAACAAATCTAGACCCGTCTCGGCACCCTGCCGGAGGGGGGAATCATCTCCGGTGTCCATCTTCATCATCCCGGCGGCCACCACAATGAGGAGAGAGTAGTCCACCCTCGGGGCTGAGGGTTGTACCAGTAGCTATGTCTTTTATCTCTCTCTCTCTCTCGTGATCTATATCATGGGCTTTCTTAATATAGTCGGATCATATGATGTTTCTCCCCTCTATACTCTTGTTGTGATGAATTGAATCTTTACCCTTGGAAGTTTTGTCATGTCGGATTGAATATTCGGAGATGAGAACACATGATATATGTCTTGCGGTATGAATACTTGAGGTGACAATTGGGGTATCTTATTGATTCACTTGATATATGTTATGGCATTCAACTCAAAGATTCCCGCGGTGACATTGGGGTAATCTATGCATAGGGGTTGATGCACGTTTTTCTCCGACGGGAACTTCACGGTCTCTTTATAGTTCTTTGTGTGGATTGAGTATTATGAATATGAATATGCTTTGGTGTTATCTAGTACGAATTCTAGGATAGATCGAACGAAAACAATAGCTTTGTGTTATTTTAGTACGAACTCTTGAATAGATCGATCAGAAAGAATAGCTTTGAGGTGGCTTCGCACCCTACAAACAATTCCTACCTTTTGTTCTCCGCTAATAGGAATTCGGGAGTGATTCTTTGCTGTACTTTGAGGGATAATCATATGATCCAACTATGTTAGCACTGTTGGGAGATTGCACTAGCAAAAGTACGGACCCTAGGCCTTGTTTTTAAGCATTGAAACACCGTTTTTGTTCCTGTTTACTATTTGGTACCTTTCTGTTTTTATTTATTCAGATTAGAAAGATATATTTCTACCTTCCATATTACACTTTTATTACCATCTCTTCGCCGAACTAGTGCACCTATACAATTTGCCATTGTATTGGGTGTGTTGGGGACACAAGAGATTTCTTGTATTTGGTTGCAGGGTCATTTGAGAGAGACCATCTTCATCCTACACCTCTCACGGATTGATAAACCTTAGGTCATCCACTTGAGGGAAAATTGTTGCTGTCCTACAAAACTCTGCGCTTGGAGGCCCAACACGTGTCTACAAGAATAAAGTTGAATAGTAGACATGAAGCTCTTTTCTGTCGTCGTTGCCGGGGAGGTGATTGCTTGAAGGTATATCTTTAGATCTTGCAATTGAGTCTTTTAGTTTCTTGTTTTATCACTAGTTTGGTTTATAAAAAGAAAAGTACAAAAAAAAGAATTTAGGTTGCATCATATTATTCATCATCTTTATAATATCTTTCTTGAAAATGATGGTTCGGAAAATTGTGCTTAATTGTAAGAAGAAGAATTCAATAAAATGCTTGGCACAAAATATTTGAATCATGAGAATGATTGCAATATTGCTAGTATGAATTCTTTGAATATCCATGATGCTAATGATATGCAAAGCCATAAGCTTGGGGACGCTATATTTGATGAATATGATATTTTTAGTCCCTCAAGTTTTGATGAGAAAATTTATTATGATGATTTCATGACTCCTATATATGATGATTATGGTGATGACATGTATGCTATAAAGAATAATGATAACCATGAAACTTGTCATCATGATTTTAATTTTCACTCTCATGATAGTTATTTTGTTGAGTTTGCTCCCACTACTACTGATGAGAAGAAATTTTCTTTTGTGGAGAGTAATAAGTTTTCTATGCTTTTGTGTCATGAAAAAAATGCTTTATGTGATAGTTATATTGTTGATTTTCTTCATGATGCTACTGAAAATTATTATGAGGGAGGAACTTATGCTTGTAGGAATTGCGATAATATCAAGTTTCCTCTCTATGTGTTGAAAATCTTGAAGTTGTGCTTGTTTTGCCTTCCTATGCTAGTTGATTCTTGTTCCCATAAGTTGTTTGATCACAAAATCCCTATGCATAGGAAGTGGGTTAGACTTAAATGTGCTAGTCATATGCTTCATGATGCTCTCTTCATGTTTCAGTTTTTATCTTTTATGCGAGCATCATTGAAATCATCATGCCTAGCTAAAAGGCATTAAAGAAAAGCGCTTGTTGGGAGACAACCCAACACTTCTACCTACTGTTTTTGTATGTTCACATGATTAGGCCATTGTAGTAATCATGTTTTATTGCTTTTGTTTCAATAAAGTGCCAAGTAAGACCTTTGGGATGGCTTATGGTGATAGTTGATTTGATCTTGCTGAAAAACAGAAACTTTTGCACTCAGGAAAATAGTTCTCATTTTTAACAGAAGTGTGATAAAATGCTAATTCATTTGATAGAAGATTAATATACAAATTTATCAGGTTGTCCTAATTTTTCAGAATTTTTGGAGTAGCGGAAGTATGGTTTGAGTACAGATTACTACAGACTGTTCTATTTTTGACAGATTATGTTTTCAGTGCATAGTTTGCTTGTTTTCTAGTTTTCATGGCTTATATTGCTCAATATAAGTTGTGGAAATGATATGCTACAGTAGGCATTGTCTGGAAACAATTATAAATCTTGTCTTTGACAATACCAAAAGCAATGGTTTGCTCTTTATCATACTTACCTATCTCACAAAGTTCCGTTAAGTTTTGTGTGATTGAGATTTTCATGTTTTGGGTGAGATGTCAATATAAGGAGAATGAGGAGTGACAAGACCCTAAGCTTGGGGATTCCCAAGTCACCCCAAGGTAATATTCAAGGAAGATCCAAGCAACTAAGCTTGGGGATGCCCCGAAAGGCATCCCCTCTTTCGTCTCCAACATTATCGGTGACCTCACTTGGAGCTATGTTCTCATTTGTCACATGATATGTGTTTTGCTTGGAGCATCATTTTATTTTGTTAGGATTTGCTTGCTGTTATTTAGAATAATGTTTTGCATCTTTTATTTCAATAAAAGTGGCAATGATAGCCTTTGCCATGCTTATTTTGCAAGTATACATGTTGATGTTTGAAAACAGAAAGTTTACCGCTGTTGCAAAAATTCCCTAGAAAAGTCAGAATGCGATAAAATGTTGAAACTCCTTGCAAAATGAGCTCTGATAAATCTTCTACAATGTGGTAAATTTTCATAACCTTTGGAGTTAGGGAAGTATTTATACTCTTGCATTCTTTACAGACTTTACTCTTTTGGCAGATTGCTGTTATGTTTGCATTGTTTGCATATGTTTGCTTGTTTAATGATTCTATTTGAGGATAGGAGTATTAAATATGCAGAGGCATTTAGTATGCAATGTTGAGTAATAATTTTAGTGATTTGCTACAGTAGAGATTGATAAGGTTTTTGCATTGGTTTATCTTAACTTATCTCACGAGTTCTTGTTGAGTTTTGTGTGGATGAAGCTTTTGAGATTTAGGAAAACCGTGATATGAGAGGAATTAAGGAGACACAAAAGCTCAAGCTTGGGGATCCCAAGGCATCCCAAGATAATATTTCAAGAAGTCTCAAGCATCTAAGCTTGGGAATGCCCCGGTAGGCATCCCACCTTTCATCTTCAACAATTATCGGTTAGTATCGGTTGAGCCTAAGTTTTTGCTTCTTCACATTAGTTGTGCTATTGTTGGAATGCCATTTTATTTTGTTCTGCTTGCTGTTTTAATAAAATACTAAGATCTGAAAGTTTTTTAAATAAAATAGAGTCCTCAAATGGTTGCCAAGGAGGCTAAGTAAGCGGCATTCACATCCCGTCAACAAAGCTCTTTTCTATGTCATTTATTCTTGTGCTTCACTTATATCCTATGAGTAAATTGTTGAATAAATTGAACGTCCTGAAGTTGAAATCATATCATGCCTAGTGGTAGCTTCACATTGGGTTTAGAAAGTGAAATCTTTTGAGGCTTGACAATCACAATATTGGTCATACAAGCAATTCATGAATGATTAGTATAAGGAAGAGAACTGTCACACATAAATATACTATCATGGAAATCTTTTGAGATTGTGAGCCCCCATCAAAATATTATATGCCAAAATTGTTGATGTTGGACAAAGAAGACAACTAATGGTTTATGTTTGTTCATATTCACATAGAAGTTATATTGTCATAGATCCTTCAACATGTGGTGCTTGCCCCCCGTCTTTGCTAGCCAAAAATTCCGCACCAAGTAGAGATACTACTTGTGCATCCAAAAACCCTTAAACCCAAATCTTATTTTCAAGAGTCCAACATATCTACCTAAGGATTGAGCAAGATCCTTCAAGTAAGTTGTCATCGGTGCAATAAGGCAATAAAAAGTGCTTCTAAAAGTGTGAGATCATTTAGTGTAAGAGAAAATTGAGCGTTGTACGAACTTGTGATGGAAAAGTAATAAAAGCGACGGACTGAATAATAAAGGTTGCTATCATAAGGGGCAATATAACGTGACGTTCTTTTGCACTAAGGGATTGAGCATACAAATAAATATGTGCATGGAAACCTCTGCTTCCCTCTGTGAAGGGCCTATCTTTTACTTTTTAGTATTTATTTTATGCACAGAGTCAAAGTATTCCTCTCTATTCCTTTTCATTTTCTCTTTTGGTAAGCATCATGTGGTGAGGAAAGTTCTAGGCACATATGCCCAGTTGAATATGGGTAGCATGAGTTATTATTGTTGACATCACCCTTGAGGTGAATACGTTGGGAGGCAAAACAATAAGCCCCTATCTTTCTATGTGTTCGGTTGAAACGTTTTGCTCATGTGTATGCGGTGAGTGTTAGCAATCATAGAAGACTATATGATGGTTGAGTATGTGGAGCTCTTACTTAAACTCTCTTGAATAAGTTGAATTGCAATTGCTTCGGGACTAAGAACATAGGTTGTTGGGTTTCAAGAGAATTCATTGTTTGAACCCTAACATGTGAATTGGTTACCACTATGACATGAGAAGTTTCATAAGAAAGAATTGCTGTTATGATGCTAGGAAAAGTGATTGAAATTATCATTGATCAAACTTGTGCACTTTGCTAGCATTCACACTTCATAAATTATTTCTTTTATCATTTACCTACTCGAGGACGAGTAGGAATTAAGCTTGGGGATGCTGATATGTCTCCAACGTATCTATAATTTAGCAAAAAGGCCCGTGCGTTGCAACGGGAAAAAATATGCTCTCGTATCTCTAGCTGGGTCAGTTCGACAACCTGTGCGTGGCCGGTTGGCGGGTTATGAGGTCAAACCCTACCATCAGCTATTTTATTTTTTGCCAGATCTCCGGACGTGGGCCACCGTGCGTCATGAGGTGGGCTTTCTCCATTGGGCCAAAATGGGTGGCAAGTAACGGAACCAAATAGCGTACGTGAAATCAATTGAAGCGGGACCAAACAAAGCGGGACGAAACCAAGAATATCACCTCCCTTTAATAGTAGGTATAGATTCATGCCAATATATGATCATTCTTGGATATTTTACAATCATTTTATAGCAACTTTATATCATTTTTTGGGACTAACCTATTGACCTAGTGCCTAGTGCGAGTTGCCGTCTTTTGCTTGTTTTTTACATCGCAGAAAATCAATTTCAAATGGAGTCCAAACACCGCGAAATTTTTTGTGGATTTTTTATGGGCCAAAGGACTCCCGATGGGCCAGAGCAGCACCTAGGGAGTGCCCCGAGGGGGGCACAACCCACCAGGGCGCGCCAGCCCCCCTGGCGCACCCAAGTGGGTTGTGCCCACCTCGGTGGCCTCCTGCACCCCTTCTTTGCACTATAAATTCCCAAATATTCCGAAACCCATGGGGGTTAACCTAGATCAGAAGTTCTACCGCTGTAGGGCTCCGTAGCCACCGAAAACCAATCTAGACCCGTTCCGGCACCCCGCCGGAGGGGGAAATCATCTCCGATGGCCATCTTCATCATCCCGGCGGCCATCACGATGAGGAGGGAGTAGTCCACCCTCGGGGCTGAGGGTTTGTACTAGTAGCTATGTGTTTTATCTCTCTCTCTCTCATGACCTATATCATGGGCTTTGTTAATATAGTCACATCATATGATGTTTCTCCCCTCTATACTCTCGTTGTGATGAATTGAATCTTTACCCTTTGAAGTTTTGTCATGTCGGGTTGAATATTCAGAGATGAGAACACATGATATATGTCTTGCGGTATGAATACTTTAGGTGAAAATTGGGGTATCTTATTGATTCACTCGATATATGTTATGGCATTCAACTCGCGGATTCCCGCGATGACATTGGGGTAATCTATGCATAGGGGTTGATGCATGTTTTTCTCCGACGGAAACTTTGGGGTCTCTTTATAGTTCTTTGTGTGGATTGAGTATTATGAATATGAATATGCTTTGGTGTTATTCTAGTACAAACTCTGGGATAGATCGAACGGAAACAATAGCTTTATGTTATTTTAGTACGAACTCTTGAATAGATCGATCAGAAAGAATAGCTTTGAGGTGGCTTCACACCCTAGAAACAATTCCTACCTTTTGTTCTCCGCTAATAGGAAGTAGGGAGTGATTCTTTGCTATACTTTTAGGGATAATCATATGATCCAACTATGTTAGCACCGTTGGGAGATTGCACTGGCGAAAGTATGGACCTTAGGCCTTGTTTTAAGCATTGAAACACCATTTTCGTGCCCGTTTACTATTTGCTACCTTGCTGTTTTTATTTATTCAGATTGTAAAAATATATTTCTACCATCCATATTACACTTTTATCACCATCTCTTTGCCGAACTAGTGTACCTATACAATTTGCCATTGTATTGGGTGTGTTGGGGACACAAGAAATTTCTTGTATTTGGTTGCCGGGTCGTTTGAGAGAGACCATCTTCATCCTACACCTCTCACGGATTGATAAACCTTAGGTCATCCACTTGAGGGAAAATTGCTGCTGTCCTACAGAACTCTGCGCTTGGAGGCCCAACACATGTCTACAAGAATAAAGTTGCGTAGTAGACATCAACCACTCATCAAGGGTGCATGACCATAAAAGATATTACTCATATAAATAGAACAACCATTAGTCTCTTATTTAAATGAATAACCATCTCACATCAAACGAGATCCGGATATAATGTTCATGCTCAACGCTGGCACCAAATAACAATTATTCCGGTCTAAAACTTAGCTCGGCGGTAGATGTAGAGGTAGCGTGCCGACGGTGATCACATCGACTTTGGAACCATTTCCCACGCGCATCATCACCTCATCCTTAGCCAATCTTCGCTTAATCCGTAGCCCCTGTTTCGAGTTGCAAATATTAGCAACAGAACCAGTATCAAATACCCAGGCGCTACTGCGAGCATTAGTAAGGTACACATCAATAACATGTATATCAAATATACCATTCACTTTGCCATCCTTCTTCTCCGCCAAATACTTGGGGCAGTTCCGCTTCCAGTGACCAGTCCCTTTGCAGTAGAATCACCCAGTCTCAGCCTTAGGTCCATACTTGGGCTTCTTCACTTGAGCAACAACTTGATTGCCTTCTTGAAGTTCCCATTCTTCCCTTTACCATTTTTCTTGAAACTAGTGGTCTTGTTGACCATCAACACTTGATGCTCCTTCTTGATTTCTACCTCTGCGGCCTTTAGCATTGCGAAGAGCTCAGGAATCGTCTTATCCATCCCTTGCATATTATAGTTCATCAAGAAGCTCTTGTAGCTTGGTGGCAGTGATTGAAGAACTCTGGCAATGACACTATCAACTGGAAGATTAACTCCTAGCTGAGTAAAGTGATTGTGGTACCCAGAGATTCTGAGTATATGCTCACTGACAGAACTATTCTCCTCCATCTTGCAGCTGTAGAACTTATTGGAGACTTCATATCTCTCAATCCGGGCATTTGCTTGAAATATTAACTTCAACTCCAGGAACATCTCATATGCTCCATGACGTTCAAAACGTCGTTGAAGTCCCGGTTCTAAGCCGTAAAGCATGGCATACTAAACTATCGAGTAGTCATCAGCTTTGGTCTGCCAGGTGTTCATAACATCTGGCGTTGCTCCTGCAGCGGGTTTGGCACCTATCGGTGCTTCCAGGACGTAATTCTTCTGTGCAGCAATGAGGATAATCCTCAAGTTATGGACCCAGTCCCTGTAATTGCTACCATCATCTTTCAACTTAGCTTTCTCTAGGAACGCATTAAAATTCAACGGAACAACAACAGGAGCCATTTATCTACAACAACATAGACATGCGAAATACTATCAGGTACTAAGTTCATGATAAATTAGAGTTCAATTAATCATATTACTTAAGAACTCCCACTTAGATAGACATCCCTCTAATCATCTAAGTGATCACGTGATCCATATCAACTAAACCATGTCTGATCATCATGTGAGATGGAGTAGTTCTCAATGGTGAACATCACCATGTTGATCATATCTACTGTATGATTCATGCTCGACCTTTCGGTCTCAGTGTTCCGAGGCCATATCTGCATATGCTAGGCTCGTCAAGTTTAACCCGAGTATTCTGCGTGTGCAAAACTGGCTTGCACCCGTTGTATGTGAACGTAGAGCTTATCACACCCGATCATCATGTGGTGTCTCAGCACGACGAACTGTAGCAACGGTGCATACTCAGGGAGAACACTTGTACCCTGAATTTTAGTGAGAGATCATCTTATAGTGCTACCGCCGAACTAAGCAAAATAAGATGCATAAAGGATAAACATCACATGCAATCAAATAACTGATATGATATGTCCATCATCATCTTGTGCCTTTTGATCTCCATCTCCAAAGCACCATCATGATCACCATCGTCACCGGCTTGACACCTTGATCTCCATCGAAGCATCATTCTCGTCTCGCCAACTATTGCTTCTACGACTATTGCTATTGCTTAGTGATAAAGTAAAGCAATTACATGGTGATTGCATTTCATACAATAAAGCGAAAACCATATGGCTCCTGCCAGTTGCCGATAACTGTGTTACAAAACATGATCATCTCATACAACAATTTATATAATCACGTCTTGACCATATCACATCACAACATGCCCTGTAAAAACAAGTTAGACATCCTTTGTTGTTGCAAGTTTTACGTGGCTGCTACAGGCTTAGCAAGAACCGTTCTTACCTACGCATCAAAAACCACAACACGGTATAGTGATTGCTTTTTGATCTTCAGAAAGAACCCTGTTCATTGAATCCGATTAAACTAAAGTTGGAGAAACAAACACCCACTAGCCACCTGTGTGCGAAGCACATCGGTTGAACCAGTCTCGCGTAAGCGTACGCGTAATGTCGGTCTGAGCCGCTTCATCCAACAATACCGCTGAATCAAGAATCAACTAGTGACGGCAAGCAATATGTATATACCCACGCCCAGAACTCCTTTGTGTTCTATTCGTGCATATAACATCTACACATAAACCTGGCTCTGGTACCACTCTTAGGGAACACAATATTTCAAAAAAATCCTATGATCACGCAAGATCTATCTAGGAGATGCATAGCAACGAGAGGGGAAGAGTATGTCTACGTACCCTCATAGAACGAAAGCGGAAACATTATGAAACGCAGTTGATGTAGTCGAATGTCTTCGCGATCCAACCGGTCAAGTACCGAATGCACGACACCTCCGCGATCTGCACACATTTAGCTCGGTGACGTCCCGCATACTCTTGATCCCGTTGAGGCCGAGGGAGAGTTTTGTCAGCACGACAGCGTGATGACAGTGATGATGAAGTTACTACACAGGGCTTCGCCTAAGCACTACAACGATATGACCGAGGTGGAATTCTGTGGAGGGGGGCACCGCACACGGCTAAACAATCAACTTGTGTGTCTATGGGGTGCCCCCTTCCCCCGTATATAAAGGAGTGGAGGAGGGGAGGGTCGGCCCTCTCGTGGCACGCCCAAGGGGGGGAGTTCTACTCCTAGTAGGAGTAGGTTTTCCCTCTTCCCTAGATGGAGTAGGAGAAGAAGGAAGAGGGTGAGGGAGAGAAGGAAAGGAGGGTCGGCCCCCTTTCCAATTCGGATTGGGCTTGGGGGGGAGGGGGGCGCCCCCACCTCGGCCGCCTCCTCCTCTCTCTCACTAAGGCCCAGTAAGGCCCATTTACCTATAGAGCATCTTTATAGTCACCTGGTTACGTTGTGACGTTTGATAGCACACTAAGTGTTCCTCCGGTATTCGGGAGTTGCATAATCTCATAGTCATAGGAACATGTATAAGTTATGATGAAAGCAATAGCAACAAACTAAACGATCTTCGTGCTAAGCTAAAGGATGGGTCAAGTCAATCACATCATTGTCTAATGATGTGATCCCGTTAATCAAATGACAACTCATGTACATGGTTAGGAAACTTAACCATCTTTGATTAATGAGCTAGACAAGTAGAGGCATACTAGTGACACTCAGTTTGTCTATGTATTCACACATGTACTAAGTTTCCGGTTAAGACAATTCTAGCATTAATAATAAACATTTATCATGATATAAGTAAATATAAATAACAACTTTATTATTGCCTTAGGGCATATTTCCTTCAACTATAATATGCAAGGGGTGGATAAGACAATTCCTGAGATCTTTGCAATGCTAAAGGCTGCGGAGGTAGAAATTAAGAAGTAGCATCAAGTGTTGATGGTCAACAAGACCACCGGTTTCAAGAAGAAGGGCAAAGGGAAGAAGGGGAACTTCAAGAAGAACAACAAGCAAGTTGCTGCTCAAGTGAAGAAGCCCAAGTCTCGACCTAAGCCTGAGACTGAGTGCTTCTACTGCAAAGGGACTGGTCGCTGGAAGCGGAACTGCCCAAGTATTTGGCGGATAAGAAGGATGTCAAAGTGAAAGGTATATTTGATATACATGTTATTGATGTGTACCTTACTAATACTCATAGTAGCGCCTGGGTATTTGATACTAGTTCTGTTGCTAATATTTGCAACTCGAAACAAGGGCTACGAATAAACCAAAGATTGACTAAGGACGAGGTGACGTGCACGTGGGAAATGGTTCCAAAGTCGATGTGATCGCCGTCGGCACGCTACCTCTACATCTACCTTCGGGATTAGTTTTAGACCTGAATAATTGTTATTTGGTGCCAGTGTTAAGAATGAACATTATATCTGGATCTTGTTTGATGCGAGACGGCTATTTATTTAAATCAGAGAACAATGGTTATTCTATTTATATGAGTAATATCTTTTATGGTCATGCACCCTTGATGAGTGGTCTATTTTTACTAAATCTTGATAGTAGTGATACACATATTCATAGTATTAAAGCCAAAAGATATAAGTTTAATAATGATAGTGCAACTTATTTGTGGCACTGCCGTTTGGGTCATATTGGTGTAAAGCACATGAAGAAACTCCATGTTGATGGACTTTTGGAATCACTTGATGCTTGCGAACCATGCCTCATGGGCAAGATGACTAAGACTCCGTTCTCCGGAACAATGGAACAAGCGACAGTCTTATTGGAAATAATACATACTGATGTATGCGGTCTGATGAGTGTTGATCCTCGTGGTGGGTATTGTTATTTTCTGACCTTCACAGATGATTTGAGCAGATATGGGTATATCTACTTGATGAAACATAAGTCTGAAACATTTGAAAAGTTCAAAGCATTTCAGAGTGAAGTAGAAAATCATCATAACAAGAAAATAAAGTTTCTACAATTTGATCATGGAGGAGAATATTTGAGTTACGAGTTTGGTCTTCATTTGAAACTATGCAGTATAGTTTCGCAACTCACGCCACCCGGAACACCACAACGCAATGCTGTGTCCGAACGTTGTAACCGCACTTTATTGGATATGGTGCGATCTATGATGTCTCTTACTGATTTACCGCTATTGTTTTGGGGTTATGCTTTAGAGACAGCGTCATTCACGTTAAATAGGGCACCATATAAATCCGTTGAGACGACACCTTATGAACTGTGGTTTGGCAGGAAACCCAAGTTGTTGTTTCTTAAAGTTTGGGGCTGCGATGCTTATGTGAAAAAGCTTCAACCTGATAAGCTCGAACCAAAATCGGAGAAATATGTCTTCATAGGATACCCAAAGGAGACTGTGGGGTACACCTTATATCACAGATCCGAAGGCAAGTTATTCGTTGCTAAGAATGGATCCTTTCTAGAGAAGGAGTTTCTCTCGAAAGAAGTGAGTGGGAGGGAAGTAGAACTTGATGAGGTAATTGTACCTGCTCCATTATTGGAAAGTACTTCATCACATAAATCAGTTCGAGTGATTCCTACACCAATTAGTGAGGAAGCTAATGATGATGATCATGAAACTTCTGATCAAGTTACCACCGAACCTCGTAGGTCAACCAGAGTAAGATCCGCACCAGAGTGGTACGGTAATCCTGTTCTGGAAGTCATGTTACTTGACCATGACGAACCTATGAACTATGAGGAAGCGATGATGAGCCCAGATTCCGCAAAATGGCTTGAGGCCATGAAATCTGAGATGGGATCCATGTATGAGAACAAAGTATGGACTTTGGTTGACTTTCCCGAGGATCGGCAAGCCATAGAGAATAAATGGATCTTCAAGAAGAAGACTGACGCTGACGGTAATGTTACTGTCTACAAAGCTTGACTTGTTGCGAGAGGTTTTCGACAAGTTCAAGGAGTTGACTACGATGATACCTTCTCACCCATAGCGATGCTTAAGTCCGTCCGAATCATGTTAGCAATTGCCGCATTTTATGATTATGAAAATTGGCAAATGGATGTCAAAACTGCATTCCTTAATGGATATCTTAAAGAAGAGTTGTATATGATGCAACCAGAAGGTTTTGTCGATCCAAAAGGTGCTAACAAAGTGTGTAAGCTCCAGTGATCCATTTATGGACAGGTGTAAGCATTTCGGAGATGGAATATACGCTTCGATAGTGTAATCAAAGCATATGTTTTTAAACAGACTTTTGGAGAAGCCTGTATTTACAAGAAAGTGAGTGGGAGCTCTATAGCATTTATGATATTATATGTGGATGACATATCCTTAATAAAAAATGATACTGAATTTCTGAATAGCATAAAAGGATACTTGAATAAGAATTTTCAATGAAAGACCTCGGTGAAGCTGCTTATATATTGGGCATCAAGATCTATGGAGATAGATCAAGATGCTTAATTGGACTTTCACAAAGCACATACCTTGATAAAGTTTTGAAGAAGTTCAAAATGGATCAAGCAAAGAAAGGGTTGTTGCCTATGTTACAAGGTGTGAATTTGAGTCAGACTCAATGCCCAACCACTGCAGAAGATAGAGAGAAAATTAAAGTCATTCCCTGTGCTTCAACCATAGGTTCTATCATGTATGCAATGTTGTGTACCAGACCTGATGTGTGCCTTGCTATTAGTTTAGCAGGGAGGTACCAAAGTAATCCAGGAGTGGAGCACTAGACAGCGGTCAAGAACATCCTGAAATACCTGAAAATGACTAAGGATATGTTTCTCGTTTATGGAGGTGATAAAGAGCTCATCGTAAATGGTTACGTTGATGCAAGCTTTGACACTGATCCGGATGAATCTAAGTCACAAATCGGATACGTATTTTTTATTGAATCGTGGAGCTGTCAGTTGGTGTAGTTCCAAGTAGAGCGTCATGGCGGGATCTACGTGTGAAGCGGAGTACATAGCTGCTTCAGAAGCAGCAAATGAAGGAGTCTGGATGAAGGAGTTCATATCCGATCTAGGTGTCATACCTAGTGCATCGGGTCCAACGAAAATCTTTTGTGACAATACTGGTGCAATTGCCTTGGCAAAGGAATCCACATTTCACAAGAGAACCAAGCATATCAAGAGACGCTTCAATTCCATCCGCAATCAAGTCAAGGAGGGAGACATAGAGATTTGCAAGATACATATGGATGTGAATGTGACAGACCCGTTGACTAAGCCTCTCTCACGAGCAAAACATGAACATCACCAAGACTCCATGGTTGTTAGAATCATTATTGTGTAATCTAGATTATTGACTCTAGTGCAAGTGGGAGACTGAAGGAAATATGCCCTAGAGGCAATAATAAAGTTGTTATTTATATATTTCCTTATATCATGATAAATGTTTATTATTCATGCTAGAATTGTATTAACCAGAAACTTAGTACATGTGTGAATACATAGACAAAATGAGTGTCACTAGTATGCCTCTACTTGACTAGCTCGTTAATCAAAGATGGTTAAGTTTCCTAGCCATGGACAAGAGTTGTCATTTGATGAATGGGATCACATAATTAGAGAATGATGTGATGGACAAGACCCATCCATTAGCTTAGCACTATGATCGTTTAGTTTATTGTGATTGCTTTCTTCATAACTTACATGTTCCTATGACTATGAGATTATGCAACTCCCGAATACCGGAGGAACACTTAGTGTGCTATCAAATGTCACAACGTAACTTGGTGACTATAAAGATGCTCTACAGGTGTCTCCGATGGCGTTTGTTGAGTTGACATAGATCAAGATTAGGATTTGTCACTCCGTGTATCGGAGAGGTATCTCTGGGCCCTCTCGGTAATGCGCATCACTATAAGCCTTGCAAGCAATGTGACTAATGAGTTACTTGTGGGATGATGCATTACGCAACGAGTTAAGAGACTTGCCGATAACGAGATTGAACTAGGTATTGAGATACCAACGATCGAATCTCGGGCAAGTAACATACCGATGACAAAGGGAACAACGTATGTTCTTATGCGGTTTGACCGATAAAGATCTTCGTAGAATATGTAGGAACCAATATGAGCATCCAGGTTTTGCTATTGGTGATTGACCGGAGATGAGTCTCGGTCATCTCTACATAGTTCTCAAACCCGTAGGGTCCGCACACTTAACTTTCAATGACGATCGGTATTATGAGTTTATGTGTTTTGATGTACCAAAGGCAGTTCGGAGTCCCGGATGTGATCACAGACATGACGAGGAGTCTCGAAGTGGTCGAGACATAAAGATTGTTATATTGTATGATTATATTCAGACACCAGATGAGTTCCGGGGGTCACCGGATATATATCGGAGTGCCAGAAGGGTTATCGGAACCATCGGAGAAGTAATGGGCCTTATTGGGCTTAGGGGGAGAGAGAGGGGCTGCCAAGGGCTGGCCCCACGCCCCTGATGTCTACTACACAACCTTCTTCTTGTAGACGTTGTTGGGCCTCCAAGTGCAGAGGTTTGTAGGACAGTAGCAAATTTCCCTCAAGTGGATGACCTAAGGTTTATCAATCAGTGGGAGGCGTAGGATGAAGATGGTCTGTCTCAAACAACCCTGCAACCAAATAGCAAAGTGTCTCTTGTGTCCCCAAAACACCCAATACAATGGTAAATTGTATAGGTGCACTAGTTCGGTGAAGAGATGGTGATACAAGTGCAATATGGATGTAGATATAGGTTTTCGTAATCTGAAAATATAAAACAGCAAGGTAACTAATGATAAAAGTGAGCGAAAACGGTATTGCAATGCGTTGAAACAAGGCCTAGGGTTCATACTTTCACTAGTGCAACTTCTCTCAACAAATAACATAATTGGATCAAAAAACTATCCCACAACATGCTACAAAGACTCACTCCAAAGTCACTAATAGCGGAGAACAAACGAATAGATTATTGTAGGGTACGAAACCACCTCAAATTTATCCTTTTTGATTGATCTATTCAAGAGTCCGTAGTAAATAACATGACGCTATTCTTTCCATTCAATCTATCCTAGAGTTCGTACTAGAATAACACCTTAAGACACAAATTAACCAAAACCCTAATGGCACCTAGATACTCCAATGTCACCTCAAGTATCCGTGGGTATGATTATACGATATGCATCACACAATCTCAGATTCATCTATTCAACCAACACAAAGAACTTCAAAGAGTGCCCCAAAGTTTCTACCGGAGAGTCAATATGAAAACGTGTGCCGGCCCCTATGCATAAGTTCACGAGGTCACGGAACTCGCAAGTTGATCACCAAAACATACATCAAGTGGATCACATGATATCCCATTGTCACCACAGATAAGCACATGCAATACATACATCAAGTGTTCTCAAATCCTTAAAGACTCAATCCAATAAGATAACTTCAAAGGGAAAACTCAATTCATCACAAGAGAGTAGAGGGGGAGAAACATCATAAGATCCAACTATAACACCAAAGCTCGCGATACATAAAGATCATGCCGAATCAAGAACATGAGAGAGAGAGAGAGAGAGAGATCAAACACATAGCTACTGGTACATACCCTCAGCCCCGAGGGTGAACTACTCCCTCCTCGTCATGGAGAGCGCCGGGATGATGAAGATGGCCACCGGAGAGGGATTCTCCCCTCCGGCAGTTTGCCGGAAAGGGTCTAGATTGGTTTTCGGTGGCTACAGATGTTTGCGGCGGCGGAACTCCTGATCGAGGTTTCTTTCTGGAAGTTTGGGTATATATAAGAGATGTTGGAGTCAGGAACAAGTCAAGGGGTCCCCGAGGCGGCCACAAGGTAGGGGGCGCGCCTCCCACCCTCGTGGTGGCCTCGGGACTCTTCTAGCCCATCTCCCGTACTCCGTGGGCTTCTTCTGGTCCAAAAATGATCTCTGCGAAATTTCATGTCAATTGGACTCTGTTTGGTTTTCCTTTTCTGCGATACTCAAAAACAAGGAAAAAACAGAAACTGGCACTGGGTTCTAGGTTAATAGGTTAGTCCCAAAAATCATATAAAATAGCATATAAATGCATATAAAACATCCAAGGTTTATAATATAATAGCATGGAACAATAAAAAATTATGGATACGTTGGAGACATATCAAGCATCCCCAAGCTTAATTCCTGCTCGTCCTCAAGTAGGTAAATGATAAAAACAGAATTTTTGATGTGGAATGCTACCTAACATATTTTTCGATATAATTCTCTTTATTGTGGCATGAATATTAAGATCCATAAGATTCAAGACAAAAGTTTAATATTGACATAAAAATAATAATACTTCAAGTATATTAACAAAGCAATGATGTCTTCTCAAAATGACATGGCCAAAGAGAGTTATCCCTACAAAATCATATAGTCTGGCTATGCTCCATCTTCACCACACAAAATATTTAAATCATGCACAACCCCGATGACAATCCAAGCAATTGTTTCATACTTTTTATGTTCTCTAACTTTTTCAATCTTCACGCAATACATGAGCGTGAGCCATGGACATAACACTATAAGTGGAATATAATGGTGGTTGTGGAGAAGACAAAAAGGAGAAGATAGTCTCACATCAACTAGGCGTATCAATGGGCTATGGAGATGCCCATCAATAAATATCAATGTGAGTGAGTAGGGATTGCCATGCAATGGATGCACTAGAGCTATAAGTGTATGAAAGCTCAAAAAGAAACTAAGTGGGTGTGCATCCAACTCGCTTGCTCACGAAGACCTAGGGCATTTTGAGGAAGCCCATCATTGGAATATACAAGCCAAGTTCTATAGTAAAAGATTCCCACTAGTATATGAAAATGACAACATAGGAGACTCTCTATCATGAAGATAATGGTGCTACTTTGAAGCACAAGTGTGGTAAAAGGATAGTAGTATTGACCCTTCTCTCTTTTTCTCTCATTTTTTTGTTTTTAGGGCCTTCTCTTTTTTTATGGCCTCTCTTTTTCTCTTTTTTTATTTTTCATTTTTCGTCTGGAGTCTCATACCAACTTGTGGGGGAATCATAGTCTCCATCATACTTTCCTCACATGGGACAATGCTCTAATAATATGACCATCACACTTATATTTTCTTACTACTCAAGAATTACAACTCGATACTTAGAACAAAATATCACTCTATATGCCTCCGGCGGTGTACCGGGATGTGCAATGACTCATGAGTGACATGTATCAAAGAATTGTGAATGGTGGCTTTGCCACAAATACGATGTCAACTACATGATCATGCAAAGCAATATGACAATGATGGAGCGTGTCATAATAAACGGAATGGTGGAAAGTTGCATGGCAATATATCTCGGAATGGCTATGGAAATGCCATAATAGGTAGGTATGGTGGTTATTTTGAGGAAGGTAAATGGTGGGTTTATGGTACTGGTAAAAGTTGTGTGGTACTAGAGAGGCTAGCAATGGTGGAAGGATGAGAGTGCGTATAATCCATGGACTCAACATCAGTCATAAAGAACTCATATACTTATTGCAAAAATCTATTAGTCATTGAAATGAAGTACTACGCACATGCTCCTATAGCGATAGATTGGTAGGAAAAGACCATTGCTCGTCCCCGACCGCCACTCATAAGGAAGACAATCAAAAAATAAATCATGCTCCGACTTCATCACATAACGGTTCACCATACGTGCATGCTACGGGAATCACAAACTTTAACACAAGTATATCTCAAGTTCACAACTACTCAACTAGCATGACTCTAACATCACCATCTTCATATCTCAAAACAATCATAAAGAATCAAACTTCTCATAGTATTCAATGCACTTTATATGAATTTTTTTATTATACACATCTTGAATGCCCATCATATTAGGACTAAATTCATATCCAAAGAAAATTACCAAGCTGTTTAGGACTCTCAAAATAATATAAGTGAAGCATGAGAGTTCATCTATTTCTTCAAAATAAAACCACCGTCGTGCTCTAAAAGGATATAAAGTGAAACATTAGAGCAAATGGCAAACTACTCCAAAAGATATAAGTGAAGATCAATGAGTAGTCGAATAATTATGCAACTATGTGAAGACTCTCTAACATTTAAGAATTTCAGATCTTGGTATATTATTCAAACAGCAAGCAAAACAAAAGAAAATAAAATGACGCTCCAAGCAAAACACATATCATGTGGTGAATAAAAATATAGCTCCAAGTAAAGTTACGGATGAACGAAGACGAAAGAGGGGATGCCTTCCGGGGCATCCCCAAGCTTAGGCTCTTGGTTGTCCTTGAATGTTACCTTGGGGTGCCTTGGGCATCCCCAAGCTTAGGCTCTTGCCACTCCTTATTCCATAGTCCATTGAATCTTTATCCAAAACTTGAAAACTTCACAACACAAAACTTAATAGAAAACTCGTAAGCTCCGTTAGTATAAGAAAATAAATCACCACTTAGGTACTATTGTGAACTCATTCTAAATTCATATTTGTGTAATATCTACTATATTCCAACTTCTCTATGGTTCATACCCTCAGATACTACTCATAGATTCATCAAAATAAGCAAACAACACAATGAAAACATAATCTGTCAAAAACAGAACAATCTGTAGCAATCTGGAGGTTTCGAATACTTCTGTCACTCCAAAAATTCTGAAATAAATTGGTGGACCCGAGGAATTTGTCTATTAATCATCTTCAAAAATAATCAACCTAAACTCACTCTCGAGTAAAAAAATGGCAGCTAATCTCGTGAGCACAAAAGTTTCTGTTTTTTACAGCAAGATCCCAAAGACTTCACCCAAGTCTTCCCAAAGGTTCTACTTGGCACAAACACTAATTAAAACATAAAACCACATATAAACAGAGGCTAGATGAATTATTTATTACTAAACAGTAAAAAAGGTAAAGAACAAAAATAAAATTGGGTTGCCTCCCAACAAGCGCTATCGTTTAACGCCCCTAGCTAGGCATGATGATTTCAATGATGCTCACATAAAAGATAAGAATTGAAACATAACGGGAGCATCATGAAGCATATGACAAGCACATTTAAGTCTAACCCACTTCCTATGCATAGGGATGTTGTGAGCAAACAACTTGTGGGAACAAGAATCAACTTGCATAGGAAGGTAAAACAAGGATAACTTCAAGATTTTCAACACATAGAGAGGAAACTTGATATTATTGCAATTCCTACCAGCAATATTCCTCCCTCATAATAATTTTCAGTAGCATCATGAATGAATTCAACAATATAAATATCACATAAAGCATTCTTTTCATGATCTACAAGCATAGAAAATTTACTATTTTCCACATAAGCAAATTTCTTCTCATGAATAGTAGTGGGAGCAAACTCAACAAAATAACTATCATGTGAGGCATAATCCAATTGAAAGTTAAAATCGTGATGACAAGTTTCATGGATATCATTATTCTTTCTAGCATACGTGTCACCACAATAATCATGATAGATAGGAGGGATGCTTTCATCATAATAAATTTGCTCATCAAAACTAGGGGGGCAAAAAATATCATCTTCATCAAACATAGCATCCCCAAGCTTGTGAATTTGCATATCATTAGCATCATGCATATTCAAAGAATTCGTACTAACAACATTGCAATCATGCTCATCATTCAAATATTTAGTGCCAAACATTTTAATGCATTCTTCTAACACTTGGACACAATTATCGGAATCCTTATTTTCACGAAAGATATTAAAAAGATGAAGCATATGAGGTACCCTCAATTCCATTTTTCTGTAGTTTTCTTTTATAGACTAAACTAGTGATAAAACAAGAAACTAAAAGATTCGATAGCAAGATTTAAAGATATACCTTCAAGCACTCGCCTCCCCGGCAATGGCGCCAGAAAAGAGCTTGATGTCTACTACACAACCTTCTTTTTGTAGACATTGTTGGGCCTCCAAGTGCAGAGGTTTGTAGGACAGTAGAAAATTTCCCTCAAGTGGATGACCTAAGGTTTATCAATCCGTGGGAGGCGTAGGATGAAGATGGTCTCTCCCAAACAACCCTACAACCAAATAGCAAAGGGTCTCTTGTGTCCCCAACACACCCAATACAATGGTAAATTGTATAGGTGCACTAGTTCGGCGAAGAGATGGTGATACAAGTGCAATATGGATGGTAGATATAGGTTTTTGTAATCTGAAAATATAAAAACCACAAGGTAACTAATGATAAAAGTGAGCAAAAACAGTATTGCAATGCGTTGAAACAAGGCCTAGGGTTCATACTTTCACTAGTGCAAGTTCTCTCAACAATAATAACATAATTGGATCATATAACTATCCCTCAACATGCAACAAAGAGTCACTCCAAAGTCACTAATAGCGGAGAACAAATGAAGAGATTATTGTAGGGTACGAAACCACCTCAAAGTTATCCTTTCTGATCGATCTATTCAAGAGTCCGTAGTAAAATAACAAGAAGCTATTCTTTCCGTTCAATCTATCCTAGAGTTCGTACTAGAATAACACCTTAAGACACAAATCAACCAAAACCCTAATGTCACCTAGATACTCCAATGTCACCTCAAGTATCCGTGGGTATGATTATACGATATGCATCACGCAATCCCAGATTCATCTATTCAACAAACACAAAGAACTTCAAAGAGTGCCCCAAAGTTTCTACCGGAGAGTCAAGATGAAAACGTGTGCCAACCCCTATGCATAAGTTCACGAGGTCACGGAACTCGTAAGTTCATCACCAAAACATACATCAAGTGGATCACATGATATCCCATTGTCACCACAGATAAGCACATGCAAGACATACATCAAGTGTTCTCAAATCCTTAAAGACTCAATCCGATAAGATAACTTCGAAGGGAAAACTCAATTCATCACAAGAGAGTAGAGGGGTAGAAACATCATAAGATCCAACTATAATAGCAAAGCTCGCGATACATCAGGATCGTGCCGAATCAAGAACACGAGAGAGAGAGATCAAACACATTGCTACTGGTACATACCCTCAGCCCCGAGGGTGAACTACTCCCTCCTCGTCATGGAGAGCGCCGAGATGATGAAGATGGGAACCGGAGAGGGATTCCCCCCTCAGGCAGGGTGCCGAAATGGGTCTAGATTGGTTTTCAGTGGCTACAGAGGCTTGCGGCGGCGGAACTCCCGATTGAGGTTTCTTTCTGGAAGTTTGGGTATATATTAGAGGTGTTGGAGTTGGGAACAAGTCAGGGGGTCCCCGAGGCGGCCACGAGGTAGGGGGCGCGCCCAGGGGGTAGGGCGCGCCCCCACCCTCGTGGTGGCCTCGGGACTCTTATGGTCCATCTCCGGTACTCCGTGGGATTCTTCTGGTCCAAAAATGATCTCCGTGAAATTTCAGGTCAATTGGACTCCGTTTGGTTTTCCTTTTCTGTGGTACTCAAAAACAAGGAAAAAACAGAAATTGGCACTGGGCTGTAGGTTAATAGGCTAGTCCCAAAAATCATATAAAATAGCATATAAATGCATATAAAACATCCAAGGTTGATAATATAATAGCATGGAACAATCAAAAATTATAGATACGTTGGAGACGTATCAACCCCCGCCATGAGCCCTGTTCGAATTGGACTATGGGGAGGGGCGGCGGCCCCTCCTTCCTTCTCTTCCCCCCTCGTTCCGTGCTGACGAAACTCTCCCTCGGCCTCAACTAGATCAAGAGTATGAGGGACATCACCGAGCTGAACGTGTGCAGACCGTGGAGGTGCGTGCGTTTGGTACTTGATCAGTTGGACTGCGAAGACGCTCGACTACATCAACCGTGTTTCATAACGCTTCTGCTTTCGGTCTATGAGGGTATGTCGACATACTCTCCCCCCTCGTTGCTATGCATCTCCTAGATAGATCTTGCGTGATCGTAGGAATTTTTTTGAAATACTGTGTTCCCCAACAGCGGTAGCACGGGCCATTGATCTACAACAACATAGATATGCAAAAACTATTAGGTACTGAGATCATGATAAATTAAAGTTCAATTAATCATATTACTTAAGAACTCCTACTTAGATAGACATCCCTCTAGTCATCTAAATGATCACATGATCCATATCAACTAAACCATGCCCGATCATCACCTGAGATGGAGTAGTTTTCAATGGTGAACATCACTATGTTGATCATATCTCCTATATGATTCACGTTCGACCTTTCGGTCTCAGTGTTCCGAGGCCATATCTGCATATGCTAGGCTCGTCAAGTTTAACCCGAGTATTCTGCATGTGCAAAACTGGCTTGCACCAGTTGTATGTGAACGTAGAGGTTATCACACCCGATCATCATGTGGTGTCTCAGCACGACGAACTATAGCAATGGTGCATACTCTGGGAGAACACTTATACCTTGAAATCTAGTGAGGGATATCTTATAATGCTACCGTCGTACTAAGCAAAATAAGATGCATAAAGGATAAACATCACATGCAATCAAAATATGTGACATAGTATGGCCATCATCATCTTGTGCCTTTGATCTCCATCTCCAAAGCACCGTCATGATCTCCATCGCCACTAGCTTGACACCTTGATCTCCATCGTAGCATCGTTGTCATCTCGCCAACTATTGCCTCCATGACTATCGCTACCGTTTAGTGATAAAGTAAAGCAATTACATGGCGGTTGCATTTCATCACTACAAAAAAAGACACATCTGTGACATTTTGGGCAGAACGGAATTTTTTTGTCATACACATGACACTTCTATGACGATAATTGTGACAAAACCCGGTATCATCATAGATGTGGTGGGCTCCTACTTCTATGACAGAAAATCATGACAGAAAATGGGCTTTTCGTCCTGGGCGGGCCGGAGACGCAGCTGCATGACATTCTTTGGGCCGTCCATGACGGAAAAACCGTGGTAGAAGCGAGGGGGAGGAAAATTTCGGGGAGTTCCCGGTTACGGTGGGAGGTCGGGGGCCGAGCGATGCGTGTTTCTCTCGTACACGTACGCGCGCGTGTGCAAGGCGTTGGCTCTAACTGAACCCGAGCGAGGCGTTGGGCTCTAACTGAACTCGAGCGATTGCACTGCAGGCTATGCGTTACTGAACCCGAGCGATTGCACTGCAGGCTATGCATTACTGAACCCGAGCGATCGATCGATGGCTGTTAACTGAACCTGATCGAGCGATTCCTTCGCTACTGCTGCTAACTGAAGCCGATCGATGCTGCCTCTGGGATGAACAGTGAGCATTGCGGGGGGTTTGGATGAACAGTGAGCGGTGGCATTGCCTCTGTATGAACAGGACCCCATGGTGTGGTGGAGGGCTGGATGAACAGTAGACGGTGGAGGGGTGCCCGGGGAGGGGTGGTTGAATAGGAACCCGTGGTGTGGAGGGCTGGATGAATAGTAGACGGTGGAGGGGTGGTTGAACAGTAGCCGGTGGAGTAGCGCGAGGTGGAGGCTGGATGAATAGGAGCCCGTGGAGGCTGGAGGAGGTCAACGGTAGCCCGTGGAGGCTGGAGGAGGTCGACGGTGGAGATGAACAGTATCCCGTGGAGTCCCGTTTTGTGGCACGCCACACCCCTCCAGATGAACAGGACCACCGTTTCGACCGTAGGATGTCCATTTCGTCCGTTTTGCGGTACGACACACCCCTCCCGATCAACAGGACCCCCGTTTCGACCGTAGGAGGTCCGTTTCATCCATTTTGCGGTACGCCACACCCCTCCCGATCAACAGGACCCCCGTTTCGACCGTAGGAGGTCCGTTTCCTCCGTTTTGCGGTACGCCAGACCCCTCCCGATCAACAGGACCCCGTTCAGGCCTCGTTTCCATCGCCTATTCCGTCCAAGCCCTCCCGATGAACACGACCACACATTTCGTTCCGACCCATCCGGTTGGCTCCTACGCGTTTCATTGCCTCCCGATGAACACGACGCATTTTGTTGCCTCCCCATGAACACGACGACGATGCTGCCTCCCGATGAACACGACGACGACGCTGTTTCTCCGTTCCGACCCAGCCATGTACATGAGCCCTAGCCGTACGTATGCGTGAGTAGGCGTTCGAGACCCAGCCCGTATGTACGTACGTGTACATGCTACGTGCGCGCCTCTACTAAAACACGTGCGCGCCTCTACTACGATACGTGCGCGCCTCTACATCGACCAATATATATGTACGTACACGTTCGCGACCAGAATGACAACGCTACGTACGCTTCGACCAGGTGGGTCCCGACTATCAGGCACTTCCTTGCGTGCGAAGATGTAGCTGGTGGGTCCCAGCAGTCAGGGGGGCGAATCGTTTTTTTTCCCGGACACACTTCCTTGCGTGCGAAGGTGTAGCTGGTGGGTCCCAGCAGTCAGGGGGAAACGTTTTTCTCGCAAAATACGGTGGCCCGTCCGGTGGGTCCCCGCTGTCAGGTGGAGCAATAATTATTTTGCACGTAATAAGGAGGCACTTCCTTGTTGCGGCCGTGGACCCAGCTGTCAGCCTCTCCACGTACAGTCCACGTCCGATGGAAGCCGTTCCTTGACCACATTGACCACGCTGCGCTGAGAGCACCAGGGCGGTGGACGACAGCGAGGCCTAGGAAGGGGACGGCGCGGAGCCGGGGAAGATGCGGCAGTGGATGCCCACGCGTAGAGGAGTACGAGGGTTCAGTGGTTCGCTGCGGTGTGAGGCTGCCGTCGCCGCAGAATAACAGGGGGTGTGGGTGAGTAGAGGGATGGCCTGGCTAGCGGTGGGAGTAGTAGGGCGGTGAGGCCTCCGCCGCATCGCAGCCGGCCACGGGAGGCAGGAGCACGAGGCACGACCGGTGCTGGTTTGGGCGGCTGGAGCAAGAAGACCAGAGGTTGAAGAAGCACTACGGCCGTTGGATGGGCATCGTACGGTCACTGGAGCTAGAATCGTGCATATATTGACTAAGTTGACAAAGCCCTCTGTCCCCGTCAACTTAGTAGGCCCACAAGTCAGCCTGCCACTATACTGGGTCCCAGCTAACAGGGGGAGTATTCATTTTTTTGTGCATAATAAGGAGGCACTTCCTTGCGTGCGAAGATATAACTGGTGGGTCCGAGCTATCAACGGCGGTAACATTTTTTCACGAAATATAGAGGCCCTTTCGATGGGTCCCAGATGTCAAGTGGAGGAATCATTATTTTGCGCGTAATAAGGAGGCATTTCCTTGCGTGCGGCCGTGGACCCAGCTGTTGGCCTCTCCACGTACAGTCCACTTCAGATGCATGTCGGTCGTTGACCATGTTGACCAGGCCGCGCCGAGAGCACCAGGGCGGTGGACGACAGCGAGGCCTAGGAAGGGAACGAGACGGAGGCAGGGAAGACTCGGCAGTTGTTTCCCACGCGGAGGGGAGTACGACTGTACGAGGGTTTACTGGTTCGTCTGCCGTCGCCGAAGAATAACAGCAGGTGTGGTTGAGTAGAGGGATGGCTAGGCCAACGATGGGAGTACGGTGGGGCGGTGAGGCCTGCGCGGCAACACAGCCGGTCGCGGGGAGGAGGGAGCAGGCAGTCCTCCCACCGACGCTTGTTTGAGCAGCTGGAGCAGGAAGAGCAGAGATTGAAGAAGCACGACGGCCATTCGATGGACATCCAACAGTCACTGCTTGTGCGTCAACCTTTTTTTAGGAAAGCCTCAAATCTGTGGAAAACAGCATACATCCCATTTGCTAATTCTTAAGGTTTTTTTGGATCCCATATTCTTTTTGTTAGCATTACAACCCATATTGTGGCCACTGTTAAAACATTATACGAAATTTTGCATATTTCGGTGCGGTCTGAACTGTTTTTAATCCCAAAATTTTGACTCACATTCAAACTGATTTTAAAAATAAATGTATATCAATATAAAATCCAACAAATTCTCCACGCATAAAAATTAATGTAATTTAAAATCTCGAAATGAAAAAAAAGATATTTGAAACTAATTGCCGGTTTGATGTGTTTTAAAAATGTACAACCCATTTCTCATTACTGATGGGCCATTTTGTCGGCCAGCCGAATGAAAGCTCTCCTCGTCTTGAAAGATTTGCAGCCCAACAGGCGTGACAAAGTGACTTACTTGGCAAATCACAAAAAAACTGGGCTGTAGCCGTGGACCCAGCTGTTAGTCCATTTGTTTTTTAGTCCATTTGGTGGGCTTGGTGAAACAATGATGTAGCATCTATGCAGCCTGTTTAAATCCCATTTGCATTTTTCTCAAAATCCGTAGACTCGCTGGGCTGGGTGAAAATATCATGTTGGGCTAGACGGAGAAATGTTATAAAAACATAAACACATGATTGCACGTCAGTAAAATCTTTGCAAGCTTATGTACGCAATCACTAGGAGTTAACTTGCCAAGTTATATATATACAATTATTATTATTATTTTGTAAGAACTTTCAACTTACGAAATAAAATATCATTTTAATTTGATGAGTTAATAGTACGTGGGGTATTATTATTTTTTAGGCTAGACGTGGGACATTTGAGTTGGTTCTAGGGGAAAGTACTGGGATAAAACTTAGTTTACATCGAAAAAGAAAGTGGGAGAAAATTCAGAGACCTGCTGGGTCCACCTGAGGAGGGGAATATGTTGGGAGGAAGGAGATTCAAAGCACCGCAGTCGAGTGAACTAGTTTTTTTACGGACAAGTGAACTAGTTTACATACATAAGCAAATAGCCACTAAAAAAAGCAATCAGGTTAATGGGTTCTTAAAATAAATATTTCGGACAAAACAGATAATTACGATACATAGGCTAATGCATGAAACACTCGGATGATAAAGGTGCTTATAAACAGATAAAGTACAACATCTAGACCTTCCTGGCACGCTTGATCATGACGTTGCGGCTGTCCGTGTACTCGTCGGTTACGGGAAGCAGACACGCCCTCATGTCCAAGATCTGCATGTACATGTCTTAGCATGCGTATGCGTCCTTGGCCGCGTAGGTTATGTAGGCTAGATCCAGAGATACCTCCCATGTGTTCAGGTCATCTTCTTTCATGTTGGCGTATCAGGGGTCGATGATGGTCTCAGTGAGGTCAACCACGGAGTCCTTCTCCTGCCTGTTGCTGATGATCTTGTATTGCTTCTGGATGTCGACAAGCTTGTTGCACCAGATGGCCGAATTGTCACGTTCTTCCTTATCTCCATCATAGCAAAGGTGCAGTCGGCGCTGCTGATGAAACGGGCGAATGCTCCAGAACCTGGTGCAGCCATAGGACTGAGGCGAGGCAGAGCTTCACCGAGTCCGTATCGTTGGTGTACATCACATTCAACTTGGTGCAGCCATAGGACTGAACGGCGAACTCAAAGGGGAACTCCTTGCTGAAGTCCATATCCAGCAGGCTCACCCCTCGGGTCGCCATTGGAGTCTCTTCGAGTGAACGAGTGTGTAGGCGGCGGCAGCAGTTCGTTTTTCAGCTCTTGGGGAACTGGATTCAACAGTAAGCTGAGTGGGTACATGCGACAACAGTTACTACCCCTCCCTCGTCCGCTGCACGCCTAGCAAAAGATTCACCCTCGGCCACACGTCGGTTCATGAGCGGGTCTGTATTGGTACTGTAATAACTTGAGTTAGTGGTCAGTTTACTTAAATTTAATTAGCTTTAATAGAAATTTGTACTTAAAACAAGCAATGCATTCGCTCATTCTATCAGTGCCACAGGATCAACATGCACAACAATTAGAATTATTATTCTCAGGACGCACACGATCAGCACATTTGTCGCACTTTCACAAAGATAATACTACCAATTTTGAACTGTTTGTTATGGTTGTTATCCTCTGCATCATCATGCCGTGTTTCCCAGCTTGCAAGATTCAGAACCAACAAATAAGATCCAAATAATAAGTACAACAATGATGCCTACACATCTCATTGATTCCCAGCTTGCAAGATTCAGAACCAACAAATAAGATCCAAATAATAAGTACAACAAAGATGCCTACACATCTCACTGATTCCCAGCTTGCAAGATTCAGAACCAACCCATTAGAGCCTTTTGATAAAGTGAATATCGGGATTAAATCCATCTTGGCTAGCCATGTCATACAATCAAAGAACTTGGCGAATGCTCTTGACCGTCACAACATCTGTAGTTGAGTATTCCTGTTTGCACAGCATGTTTGCACAGCACAAACAAGGAGACAGGAGAGCATGATTTCGCTTTAATAGCGGCCTCCTTGAACTCAACCTCTAGCTCTACTTGGATGAGGTTTGCCTGGAGTTCCATGATTCAATTCATGCGCCTTTTTCTGCAGTTCACCTGAAATGAAGCAAAGATTGCATCATTCAGCTAGCAAGAAGTACTTGCTCTTGTGAGCTGTCAGGTTCTTCTTTAGTAGTTGCACTAAAATTGAGGAACATTAAGGTTGATTGTCCGACTCATGTAAGGTGCAACTATAATTTTCTTATCCTTTTGTGCAGTTCCACTAAAATAAAGTTCCATTGTGGTGACAGTGACGGCTCCATCTTGCAAAGGCTAATAAAATGTTGCACGAGATTACCAGCAGAACTTGACGGAGATTTTGGAAACTCCAATCACCATTTTGTGCAGTTCCACCAAAATTGAGAGATGTTGCCCATGTGACATTTTAGTTGAACTGCACAAGACACTCATTCCAAAAAAATTGTTTTGTGCAGTTCACCAAAAGGTCACAATAGCAACATGGATATCCCTATCTGCACAAAAAGATAGAAAGTAAGCAGTTGCTGGTCAATAAGAATATACGAAACATATACAAAATGAAAAGAAGCATCTTAATTATGTTCATGGCAATCACGCAAGGACAGTAGAAATTTTAAAACGTCAGCAATGCTTCATGTTACCAGAAGCATTACGATCAACAATGAGATTCCTCAAATATGGGATTACTTTAATGGTGGCATTGCTTGTTTACTAGACACAGTAAATCAATAGCAGCTAAAGAGTTGGTTTAAGGGCATGGGACCGTGGGGACACCAGGACACTCAGTAGCGTAAAGGAGCAACTTACTTATCATACTAGGGAAAACAACAGGAGTGCCATTGTACTATGTGAGGGCAGCAAATCTAATCCTGGAGACCTTTTACTATGTGAGGGCAGCAAATCTAATCCTGGAGACCTTTTACTATGTGAGGGCTGCAAATCTAATCCTGGAGACCTTTTACTATGTGAGGGCAGCAAATCTAATCCTGAGACCTTTTACTATGTGAGGGCAGCGAATCTAATCCTGGAGACCTTTTACTATGTGATGGAAGCAAATCTAATCCTGGACATACTCTGTTGACTTGTCCACGAGCCGCCACTTTCTATCCCTTTTTCAACCAATAATAGATCTGTTCCTTTTCCAGTTTGTACTGCGTTTTCCCATTATTTCCCTTTTCAACCAAGAGATCGGTTGGGTATCCGGTCTCTACTACTTTCACCATATTATTTCCTCTTTGAATCAAGTCCTAGATTCATGCTACAACTTTCCCCCCTTTCTTTGTTGTTTGAACAAAGCCCTAGATTCGAATACATGAAGTAGCTTTACCTCTAATAATACTAAAGATTTAGGTGGCTTTGGAAGAGCTGATGGGAGTAGAAAAAGATGCACATGCGGACACGTGGGGAGCTGGGGCAGTAGAGCAAGGCCGCTTTCGAAGAACTTATACCTGAGGGTCACCGGGATGTCGGCGGCGGCAGGTCGGATCTGCGGACAATACGACAGGGAGGAAGAAGGCTCGGAGGACCTCCCGAGCCGGCCATGTGTTGAAGAGAACGGCACGGGTAGAGGATCGGGCCCCTCCGACAGCTGTGGGTTTCCTCCCTCGGCGGTGATGACCGCATGAATGATGCACCTTTTAGTCCTCTACACACACCGGCCGAAGGGATCCGGCCGGATCTGTGACCAGCGGTGAGCAGCGAGAAAATGTCGCTACTGCCATCTTGTTTATATCTGGAGAGGATGAGAGAATGAAGAGAGCAACCCTAGTAAAGCAAGCGATCAGGCCCCTGCGTCCATATATAGTGGAGTGATTATCTTTTTCTCTCTCCACAACAAGCGTTTCAATTTGTGTACGTGGCATTAAAGAAAAGAAACTCTCTATTTAAGGTGACTACTATACGACTCCTACTTACTACTAGTAGTACTACAATATTGTTCACTTGTGCTCCCTGCCCCTCCATTCATTGAACAACCCCACGGGTGAATAAACATACAATAAGTACTGTATTTATATAGTACGAACAAGCTCGAACTATTTTCGTGTAGTTAAAAGTTGAGGGCGGGGCTTTTCCCGGGCAGTACGCGCGGCAGTTTTTGGTTAGGGCCAGAAGACTATTTTAATTTATTTATTTTAAACTTCGAGACGGCCACATAGCATGGAGCCGACCCCAATGATTTTAAGCTTACAGGCACGGTACACGCTATCCTAGACTACTATACACATGAAACTGCCACACGCGCGTCTGAGCTGCGCTTGGCTCTTCGCCTCTTCGGGAAGTCAAACAATGATGGAATACTACTGCACTGGAGGAGGAGTACAGTACGCTTATGGCCATCTGACACCGATTGAACTGCTGCATGTCCACCGCGTGCGGGAGGGAGAGCGTGTAGCGAAAGCTTCTCCTAGTCTTGCCAGCCACCATGCTCATGGGCGAGGGAGGGACGCTCCTGCCTTTGTGTGTATGACAGGTGGGCCCTACAGCTGTGTGGCCAACCTGTCATACAGCCAAAGGCAGGTGCAGTTAAGTCCGCGAGGGAGAGGATAATCAAACTTCTCGTTGATGTATGAGTTGACACGACACATCAAAGCACTGCACTCGATATATTTCAATAATTTGCGTGTGTGACTCCTAGATGCAGAGGCCCGGGGTCATCATCCTCCTTTTCGAGAAAAAACAGACGCGTGTGTGAGAGGACGAGTGCGTGTGTGCACCTCTTCTCTTCCTGTATAACGTACTACTAAACTCAGAGTACAAGTTTTTGTGGGTGGCACGATGGTGCGTGCGAGAAGTCCCGAGAGATAGGTTTAATGCATTAGTTGCAATGCATGCATGCATAAAGTACATGCATTGGTCAATTTTCTCTTAATACTTGCATGCAATGATTTAATGCACCTTGGAATCTGAACATGTGTTGGGGAACAACCAAATTGAGCCTTATAAAATGGAAAAACTAAAATTTTGAGATAAGCCCTATAAAATCGGGAAGGAGGGAGTAGCAAAAGAAGTACTCCATCTGGGAATAGTGCTGCACTTCGAAACTAGAACCGTCAATAAATTTTGAGCTTGCGTCTCGTCACATTCCAAATTACTCCATGCTATATTGAATTGCAAACCTATTCACACCGGTCACAACCTAAACGGTTTCCCACTTAGGAGCGTATTAGTACTCGGTTATAAATACTAGTATGCCAAGATGACTGCACATTCCTCCTCAACTCCTCATCCACAAAAATAAACAAGTCATTCAACATCCTTCCCTTCTGTCTGCCATGGCCAGCGTGAGTTCTGGGTCGAGAAATTGCCACCAGGGAGAGGCAAGCATGGAAGCGGAAGCACGAGAGATGTCCCGCTTCGCTGCGAGAGTAGCCGACATGTCCCGCCACGCGGAATTAGCAGCACAGAGGTCCCGCCGCGCCGCTGAAGTAGCACGGAGGTCCCGCCGCGCCGTCGATGCAGCAGATTGGTCCGGCCGCGCCACGGAAGCAGCAGCGATGTCCCGCCGCGCCGCGGTGGCCTAGGAAAATTTCTCACGGGCAGGCAACGACTATTACAGGTGCATGCATGCGATCGTCCATAGCCATATGGATCAGATCTCCGGCTCGACGAGGTTGCAGGATGACATGATAGCCTCGTTTGAACAAGCTACCGGCATCATCCGGCAACTAAGGGAGGGCAATGAGAGGCTCCGGGCCGAGCGCGACCTGCTGAGGGAGAAGATCGTCCGAAGTGCAGACCTGCAGGAGGAGACCAGTGCCTTGTTGAAGAAACTTATGGACGAGAATGACATGGTCCGCAACGAGCGCTAAAGGCTAGTGTAGGAATCTGTGGATGTTCTCAAGCAGCGTCTTGAGGACACGAAAGAGCTCACCGCAGCTCGTCGCGGAGACTAGTTTCCTGGTTTCTTTTGATGTAATAATCGTTTAGGATGTGGATTGTGTCGTCGGTTGTGAAATGTTGGGTTCTAGCGCGGATGTTTGGCCTTTATTGGCCTCTTGGGATGTTGCGATTTCAATCTGGTAGCTTTTAGTCCTTCGTGTTAGGCTGGAGTTGTGCTAAACTTCTTGTGAATTGTGGTGGTTTTCAGTAATGAAAATCGGAAGGGGCAAGCCCTTCTTTGATCAAAAAAAAATTAATCGTCCTTATATATTCATCAGTCTTGCTATAAGTCGCAGTAGATGCTATATAGGTCCATCGGATCTTACATCAAGATCTGTGCTTTCAGATTTTCTTTTCTCTCTCCTAAATCTCAGTCGAGTGAGACATAGCCACGCCATTAAACAGAGGCTCGGTCACCATTAATGGAGACCTTGGGAGAGAGGTGGACGGCAGATGGAGGTGAAAGGGCTCTCCTCCCGATAAGCACGCGCAGGGGTCTGATCGCACGCCTCTCGTACTCAAATAGCTACCCTGCACGGCGCATCCTAGCTAATAAAAAATGGGGACGCATGGCGGCACGTAAACGGTACTAGTAAGTAGAACGCCCACGGTTTCAATAATACTTGTGTTTCCGATTGTAACGTGACATCACTTGTTCCAAAACGACTTTGTTGATTGTTAATGTGTGCGCCTTCGCAAATCGGACTGCAAATTTACCACAACATGTTGGTGCCATGTCATGGCACCAAGCCAAGTTTCATTATTTTCATGCGTGTTTTGGATTTATAGGAATTAAAAAACTAAGTTTCTCAATGTTTCCAACCCAGCCACGACGCCCAGAATTTTGAATTTCATTCCCATTTCTTGCATGGAACCTAGAAATTTACCCGAGGACACACATGTGATTTTTCAACCAACTTTGGTGCACTGGAACATGTGCTTGTATTTCAAATTTGAATTATGCACACAAAGGTGACACGTTCCCTCCCAGAACCACGAGCCTTCTTGAGAGAAGCTCCGATTTGCAAGAAGCTTATACCAAAATTTGTTCCTATTTGGCCAAAAAAAATTACCACGGCATGGTACTACCATGACATGACACCATGCCAAGTTTCATGATTTTAAAATCAAGTTTCTCAATGTTCTCGACCGAGCCACGATGCCCAGATGTTTGAATTTTATTCTCATTTTTTGCATGTGACCTACTCCCTCCTTCCATCTATATAGGGCCTAATGTGTTTTTCAAGACAGCCTTTGACTATTGACAAGATTAATAGCACATGAGATGTATACTATGAAAATTATATTATTGGAAGCTCCTTTGACATACAAAATTCAAGGTATGCTTTGTGTAAGTTGCATGTCATATATTATTGCTCTAATGTTTGGTCAAAGTTAGCCTCGAAAAACGCATTAGGACCTATATAGATGGAAGGAGGGAGTAGAAATTCACCCGAGGACACAAATGTGATTTTTCAACCAACTTTGGTGCACGGGAGCATGTGCTTGTAGTTCAAATTTGAATTATGCACATTAAATGACCAAAAACTCAATTAATGTGTAAATAAGGCCAAACGAAGCCGGAATAATTCCAAAATTTAACAGGGCACTCATGTAGTTCTATGTTGCCTTTGTAAATAAACTCAAGGGGGACAATGTATATCGTTTCACACTCAAAGGTGGCACGTTCCCTCTCAGAACCATGGGCCTTCTTGAGAGAAGCTTCAGTTTGCAAAAGCTTATACCAAAATCTGTTCCTATTTGGCCAATTTTTTTACCACAACATGGTAGTACCATGACATGACATCCATGCCAAGTTTCATGATTTTTAGACGTGTTTTGGATTTACAAGAATTTTAAAACCAAGTTTCTCAATGTTCTCGGCCGAGCCACGATGCCCAGATGTTTTAATTTTATTCTCATTTCTTGCATGGGACCTAGAAATTCACCCGAGCACACAAATGTGATTTTTCAACCAACTTTGGTGCACGAGAGCATGTGCTTGTAGTTTAAATTTGACTTATGCACATTAAATGACCAGAAACTCAATTAATGTATAAAAAACGACAAACGAACCCGGAATAGTTCCAAAATCTAACAGGGCACTAATGTAGGTCTATGTTGCCTTTGTTAAGAAACTCAAGGGGGGGCAGCGTATATCGTTTCACACTCAAAGGTGGCACGTTCCCTCTTAGAACCATGAGCTTCCAAATCGGCCCAATTTTTTTACCAGAACATGTTAGTGCCATGACATGACACCATGCCAAGTTTCATGATTTCCAGGCGAGTTTTGGATTTACATGAATTTAAAATCAAAGTTTCTCGATGTTCTCGGCCGAGTCATGACGCCCAGATGTTTGAATTTCATTGTCATTTCTTCCATGGGACCTAGAAATTCAACTAAGGACACACATGTGATTTTTCAACCCACTTTGGTGCACCGGAGCGTGTGCATGCAATTCATATTTAGATTATGCACATTAAAAGTCCAGAAACTCAATTAATGTATAAAAAAGCCAGATGAACCCGAAATAATTCCAAAATTTAATAGGGCACTGATATAGTTCTATGTTGCCTCTGTAAATAAAATCAGGGGGGAGGCAGCGTATATCTTTCGCACACAAAGGTGACACGTTCCCTCTCGGAACCACGAGGCTTGTTGAGAGAATCTCTGGTTTTGCAAGAGGCTTATATCAAAACTTGTCCCAATTCAGCCAAAAAATATACGTATGAAAACAGGGTTTAGATTATCCCAAACATCTCGCTACCTAGACCAATAATGTACTATGATTTGAATTCAACATAAAATGGATACAAATATTTGAATTGGAGAGCGTATGGTACATGTAGTTCGTAGTGAAATATGATTACTGCTATATGTATGTTTTTTGTTATCAAGATAATATTTAAATTATTGTGTAACTTGACAACAATCATATTCAAATAAGGAAAATTGATTCAAATTTAGTCCATATGGTAGACGACAATATATATGTTCACATGGTGGAGTAAAATGTTCATATATGATGGAAGATCAAAATGTACGACTACATCAATTATAAACTGCAAGGTCACCTAACGATATATTCGAATTCAACATAATGTGGATTCAAAAATTGAAATTCGAGATCATGGCATCTGTAATCATATAAAAAGGGACATTACTCTTTCTTTGGTGGGAATTGATTTGTTTTTTGTTGTTGTTGAGGGAAGTGCGAATCGATTTGGTACTGTGCAGGGTAATCTTGTTCTCCTGATTTTTTTTACATTTTTCTTGTGGTTTTTTCAATGGCATCTATAGCAATATAGTAAAAGGGGACATGACTCTCTTGTGTCTTGTATGAATTGTTTTTTTACACATTAAGTTTGTTCTCCCGAACAAGGAATCCGCACCTTGTTATCCCGAAATTTTCAAGCTCGAGTATCTTTTGTCTCACCTGCTTTGAAACTCCGGCTTCTTCAACCCGCGCCGCGCCTTGTTATCCCGAAACTTGGACGCACGCGAGAACTCCCTCCTCATCCGAAATCGCTCCTGCAGCCCAGACACGTGAAATCCCCCTTCTACCCCTCAGCCGGAAATGAAGCTCCACGTCGCGGTGTCAAAACCGGTGGGGGTACGCTGGTAACTTACCCTACATATCGGACAAGCGCGTCCCTAAGCTTGGCTGCCCCTCCCCCTTCGCCCCCCATTCGTACACCGAGGCCGCCATAACCCGCGAAACCCCACGCTCCTCCGTCGGCCTACCGACCGCCGCCCAGCCGGAGACTCTTCCTCGACTACGTCGTCCACCGCAACAGCTCGCCGTCCCTCATCCACTGCACCGGATGAGGATCCATTGTCGATCTCGTCGTCCCGCCGGATCAGCCGCCCCGTCCTCCACCTCCAAGGAGCTGCCCCGATGTTCGCCTCGTCTATCGCGCCACCTCAATCCCCATAGTGCCGTCTTGACCTGCCCCACCAGAACCGCATCACCCTCACCAATTCCTCCGATGAAGCTGAGGCCAACTCGGCGCCACCAAGGAGGTTCTGTACTCACCGCTGCATTTTATCTTTTATTCGATCTCACTGGGCTGCCGGTGCTCGATACCGAGCAGACATGGCGTGTCTCCATCGACGGTGCTGTCGCTGGCCACATCATCCACGGTGTCTCTCCCCCATGTCGTTGCTTCCTTGGCAGCGACTTCCACAATGGCACTAGCTGCAGCTGCTCCATCTCTCGCTCGCGTTGCAGCTCTGTTCTTGCTGTCGGTCGTGCTGCTGCACTACTCCTGCTTTCGTTCGTGCTGCTGCTCTGCTCTTGCTCTCGCTTGCGCTGCTGCTACTGCACGACCTCCGGCAGCTACAGGAGTTGCTGCTTTAGCACTCGCTCGCGGTGCTACTGCACGACTTTCTCTCTACTAGTGCATTCCCTGCTCGAGCGTCTACTGATTTAGATCACTGCTTCTCTGCTACTAGTGCTCGAACACCCTAAACATCTATTGCAATGCTCTGTTACTAGTTTAATCAGTTTCGACAGTAAAATTCAGTTTCGACTGTGAAGTTCATTTTCTTCAGTTAAGTTCGAAGTGAACAGTACTTATAACATCTGTCAGAGCGGCCGTGGTGCGGCTGATGCGTTTTACATCTAGCACTTTTTGGTGATGTATTTTACATCATCTATTGCAGATGATATTAGGGTCCCACTTCAGATTAACGTTGTCTGTCTTGTCATGCTTCAGCCTCATTGCCGTACACCTTAGCGGAGCTGCTCCAACGACGGAACCGTCCATCACAGCAGAGCAGTACCCTCAGCACCGTTTCCAGAGGCCTCGGATCTTCTTCCCCGCCTCCGATAGTCACACCAGCATCATCACCATCCTCCACATCCAACCCAATGATGCTGAGGTGCACAAGGCTATGCCAAAGAGGTTGTACACTCGTCGCATCACTTTGTTTCTCCATTCCTCTGTTCTTCCAATTCATGTGAGCCAAACACCCAGGTTGACTGAAATCCTATGTTTCCAAATGCTCTATTTTGCATGTGCATTCCTATCCTATTTCTGTGTTTTTCCTGTCCCTGCGTTTATAGAATCCTCCAATTCTAAGGAGCCCTTAAAGATTTACTTCATTTTCAGATAGGCGTCAAAGAAAACTCTGTGTGTTATGTCCTGCTCCTGCCGTGCCGTCATCCACCCCACCTGAGGTGCACCATCGACAGAAACATTCACTGCAACAGAGATCCCCCCTGCAAACTTCCTTTCACCACCTCAGATCATCTTCCCTGTTGCCAGTAGCCACGCCAACTGCATTACCATCATCGACTGAGCAGATGAACCTGAGGACTACACAGTTCCGGAAGAGAGGTCGCTGTCTTTCGTGTTTGCTTACGTTATACATCGGCTATTATTACCTGCTACTTTATCGTTCAATCTTGAGTTTTGAATTGCCCATGGGTCTCATATCGAGCCAGCAACGAATAGTATATGTCTACTATCTGGTTCATCTGGGTTCTTCTATGTGGTTCATGTTGGGTGGGCAACAAACAATAGATGATCCATTGTCTATCTTTTTAAACTGAAGCTATAATCTACCTGCTATCATTAGTTTTGGATTCATCCACTCGTTTGCTACCATCAGTCTTGATTTTTTGCATGCACCCCTTAGGCCTTACAAAATCTAACTATTTTTTTATTATGCATGTCAGATATTGTACACAATCGTACTGAACATGTAGAGAAAAAGAGAAGACTGTTGCGTGCGAATATAATGTCATGCAGACGCCGCTCCATGGTGGGCGAAGTGCCCCCCCCCCCTCCTGCATTTCCAGATTGTATTCCAGAGGAAGATAACTGTTCAGATGGAGATTCAGAAGGAGCCGACCACGCCTGTTTACCACCTGAGGTGTTTGCTCTAACCTGGCATGCTGATGTTGGTCATATCATGAATATGGCGCCTTGCATTGCTTACATTATACATCTTATATGTCATCAGCTTAGTTTAGATTTGCTTTGTGTGAATGCCACCTGTTTGGTTTCTATATCATACTCCCACCATTCCTAAATATTTGTCTTTTTAGAGATTTCAACAAGTGACTACATACGGAACAAAATGAGTGAATCTACACTCTAAAATGTACCTATATACATCCGTATGTGGTAGTCCATTTGAAATCTCTAAAAAGACAAATATTTAGGAACGAAGGTAGTATATGGGAATTATGCAATGCCATCTTCTTTAGCCAGGCATCATATACGTGAATCATGCAATGCCATACTGTTTAGCCAGTCATCGTATATGTGAATTGTATCGTGCCATATTTTTTCCATAATGTATTCCATTTGTCAACAATGTTTATACATTCATCTACTCTTCTTGTGCATCAGCCATTTGAGTCGGTCATGGGAAAATCTAGAGTGAAAACAAGATCTTCTGAGCAGTTAGTGCTACCTATCGATGTAGATTTCTTGCTGGTTACAGATAGCTCCTCAGAGGAGGATTCAGAGTGAGATGACCAGTCGTATTCCCCCCCCCCCCCGAGGTGCATGCTCTAACTTGGCTGGGTTATATTGCTCATATCATGCATATGGTGTCTTGCATTGCCATGCCATCTGCTTAGATTAGACATGCTTTGTGTGAATGCCTCCTGTTTGCTTTCTATATCAGATATGTGAATTATGCAATGCCATGTTTTTCAGCCAGTTATCATATATGTGAATTATGCACCGCCATGGAGCCAGGCATCATATATGTGAATTATCTCATGCCATCTTTTTTTCATTACGTATTCCATTTGTCGACAATCTGTGTATATTGAACTACTCTTCATGTGTATCAGCCATTTGAGCCGGTTATGGAAAAATCTGGAGTGAAAACAAGGTCTTCAGAGCAGGTAATGGTACCTGTTGAACCATATATCTCGATGGTTACAGGGAGCTCCTCAGAGGAGGATTCAGAGACAGATGACCAGTCCTATATCCCACTTGAGGTGTATGCTCTAAGTTGCGATGTTTATATTTCTCATATGATGCATATGGTGTCTTGCGTTGCTTAGTTTAGACATCATATGCACAATACTGAATTCTATTTGCTTAGTTTAGAGATCATACATGCGAGTGCCAGCTGCTTAGTATATGAATCAATTATGTCAATTATATCATGCCATCTTGTATACTTAGACAACATGTATGTGAATTATTTCATCCCAACCTATTTTAGAAAGACATCATATAGTTTTGTCATGTCATCCTGTTTAGGTACTCATCATATGTTGAATTATGCCATTATATCCTGTTAAGTTATCCATCATATATCTGAAACTGTGTCATGCTATCCTGTTTAGTTAGGCATCATATATGTGAAACTGTGTCATGCTGTCCTGTTTGGTTAGACAACATATATGTGAATTACCACATCTGTCTATCATACAATGTCTGTACGTTCAATTTATTTTCTTGTTTATCAGCCATTTGAATTGGAGGGGGTGATGGCAGTATCTAAGGGAGCAAAAACCGTTCTTCAAAAAAGACAGTGCTACCTGTTGATGCAGATAGAACCATGGTTGTACTGGCCCACAAACTAGCCCCACCACACATAATCGAGACTCTTCCAGATTGCACACTTACACTGTTGGGCAGAGAACCAGCTACAACCCATCTAACCGCAACCCTAGCGGATAGTAGCCCACTTATAGTTGACAAAGCACCATGTCCACCACAGAGTACCCCCACACGAGCTGTTTGTAAAGCTATTGCAGTGCCCAAAGCACGAAGACCACCACAGCTAACCCAAACTCCACGTTTAAAGCAGAAGAGCAACTGTTCTCATGTCAGATTCCGTAGCTATGGTCCATACTCCTTTGCTGTTGCATCACTTTATTTTCTCATACCAACTACTTTCGAATTTGAAGGATCCAATTGAAACTCCAATGGCGCAATAGGTATGTTTTAAACCTATTTCTTTAACTGGATTGTTGTTCTAACTTCTTGCTCTATGTTGATTTCAGTTTAAGTTGTATAAACAGTTATGTTCTCATGTGATGCACATTACAAGTGCTGCCAATGTTGTGTAGTTTCTCACACTTATATTCTGTCTATGCTTCTGTGTCTTAAAAATATATGAGTTGAACTGTGTCTCTATCTTGATTAGGGAACATAAACTAGAATGATATGGACAATACAGTGACCATAGTACATAGATATATGTTTGTTTCATGCTGTTATCATGTCCACCTTACTACTGAACCGGTTTACCAAAATGAGTTTCGTATACTACAAGCTATACCTGTGATGTGTCTGCTTGTTTCTCTTGTAGTATGCAAACAAAATATTGGAGAAGAGCACCCCACTATGCAATGGTAGAGAAGTAATGCAGATAAGGTTCAAGATAGTGAGACAACCCTGTTGGTCTCCAAGAAAGGTGATAAAAACGATCTTGTAGACAGTGAGAAAACCCCACAGTTTTGTGTTGATGTAGTGTTCGAGTTACTGGCCAGTACCGCTGGCACAAGCTCTTCGAACCCGCTGCCTGAATCACTTCGGCTTCTTCAGTCTCAGCTACAAGATGAAAGGCATCAGTCAGCTGTGCTGCGGCAAGAAGCCGAAGGACTGAGGAAGTCCCTGCAGAATTCAGATGCGTACTTTCTTGTGCAACAGCACGCGCTGGAGGATTTAAGCGCCAAACAAGAGAAAGTTAATAAGCATTCTAAGCATCTTGCCAGCATTATGGGTACCCAGGATATTGTTTCTTGAACTCTTCTGAAGTGGTTTCAGTTCTAGACTTGTTTTGCTGCGGCGTTTATATGCTGCTTTGTTCCCTATATTTGCACTGGTGGCGAACTTTGATGCCCAGTGGATGTAATATGTGTAATAGCCATGATAGCCTAGCATAAGTTGCTCGCTTATTTATTTCCTTGTTGTCCTGTTTATTTGTTTGCTTGTAGTCAGTGCAGTTCTTTTTCCGTGGTTTGCTAGTGGCTGCAATAACCTATTTTTTAAAACTAGACCACAATAACCATGGGCTAATATTTACTGTAGTGACACTGGGCCTCCTACGGGCCGTAAAAACAGTGGGCCTTCTACGGGCCATAGAAACAGTAGGCCTTGTACGGGCCATAGAAACAATGGGCTTCCTACGAGCTGTAGAAACAATGGGCCTTCTACGGGCCGTATCATCAATGGGCCTTGTACGGGCCGTATGATCGATTGGCCAAACATGGGCCAATAACAGGCCGCATTATGGTCGTAAACGGGCTAGAGTTGGAATTGTCCGTTCATCGGCCAACCATAACGGGCCATCGTTAATAGGCCGTATTTGATGACGCTATGAAAACGGCCCAACGTATTAACGGACCACAAACGGGCCGACTGTAACCACGGGCTGAATTTGGCCCAAAAGCAGAAAATGACAGTAACGGGCCGTAAGTAAACGAATGCTGGAAATGAGCCCAAGAATAAATGGGCTCTGAGAAAGCCGAAAGATAACATGGGCTGGAAACAGCCCAATGGAATAATGGGCCGTTAATGGGTATAAAGTGATACACTGTTCATTACGGGCCAGTTTCACCACGGGTCGTTAATGGGTGTAAAGTGATACACTGTTCATTACGGGCTAGTTTCACCACGGGCCGTTAATAGGCCAAGAGTTACATAGGGCCTCATATGGGCCGAAAGACGTCATGTGCCATACATGGGCCAGAAGTGAAAACGGGCTAGAATCATATTGGATGGCCCAGATGACGCTACTGGGCCTAATTCGGATAGGGCATAATGGGCCTTGGGTTAGCAGGCTGTAAATGGGCTATATACGAATAGGCCGTTAACAGGCTTTCCATGGGCCGGCCCACCACCTTTTGACCAAGTCAAATGGGCCGGCCTTTTCACAGGAATGGGCCTCTGTTGGGCGGTGCCACGTGTCGACGTATCATAGGCGCCTTCTGTCCAATGAGTGGATGACATCTGTCCCAACGATGAGCCGACACGTGTTTCCTCCAGCCAATGATGATTTTACACGTGGAAAATCTCCATTGGTCGGGGCTGTTAACGGGTTATCGGATCCAAAAGCTGACCCGATAGCTTAACGGCGTTCCATTATGGTGGATGCCACGTGTTGGTCACCCTTGACGAAAGCACTTCTGTGATGCGCGATTTATCGTCATGGAAGTGCACACTTCCGTGATGATAATTTTGGTAATGCCATGGAACACTTCTACGACAGCATAGGTATGACTATCTTGATTCTGTCATAAAATCGTCATGGATGTACATGCATGACAAAAAACGCGACCTACTGTGACAAACACATATCATCACGGAAGTGTATTTTTTTGTAGTGCATACAATAAAGCGACAACCATAAGGCTCTTGCCAGTTGCCGATAACTTGTACAAAACATGATCATCTCATACAACATTTTATATCTCATCACGTCTTGACCATATCACATCACAACATGCCCTGCAAAAGCAAGTTAGACGCCCTCTACTTTGTTGTTGCAAGTTTCACGTGGCTCCTACGGGCTTCTAGCAAGAACCGTTCTTACCTACGCATCAAAACCACAACGATTTTTCGTCAAGTGTGCTATTTTAACCTTCAACAAGGACCGGCCGTAATCAAACTCGATTCAAGTAAAGTTGGAGAAACAGACACCCGCCAGCCACCTGTGTGCGAAGCACGTTAGTAGAACCAGTCTCATGAACGCGGTCAAGTAATGTCGGTCCAGGCCGCTTCATCCAACAATACCACCGAATCAAAGTAAGACGTTGGTGGTAAGTAGTATGACTATTATCGCCCACAACTCTTTGTGTTCTACTCGTGCATATAACATCTACTATAACATCCCAAATTTTCAATTTGGAATGTAATACATTAGATCATCATTGCATATCATGTTTTATTGCATTTTGGCTTGATCCTAGAAATTCTACGCAACTCAAGGACCTACGGAGAGAGTTGGGGATTTCATTATTTTCATATTCGCGTTTTCGTGAATTTGAAAAGAGGATCGTTTGATTTTAATTATTTTCTCTTCGAATATTTCTTTTATATAAATAATAAAGAGGGAATAAAATGACTTCCTCAAAATAGAGAAATATCGAAGATTTAATATTAAAATCAAATAAGATTTTTATTCGGAGTTTTATTGCTATTTTGTTTGAATTAGGAAAAATATGTGTTTTTCAAAATTGCATTTTAGGTCCAAATAAATGTTCATCTTGTTCGACTTATTTTTAGAGGACGGGGAAAATTTATTCGGGATTTTTGGAGCCTGCTTAGTATTTCTTTTCTTTCTTTTTCTGCACGTCGGAATTATTTAAAAAAAAGTGAACTGACTCTGGGCCGTACCCGAGTGGGCCTCCGCCCAGGGTCCTTTATAAGTCGCGACGCCCGAGCCACTGCAGGCCACCGCCGCCTAACGCTAACCCTAGCCCACCGCCACCGCAGCGCGCCGCAGGCGCAGCCGCTGCCTTGCGCCGCCGCGCCACCTCGCCGCCGCAGCCACGCCGCCTCGCCGCCGACGCCACGCTGCCCTACCGCCGACCCACCGCCTCGCCCCGCGCCGCCTCGCCGGAGCCGCCCACCGCCGCCGTCGCCCTCGCCGGACTTGCCGGAGGTAGCCACCGCCGCCGGTTTTCTTCAGAAAACTGTACGGTTTTTTAGATCCGCGGTTTTTTATTTAGATCGGTTTATTTTTTTCTTCGGTTTAGTTAATTAGCGAACACCCGTTTTTACGTTCGTTTTAATGAACGGTTTTCACCTTTTAGCCGCAGACAGCGAACGTTCGTTCTTTAGCCTGTTCGTCAGTTTTTCTTTTTATCGGATTTTCCGCGATTATTTTCGATCGTGATTTCTGATCCGATTTTCGTTTTAGTATATCTTTTCGCTCGTTTATCGGAATCAGGCGATTCAAGCGCCTAGAGTTTCGTCTCGAAACCCTCTTTCTGTTTAATCAACTTGAACAAGATTTTGATATAGTAAAATTTGACTTTAGTCCAGATTAGTAATCGGAGCTTGTTTCTTTCGCCGTTTGAGTTTTGTCGCTTCGTTTGATTTGATTCTTTTTGCAAACCGGAGTTCTTAAGTTTAACTTTCTGGTTAGATCTCTTATTTGAGTTTTACCCGTGCCTTTGCTTGATTGTTTATTGTATGCTTGTTTGATTGCGATAGAGTACCCGGAGTGCTGAGTGTGCTACATTGAGTCTCTAGGTTTCACGGATCATCAGCAAGGCAAGTAACACTTTGATCATACCTCTTTACTACCCAGTTTTATTGCATTAGACCAATCCTCAAACACTTGCATGGTTAGGATCTGAATAAATTGTGGGTTTGGAAGTAATTGATGAGGTAGAACCTATTGCCCTGTTATTATCAAACCCTTGGGAGTTACTTCTACGTTATGCTTATATTGCCATGCTATGCTTGTAGACGTGGTTTGGATTTGAGTGTATTCCATGACAGATTGTCAGATTGTTTACTTAATGGTTCAACTTAAGGTGGCAACATTAATACACATCTGTGTGGATTGAGGCACCTGGGGAACCCAGTGATTGCCTGTATTTTTGGAAATCCCGGGGTACCGTGTGATTTTCCTATGGACCGCCACCCAGGCTCAAAGGGATCATAAGATTATTCATGCTGGAAACTTCCGTGTGCGGCCACATGCCATTATGGGCTCTGGCATAGTTGATTAAGTCATGTGAACTCTTACAGTGGTAGACTAGCAGATGTAGGGGATGTAGGTGTACCAGTCTACCCATCGTAAGGTGCTAACGCTTCTGAAAGACTGTGTCTCGGTCATCCGTTTCTCAAACACCTTGTAGTGCGAGAAATCCAACGGAGGAGATCGAGTCTTGTGGGGAAAAGTGCACAAACCTCTACAGAGTGTACAAACTAATCATGGTTAGTCGTGTCCCCGGTTATGGACATCTTGAGTATCTAGTTCTTGGATTATCATGTGGATCTCATCACTCTTCAATATAAATTTGATTGCGTTAATGATTACTTTTAATTGGGATTGAGAGGGGGTTTACCTTCTCAATGTTTTCAACCAACTTGGTAGCAAAATAAAATTTATTCCTTTGTAGTAGGGAAAACTTGGCTTTTCGCAAAACCTATTAACCATACAGCCTCCACCAGCCATATATGCATGTAGTGATAGCCTTACATTGTTCATACTCTCTTGTGTTACATTGCCAGCATATTCCATGTGCTGACCCGTTTCGGGCTGCGACGTATCATGTTGCAGCCTTTTCAGACGACGAGTAAGGAGCCTTAGGTCATGGTCTTTCACTAAGTGATGCCGTTGGAGTTGATGGACTCACTTTATCTTCCAAGCCTTCCGTTGTTATTGTATTAGATGGCCTTAAGCCATATTTATTAAAATAAGTTCTCTTTTTAGACATTCGATGTAATAAGTGTGTGATTGCTACTCTGTTATAAATCCTCAAGTACTGTGCATGTCAGCATTACCGATCCAGGGATGACATTGATGCACAGAGATCAGACTGTTTGAGGTATGGTCCTACAAGATGGTATCAGAGCACACGCTGACTGTAGGACATGACCACTAGCTAAAGCCCTAGATCACTACTCTCTTCTGATTTCTGACTTCTCTCCATTTTCTACTCTTTATGATGGCGGACCAAGGAACAAGTTTGCACAACCGGATGAAGAAACACCCTTTGGACGACACTTGAAGGAAGTCACTAGGTACCTGAACATTGGAATACCAAGCTTCACCGGGACTTATAACGCCACTTTACCAGAAGAGGGGCGATGGATGATTCAATTTCAAGTTCCAGGGAGGACATTCGCGCCAGTCACCAAACCCATAGAGTTTTCCTGTGATGCACCAACCTGGAGTCTAGGAAAGAGTATGGCAGCTCACATCACCATGGGACACATTGGAGAAGTTTGCCACAAGGATACTATCTACCAGATTTGTGGGTGCCGAGATGAGCAATGAGAGATGATCAGCACCAGGAAGGATAGATTAATTGCAGCTTTCATTCAGGAGTTAAACCAGCACATTCATCGCCAGGAGAACCAGATGTGCGCAGGCATGATAGATCTGAAGAAGGCGATGACAAGGATCACGGAGCTTGAGGAAGAACTTAAGGCAACTCGCGAAGATTATGAGGAGGAAATCGTCGTACTAGTGGAGAAGAATGACGATCTGGAAAAGAAGCTAGGAGTATTCATGGGAGACCCCGCGCCAGGAGGAGAAGACGATGAACCTAAGGAGATTCGTTCTGAGGACTACGTCATCATCGACGACACCGACTCGGACCCTAACGATAGTGATGATGATTATGAAGACGAAGATGCAGCAGATATCATGGAGTCTTCGACCGAACAATGTTTCGAGTTGACCACCAAAACAATAGTAGTAGTCTACCATGTAAATAGTATAGTCCAAGCACTTTGTAACGAATAGTTCTAGACTGATTGTATGCCTTTGCTTGATTGATTGAGTGATATGATTGTGGTTGCCTCATGTGCATATGGGTAGTGTTTCTCACCAGACCTCATTATATTCTATTCTCTTCCCTCTAAACCCTCAGATGCCTCCAAGACGTGACCCCGGATTTACCTTTCCACCGGAGCTCACTCAGTTGATCCAGCAGCAGAATACCCTGATGCAGTTGTTAGTTCAGAACCAAGGCAACAACAACAACCCACCACCACCACCACTAGTGGACAACTTAGCCTGTTTTCTAAGGTTGCAGCCGCCGGTGTTTTCCAGTAGCACTGAGCCGATAGTGGTAGATGATTGGGTCCATAGGATTGGAAGGGAGTTAACCACTGCAGGATGCACGGATGCTGAGAGGGTGTGTTTTGCCGCACACCAATTGGATGGACCAGCAGCCTCATGGTGGGAGAATTACACTATCACCTATCCTATAGCCACTGTTACATGGGACCAGTTCCAGCAGGCTTTTCGCACTACCCATGTATCAGCAGGAGCTATGTCCATAAAGAAGCGTGAGTTTCGCAAATTACGCCAAGGAGGACGCATAGTTAGCCAGTATGTGGATGACTTTAGCTAGCTAGCCCGTTATGCCCCAGATGATGTTGCTACGGATGCAGCTAAGCAGGAGAAGTTTTTAGAAGGATTGAATGATGAGCTAAGCATGCAGTTGATGGTAGAAACCTTTAATAACTACCAACAGTTGGTAGAAAGAGCTCTCATGATTGAAGGGAAGCAGCAGCAGATTGATAACCGCAAGAGGAAGTATGGACAAGGGAAGCATAATTCAGGAGCTTAGCAGAGACCCCGTTTCACCCCGAACTCGGGAGGACTTGTGCATAACCCTGGAGGCCACACTCACAATGGAGGAAGTTCTCACAACCATAGTGGCTCCAAGAATGGTAATGGAGGAAGCAACGGACATAACCGTTCCAACCCATCAACGCCCGCCAAGAAAGATCTAAGCCACGTTACTTGCTACAAGTGCCAGAAGACTGGACATTACGCCAAAGAATGTCCTGAAGTTAAGAACGGAAATGATAATGCAAGCTCTGGGAAGAAGCCCAACCCTTTCAACAGGGGACAAGTAAACCACGTTAACATGGAGGATGAAGCCCAGCCAGATGTAGTAATAGGTAAGTTTTTGGTTAAGTCTTTTACTGCAATCGTACTCTTCGATACTGGTGCATCGCATTCATACATATCAAGGGGATTTGTGGATAAGTATAAACTTCCCACCAAAGTTCTTAGTACACCTATGTTAGTAAGCTCGCCAGGAGCAGAGTATATGGCAAGCCAAGGATGTTTTCAGATACCATTGGCCATAGGTAGGCACGTTTTCCCTTCAGGCCTGATAATTTTGGAGTCGCAAGGTTTGGATGTGATTCTAGGTATGGATTGGCTATCGATGTATGGAGGAAACATCGATTGCGCTAGTAAGTCAATTTTGCTCACCACCCTAGAAGGAAGAAGGATCAAGTATGTATCCCGGCATTTGCCGATTAGGACTCAAGTAAATTCCTTAACAGGAGTTGTACAGGAGGAAGTACCGGTGGTAAAGGATTTCCCGGATGTATTTCCAGAAGAGTTACCAGGCATGCCACCGGATAGAGACATAGAGTTTTTGATTGAGCTTTTGCCAGGCACAAGGCCAATATCTAACAGACCGTACAGGATGCCCGCACAGGATTTAGAGGAAATTAAGAAATAGATTAAGGAGTTACTGGATAAAGGATATATTCGCCCAAGTTCGTCACCTTGGGGATCACCAGTACTTCTAGTGGAGAAGAAGGATGGATCGTTAAGGATGGTTGTTGATTATTGTGGATTGAATGAAGTAACGATCAAGAACAAGTACCCACTGTCGATGATCAATGATTTGTTTGATCAGCTACAAGGAGTTAAGGTGTTTTCCAAGATCAATCTGCGATCAGGTTACCACCAGTTGAAGATACGAGAGCAGGATATACCTAAGACAGCTTTTACCACAAGGTACGGGCTATATGAGTATACCGTTATGTCATTTGGGTTGACTAACGCACCTGCTTATTTTATGAACATGATGAACAAGGTGTTTATGGAGTTTTTGGATAAGTTCGTCGTAGTGTTCATAGATGATATTTTGGTCTACTCGAAAAATCAAGAGGAGCATAAGGAGCACTTGTGTTTGGTACTTGGGAAGCTAAGAGAACATCAGCTATACGCCAAGTTCAGCAAGTGTGAGTTTTGGTTGAAGGAAGTTGGATTCCTTGGACATGTTATATCCAGAGAAGGAATAGCAGTAGACCCCAACAAAGTCGTCACCGTGACAAATTGGGAAGCACCCACGTCAGTTGGAGAAATCCAGAGTTTCCTTGGACTCACAGGATACTACCGGAGGTTCATTGAGACTTTCTCGAAGATTGCAAAGCCTATTATTGAGTTGTTAAAGAAGGACACCAAATTCAAATGGACAGAGGAATGTGAGGCCAGTTTTCAGGAGTTGAAGAAATGTTTGGTTACTTCACCAGTGTTGATTCTGCCAGATCAACGCAAGGATTATGAAGTGTATTGCGATGCCTCTTGTCGAGGACTTGGAGTAGTGCTTATGCAGGAAGGAAGAGTTGTTTCATATGCCTCATGACAGCTTAAAACCCATGAGTTAAATTATGCTATGCATGATTTGGAGTTAGCAGCCGTAGTGCATGCGTTGAAGACTTGGAGACATTTTCTCATCGGGAACCATTGTGAGGTATACACGGATCACAAGAGTTTGAAGTATATCTTCACACAGAAGGAGTTGAATCTCAGGTAGAGGAGATGGTTGGAACTCATTAAGGATTATGACATGAAGTTGCACTATCATCTTGGAAAGGCTAACGTAGTAGCCGATGCGTTGAGCCGCAAGAGTCATGTCAATACACTCATGACCGGAGAGTTACCCAGGGAGTTAGCAGAAGACCTTCGTGAGCTATGTTTGGAGATAGTTCCGAGAGGTTATGTAGCAGCTTTGGAGATTCAGTCTACTTTGATGGATAAGATCATAGAAGCGCAGAAAACGGAAAAGGAGATCACCAGATAAAAGAAAGGATGAGTAAAGGAAAAGCCAAGGGATTTCGGGAGGATGAACACGATACCCAATGGTTTGAGGACCGTGTATATGTACCAAGTGATCCGGAGATCATGAAGCTGATTTTGTAGGAGGCCCATGACTCACCATTTCGATTCACCCAGGAAATACCAAGATGTACCTGGATCTGAAAGATAGATTCTGGTGGACCGGAATGAATAAGGATATTGTGGAGTATGTAGCAGTTTGTGATGTATGTCAGAGAGTGAAGGCAGAGCATCAGAAGCCAGCAGTATTGCTGCAACCATTGCCGATACCCGAATGGAAGTGGGATAAGCTAGGCATGGATTTTATCACGGGATTACCCAAGACTCGTTCAGGCTATGACTCGATATGGGTTGTAGTCGATTGCTTGACGAAAGTAGCTCATTTCATCCCAGTGAAGACCACTTACACCAGTGCTAAGTTGGCAAAGATATACATGACCAGGATCTTATGTTTGCATGGAGTTCCGAGAACAATTGTATCAGATAGAGGAACCCAATTTACCTTAAAGTTTTGGAATCAGTTGCATGAAACTTTGGGAACCAGACTGGAGTTCAGTACAGCTTTTCACCCGTAGACGGATGGACAGACTGAGAGAGTCAACCAGATTCTGGAGGACATGTTGAGAGCTTGTGCGCTAGATTATGGATCTAGTTGGGACAAAAATTTGCCTTACGCAGAGTTCTCATACAACAACAGTTACCAAGCCAGTTTGAAGATGGCCCCTTTCGAAGCATTGTATGGAAGGAGGTGCAGAACACCGTTGTTATGGGATGAAGTTGGAGACCGACAATTGTTTGGACCAGATTTGATTAAGGAATCAGAAGAGAAGGTTAAACTGATTCGCGATAGACTCAAGGTAGCCCAGTCCAGACAGAAGAGCTATGCAGATTCTAAATGCAAGGCGATAGCTTACGAAGTTGGAGACAGAGTGTATCTTCGGGTATCACCACTCCGAGGAGTTAAGCGCTTTGGAGTTAAGGGAAAGTTAGCACCACGATTTGTGGGACCATACAGAATTTTGAAATGTATGGGAGAAGTTTCTTACAAGTTGGTATTGCCCTAAGGATTGACAAGATTTCACGATGTGTTCCACGTTTCCTAGTTGAAGAAGTGCCACACGGAGATGGCTGATATTCCTCTGAGAGATACAGTGCCACTGGAAGCAATACGGTTAGATAGCGATTTGACCTACGAGGAGAAGCTAGTCAAGATTCTCGAGTTTGCCAGCCGAGTTACACACAACAAAGTTATCAAGTTTTGTAAAGTTCAGTGGAGCCACCATACTGAAGAGGAAGCCACCTGGGAACGAGAAGAAGACCTACGCAAGGACCATCCACAACTAAGGGGGATAGGTTTGTAACATCCCAAATTTTCAATTTGGAATGTTATACATTAGATCATCATTTCATATCATGTTTTATTGCATTTTGGCTTGATCCTAGAAATTCTACGCAACTCAAGGACCTACGGAGAGAGTTGGGGATTTCATTATTTTCATATCCGCGTTTTTGCGAATTTGAAAAGAGGATCATTTGATTTTTAATTATTTTCTCTTAGAATATTTCTTTTATATAAATAAAAAATAGAGGATAAAATGACTTCCTCAAAATAGAGAAATATCGAAGATTTAATATGAAAATCAAATAAGATTTTTATTCGGAGTTTTATTGCTATTTTATTTGAATTAGGAAAAATATGCGTTTTTCAAAATTGCTTTTTACGCCCAAATAAATGTTCACCTTGTCCGACTTATTTTTAGAGGACGAGGAAAATTTATTTCGGGATTTTTGGAGTCCGTTTAGTATTTATTTTCTTTCTTTTTCTGCACGTCGAAATTATTTTTAAAAAAAGTGAACCGACTCCGGGTCGTACCCGAGCGGGGCTCCGCCCGTGGGGCCTTTATAAGTCACGACTCCCGAGCCGCCGAAGCCCAGCCCGAGCTGACGCAGCCCACCGCCACCTAACCCTAACCCTAGCCCGTCGCCGCCGCTGCAGCGCGCCGCCATCATAGCCGCCGCCGCCTCGCGCCACCTCGCCGCCGCCCGCCCCGCCCCACCGCCGACCCGCCGCCCCGCGCCGCCTCGCCGGAGCCGCCCACCGCCGCCCTCGCCGGACTTGCCGGAGGTAGCCGCCGCTACCGGTTTTCTTCGGAAAACCATACGGTTTTTTAGATCCGCGTTTTTTTATTTAGATCACTTTATTTTTTTCCTTCGGTTTAGTTAATTAGCGAACGCCCGTTTTTATGTTTGTTTTAATGAACGGTTTTCACCATTTAGCTGCAGACAGTGAACGTTCGTTCGTTAGCCTGTTTGTTAGTTTTCTCTTTTATCGGATTTTCCACGATTATTTTCGATCACGATTTCTTATCCGATTTTTGTTTTAGTATATCTTTTCGCTCGTTTATCGGAATCAGGCGATTCAAGCGCCGAGAGTTTCGTCTCGAAACCCTCTTTCCGTTTAATCAACTTGAACAAGATTTTGATACAGTAAAATTTGACTTTAGTCCAGATTAGTAATCGGAGATTGTTTCTTTCGCCGTTTGAGTTTTGTCGCTTCGTTTGATTTGATTCTTTTTGCAAACCAGAATTCTTAAGTTGAACTTTCTGGTTAGATCTCTTATTTGAGTTTTACCCGTGCCTTTGCTTGATTGCTTATTGTATGCTTGTTTGATTGCGATAGAGTACCCGGAGTGCGAAGCGTGCTACATCGAGTCTCTAAGTTTCACGGATCATCAGTAAGGCAAGTAACAGTTTGATCATACCTCTTTACTACCCAGTTTTATTGCATTAGATCAATCCTCAAACACTTGCATGGTTAGGATCTGAAAAAAATGTGGTTTGGGAAGTAGTTGATGAGGTAGAATCTATTGCCCTGTTATTATCAAACCCTTGGGAGTTACTTCTACGTTATGCTTATATTTCCATGCTATGTTCGTAGACGTGGTTTGGTTTGAGTGTATTCCATGACAAATTGTGAGATTGTTTACTTAATGGTTCACCTTAAGGTGGCAACATTAATACACATCTGGGTGGATTGAGGCACCTGGGGAACCCAGTGATTGCCTGTATTTTTGGAAATCCCGGCGTACCGTGTGATTTTCCTATGGACCGCCACCCAGGCTCAAAGGGATCATAAGATTATTCATGCTGGAAACTTCCGTGTGCAGCCACATGGCATTATGGGCTCTAGCATAGTTGATTAAGTCGTGTGAACTCTTACAGTGGTAGACTAGCAAATGTAGGGGATGTAGGTGTACCAGTCTACCCATCGTAAGGTGCTAACGCTTCTGAAAGACTGTGTCTCGGTCATCCGTTTCTCAAACACCTTGTAGTGCGAGAAATCCAACGGAGGAGATCGATTTTTGTGGGAAAAAGTGCACAAACCTCTGTAGAGTGTACAAAGTAATCATGGTTAGCGGTGTCCCCGGTTATGGACATCTTGAGTATCTAGTTCTTGGATTATCATGTGGATATCATCACTCTTCAATATAATTTGATTGGGTTAATGATTACTTTTAATTGGGATTGAGAGGGGGTTTACCTTCTTAATGTTTTCAACCAACTTGGTAGCTAAATAAAATTTATTCCTTTGCAGTAGGGAAAAATTGGATTTTCGCAAAACCTATTAACCATACAGCCTCCATCAGCCATATATGCATGTAGTGATAGCCTTACATTGTTCATTACTCTCTTGTGTTACATTGCCAGCATATTCCAAGTGCTGACCCATTTCGGGCTGCAACGTATCATGTTGCAGACTTTTTAGACGATGAGTAAGGATCCTTAGGTCGTGGTATTTCACTCAGTGATGTCGTTGGAGTTGATGGACTCACTTTATCTTCCAAGCCTTCCGTTGTTATCGTATTAGATGGCCTTAAGTCATATTTATTGAAATAAGTTCTCTTTTGAGACATTCGATGTAATAAGTGTGTGATTGCTACTTTGTTATAAATCCTCAAGTACTGTGCATGTCAGCATTACCGATCCAGGGATGACACTGATGCATAGAGATCGGACTGTTTGAGGTCAGGTCGCTACATCTACGCATAGACCTGGCTCAGATGCTGTCGTGGAATTGTCACAGCAGATGTCCTAGTGTGAGGACTTAGTCGTGAGGCCAACGCATCTTTGTAGTAGCTTGAGAGGGGTTGAGCGGGACGAGAGACGCTGGGCGGATCAACACACAAGACAAGGATTTAGACAGCTTCGGGCCCCGGGAAACATCATCCGGTAATAGCCCTACATGTTGTTTGTGGCTAGATCTCATTATGCTCATGAGAGAGTCACCACATAAGCCGGCCCCCCTTTGTGTCTAGCCCTAGAGATTGTTTCTTGCTCGTTCCTCCTTGGGGAGCCCTGCCCCTCCTTATATATGTTGAAGGGGCGGGTTACATGACTAGTCCTAGTAGGATTAGGATTAACCTATTACAAGTGGAGTCCTAGTCTTGCTTCCTTTGTAGGAGAATATTCCTTATGCCTTTCCTCTTAAACCGGCCCATCATAAACGTGAGCCGGCCTTCTGGGCCTTGGTCCTAGTCTTCTATCCGACCCGCCATTATGGCCATCCGTGAGTCGCCAGGTTCATGAGTTGCCACCACGGTGGGTTACCAATGAAAACACCAAGCCCGACTGGGTCATACTTCTGGCCGGGTCATACCGCGGGGTATATCCCCAACATTAGACCCCAGTTTAATTTGGATTTATCCATGTTAAACTGGTCCTGTAAAATAAACACAAAAACAAACTTGATAGGTTGTGCTCTGGGTTAAATATTTTCCTGAACCGGCACCTGATCATCTTTAAATCCTTGTCATTTCCTCCTGGATGCATACTCAAGATCTTATAGCAAATCTCTTTTAACAGATATGTCCAAACCTTGCCCATGCCAAAAAAATCCAGGCACTTCTTCTAAAAAATCTGGGTCAATAGGCCATCTTCATAACCAATTTGCTGACATTGGCTCTTGTAGAAAAATATTATAAGAAATAATCCATTTGAGTCGGTCTTCAATGCTCTGAAAAAATATTGGTCTTGAAATATTCAACTGATATTTAGCCGTCTTAAAGATGTAGATCTTGCTGATTTATGATTGCCAAAATTGCCGGGTTATAAATAAATGATGTCGGGTCATGATTGTTGCAGACACCGGGTTAATCTGGAAATTTGCCAAACTGCGAATTTGAAGATTTGTTTCCCCTTATATGCATATCCCCTATAGCCCCCAAATGTCGGGTTGTGATGCTTGTAGCAACCTGGGATTTGTAATTGCCTTATGCTTATGAAAGCTTCAACCAGTGTAGCCCCCAAGGGCCAAGTCATTATGCAATAATGAGCAGAGACTTTGTAGATATAACCATGTAAACTTGAACATCAACGTGTAGCCCCCAAGGGCCGGTTAGTAAGATAATACTGAGCTGGGACTTTGTATATAATTTATTGATAATAACATCATATAATATGATCTTCACCATGGGGCTTGAACCCACGTCCACAAGGTTAAGAGCTTTGTACTCTACCATCTGAATAGCGGACCGTTCAATTAATGGATTAATGCTTGTGTACCTTGAATTGTTGACAGGAGCAATTGGTAGCCCCCAAGGGCCGGCTCATTACAATGTGATGAGTTGGGTCTTCAATAAGGCTAGTTAAAATGACTTTGCATTAGCCCCCAAGTGTCATGGTGCATGCTTGCAATGACATGAGACTTGCATATTTGATATAACCTCAACTTGAATAATGTAGCCCCCAAGTGCCGGTCGTAAGCCTGCAGTGACTCAGGACTATTCCTTCAATTGTAGAATGAATCATATCCATTGATAATATAATAGACATTGCACTAAAGCGACTTTGAAAACCTCATCTGTTGATAAGTAAACCCGGAGTTGAAATACCCGGCGTGCTCTTGGCCGATGACGATTTAATATGCCTCCATTGTAAACTGGAATTTTTATAACCTGGCGGCTTATAGCCTTTGAGAAAATCAAGAATTGATAACCCTTTTGAGACACCAATTTCAATCTTTGGCGATGGGCTGGAACTTTAATCATTTATGTAAGTCATAGCTCTGTAAATCCAGCATAGAGTTTAAACAACATATGCCCTGGCGACTTAACTTCAAAAGCCAGGGCGGGTAACCACCCAAATGTAGTCTTATCCTGCACACAAGTAGATCACAAGATCCCTTGGTGGTTTACCGCAGGGCGGGTCATAATATCCCACATATAACCATTGTGATATTGAATTTGTACTGCCGGTTTACATGACCTGTGCAGTAAGGGTGATAACCCAATCCTTAGAAGCCAATACTTCCAAATATATGATGATTGTCACATGCTGGCGACTTATCGTCCAAAGCCAAGCCGGGTTTAAACGAAACCACACTTATACTTAGATCTGTACAAAAAAGTCTCAAGAAAAAACCAAAGATTGTTTGCAAAAACTTAAACCAAATAAAAATAGAGGTTTCTGATTCGAATACGATCAGTAAACCGTTCCAAAGGGGTTAAGCTAGGATTCGAATACGATCATGTAGCCCCCAGTGGCTTTGGCGCTGCGCCGATCAAGAGGGTACTGACAGCTATGTTCTCTTTGGTTCGAATACGACCTATGTTTGAACAAGAAGCCCCCAAATGACCTTGAGAGGTTTTTAACGACCCTAATTTGAATACGATCCAAGTCATACCCAAAAGGGGTTAGGCTATGATTCAAATACGATCAAGAAGCCCCCTAGTGAGTTTGGCAGTGTGCCGATCAAGAGGGTACCGACAGCTATGTTCTCTTTGGTTCGAATACGACCTATGTTTGAACAGGAAGCCCCCAAATGACCTGTAAATGTGGCTATGAGCCGGATCAAAGGGTAATCATAGCTTAGCTCAATAAGCCGGAAGCCCCCAAGTGATATATTTCTGAGCTATGCTCGCCGGGTGCCTATGTTTGAGTTGTGCTGTGCAACAAACTCTCTTTGGTCACTGTAATTTTTTCTAAAAACTCGAACTTGCAAGAGATGAATTCTTTTTAAACCGGAATTTCAAACCGGATATTGAGAGCTTCAAAGCTTTGTGGGAGACAGGTTTACCTTGAGCCGGATTTTTAAACCGGATATTGAGAGCTTTTAGCACTTTGTGGGAGACAAATTTCCCTTGAACCGGAATCCTTCTTTTTAAGCCAGAAATTTTCTGACGGCCTTTAAATATTCGCCAATAAGGCAGTAGCCTCTGGGCCGGGTTATTTTTCTCTCCAATGACCCGGAGCTCTTGAATTTGCTTTAAACCGGCAATCATTTACTAAATCCTGTCATCATATCCCCCGAGTCTCAAGGCGACTCGAGGAGTTGGCTTTGAGATTCTCCATATTGACGATGATATAAACCGGCATAAGTCATTCAATCAGCTCGGTGATATAATAATCCCTTTTGCAGTAGACAACTTGCCCTACATTCGAGAACTTACAAGCCAGAGTAATCACTCTTTTAAAGAAAGCAATATGTAATATAAAAATATACTGGATGAATTTCACCTGATATGTTAAGCCAGAAATTACCCACCGCGGAGTTGATGATCACCATGGTGAAGTTGAAATCCATCACGGCTGAGTCGGCCACAGGCATAGATAGATGAGTCGGCCGCGACATTATAAACCGGTGCAGACGGGTGAGGCAATTGCAGGCGCGGTAAACTACGCAGACGGGTTAGTCGGTAGCCGCGTTGTAAGCCGGCGCGAATGAGAGAGTTGCCCGCAACGTTGGAAACGGCTCGGCCGCAGGGGCGGACGATGAGTCAGTCACGTGTGTTGATGTAGCGAGGGCGGCGATTTACGCACATATCCATTGAGCAGCACAACACGGACAAGCGCTAGTGAAAAAATAATGCTGGTGTGCACCTCTTGTGCGACACCTTTGTAATAAACAATAGTCTTGTGAAAAAAATGCCATAGACGAAAATAATTGTTCTTTTGATGAAAACAATATGAAATAAGCTTAGATAAATATCACTTGATCACTCCGGCTTAACACACGGCAGGCGCGGTACTGGAAATGGCGATTTAATCGTGACGACTCATGACGAGTCAACGGAGTACGGGGCGGCTCACCCACATCGGAGATGGAGCAACCGACTCAAGAAACGGGCATGCACTTCAGCGGGTCACAATAATATAAGCGAAGGCGAGCAGCAAGGTGGCTCAGGGCCAATCCCAGTGAGTCAATGCAGATCAAGTTGTACAGGCGGCGGCTTGCGCACACCCGTTTAACAACAAGCGGATGCGGACGCCAGTGCATGATGACGCTTAACACACACTCCACAGGCATGACACGGCACCACTTTTATAATAAATCATTGTCCTGCACAAAATATGGACCAGAATAATTGTTCTTGAAAAGAAATAGTATTGTGCTAATAAAATAGACTTAGATAGATATCACCTGTCTTGTCCGGATGACTGATGATCCGTACATAGTACCCGTGAATAATCTTCAGTAATTTCCATGGTGATTTAACCACTCTCTCGATGTTGATAACAGCTCATGTGAACATCTCTCGTCAAGTAATTTCTTCAAAACACAGCCACTGAAGTTATATATGAGAACACCTCATGCCTATTTCCCATGGATGCATTGGCGTCTTGTAAAGGCAGAGCGAGGCGAGGCAGCAGTGTCAATTTGGGGGGTCGAGCGGTCGGCTCAATGCGGCGGCAGGGAGATTTATATAAAAAGGTTGCAGACGTGCAAAGCAGAGGCTGTGGAGAAGCAAGCTGAAAGGCGGCCGCAGAGGGTCAGGAGGCCTGAGGCGCGGGCGGCAACGACTCGTGTGACGACGAGATGGAGGCGGCCTTCGGCAAAGGTGGCAGCGGCTTGGCAACGACTCATGTGACGACGAGATGGAGGAGGCCTTCGGCAAAGGTGGCAGCGGCTCGACAATATATAGCTGAACCGGAGCAATGAGCCGGCACAGGGATGAGGTCGGCGGCCTGTGGTGACCATGTCGTTTTCACAGGCAACTTGTTAAAGATAAGGCAGTGGCAGCGCACGCACGCAAAGCTAGCCACAACAGAGATAGAAACGCTCAGGAGGAATCCCAACGCGGACGGGCATGACAGGCAGTTCAGAGGGTCAGCTGGCGGTTCAAGAACGGGCTAGGCCACGGCGGTGAACCACATCAGTGAATCAATGGCGAGCAGCCGAGGCCTTCCGGGTTTGGAGGCAGCCACCCGAAGTCGGCCACGATGGCAGCTCGGAGGTGGCCGGGAGGGCGACTTGGAGCGGAAGCCGGCAACGGCAGCTTAGAAACGCGGCGGCAGAGGTGGCTCCGGCGAGGCCGGCTTGACGCACTGGCGCGGCTCAGCAGGCGGGGGCAGGCGGCTCAGAGGCACACCATAGTAGGTGGATCCCAGCGGCGGTGGCAGGACGGCGAATCGGCCATGGCTCAACGCGAGCTCTCCCTGGTCAACGGCTCACCGAGGCCGCGGAGGTTTTCGATTCGTTTGGCTTGCAGGAGAGGTCGGACCGGCGAATTTGACTCGGGAGCGGAGGCGAGGTCGCTGAAGCCGCAGTCGGCTCGGAATCGGAGCTGTGCAAGTACTGACGGCAAAATTCAGGCCGTGACCGTATCCGTTTCTCAGTCATGTCTTCTTCTCCTTTTTTTAATGAGAGGAGTACTAACTTGGTACTTGTTCATTCATTGCCTCGGAGTACTCACCGAGCTGTAGCGGCAGAATCCCAATTTGATAATGCTAGTAGCCTGCCCGTAATGGAAGTATCATAGGTAGTATCATACATGCCAACTAAGCGGTTTTGATGAGGTGGCATATAATTAAATGAAGAAAGAGAGGCTTAAGTATCATATCATGATACCGTATCATAATAAATGATGTGCTACTTTGTGTCATGCATGGTAATAAATGTAGTCCTCTATGATACCAACATATGATACTATGCATTAGGAATGTAGTATCATAGACTACTATCATATGCATGATACTAGTATATGATACTCCCCATTACAACCAGCCATAGTAGTACTGATTGCTTTGCCATCGCGGCTCGTGCTGACGCAACTTGGATCCGCCGGAAAATAATTTAGTGGCTGCGGTAGGAATTGTCTGGCTAGACCACTAGATGTACACCATGATTTTTCTTTCTCAGTGGAATTAACTTGACACCAGACGTACCCCATAATCATCAGCTCTCACATGGGAATTTTCTCCTATTCCCTTAACTGATCAATCTATTCCATAGATGCTTTACGACGGCGACTTTTTCCATATGGTTTTTCTGAGTAGCTTGTAGTTTTAGTCTCGTAACACGGCTGAGGTTTCCTACCTCCACAAAGGATCCTTCGAACGCTCCCGCTAACCATTAGATCAGATTGAAGATAGCGTAGGCCAGATTGATAATGTAGACGTCCAAACTAGACTGCCATGGGAAAAGAAAAAATCTTCAGGACTCGATCTTGGGATCCGAATTTTGATGTGATCTTTCTGAGCCGTTTTTCTTGATCCAGCAAATTGTGAGTTTCTCGATCCCTGGAAGATATCCCTTCAAGAACTCAACATCACCGTGCGCGAGCCCCACGGTGGGCGCCAACTGTCGTGGAATTGTCATGGCAGATGTCCTAGTGTGAGGATTTAGTCGTGAGGCCAACATATCTTTGTAGTATCTTGAGAGGGGTTGAGCGGGACGAGAGACGCAGGGCAGATCAACGCACAAGACAAGGATTTAGACAGCTTCAGACCCCGGGAAACATCATCTGGTAATAGCCCTACATGCTGTTTGTGGTTAGATCTCATTATGATCATGAGAGAGTCGCCGCATAAGCCGCCCCCCTTTGTTTCTAGCCCTAGAGATTGTTTCTTGCTCGTCCCTCCTTGCGGAGCCCTGCCCCTCCTTATATATGTTGAAGGGGCGGGTTACATGACTAGTCCTAGTAGGATTAGGATTAACCTATTATAAGTGGAGTCCTAGTCTTGCTTCCTTTGTAGGAGAATATTCCTTATGCCTTTCCTCTTAAACCGGCCCATCATAAACGTGAGCCGGCCTTCTGGTCCTTGGGCCTAGTCTTCTATCCGACCCGCCCTAATGGCCATCCGTGAGTCGCCAGGTTCGTGAGTTGCCACCACGGCGGGTTACCAATGAAAACGCCAAGCCCGACCGGGTCATACTTCCGGCCGGGTCATACCGCGGGGTATATCCCCGACAGATGCCACTGTTGGGGAACGTAGTAATTCAAAAATATTCCTACAATCACACAAGATCTATCTAGGAGAAGTATAGCAATGAGCCGGGGGAGTGTTTCCACGTACCCTCGTAGAGCGAAAGCGAAAGCGTTTAGTAACGTGTTGATGTAGTCGAACGTCTTCACGATCCAACCGATCCAAGTACCGAACATACCCACCTCTATACTCAGCACACGTTCAGCATGATGACGTCCCTCGAGCTCTTGATCCAGTAGAGGGTCGAGGGAGAGTTCTGCCAGCACGATGGTGTGGCGACGGTGATGATGAAGTTACCGGTGCGGGGCTTCGCCTAAGCACTACGACGATATGACCGAGGTGTCAAACTGTGGAGGGGGCACCACACACGGCTAAGAGATTGTCTGTTCTGCTTTAGGATGCCCCCTGGCCATGTATATAAAGGCGGGGGAGGGGGAGAGGCCGGTGGCTAGGAGGGGCGCGCCATGGGGGGAGTCCTACTTGGACTCCTAGTTCAAGTAGGGTTCGCCCTCCTTTTGCTTTCTTCCACCGAAGGGAATAGGAAGGAGAGGGAGAGGGAAAGGGAAGGGGGGCGCCGCCGCCTCCTCCTTGTCCTATTCGGACTCCCAAGGAGGGGGTGCGCGACCACCTCCCGTGGGCTGCCCTCCCAACACTTCACCAGGGGGGTTTAGTAATGATGTCTACTACATAACCTTCATCTTGTAGACGTTGTTGGGCCTCCAAGTGTAGAGGTTTGTAGGACAGTAGCAAATTTCCCTCAAGTGGATGACCTAAGGTTTATCAATCCGTGGGAGGCATAGGATGAAGATGGTCTCTATCAAACAACCCTGCAACCAAATAACAAAGAGTCTCTTGTGTCCCCAACACACCCAATACAATGGTAAATTGTATAGGTGCACTAGTTCGGTGAAGAGATGGTGATACAAGTGCAATATGGATGGTAGATATAGGTTTTTGTAATCTGAAAATATAAAACAGCAAGGTAGCAAGTGGTAAAAGTGAGCGTAAACGGTATTGCAATGCTAGGTAACAAGGCCTAGGGTTCATACTTTCGCTAGTGCAAGTTCTCTCAACAATAATAACATAATTGGATCATATAACTATCCCTCAACAGGCAACAAAGAGTCACTCCAAAGTCACTAATAGCGGAGAACAAAAGAAGAGATTATTGTAGGGTACGAAACCACCTCAAAGTTCTCCTTTTTGATCAATCTATTCAAGAGTCCGTAGTAAAATAATAAGAAGCTATTCTTTCCGTTCAATCTATCCTAGAGTTCGTACTAGAATAACACCTTAAGACACAAATCAACCAAAACCCTAATGTCACCTATATACTCCAATGTCACCTCAAGTATCCGTGGGTATGATTATACGATATGTATCACACAATCTCAGATTCATCTATTCAACCAACACAAAGAACTTCAAAGAGTGCCCCAAAGTTTCTACCGGAGAGTCAAGACGAAAATGTGTGCCAACCCCTATGCATAAGTTCAAGAGGTCATGGAACTCGCAAGTTGATCACCCAAAACATACATCAAGTGGATCACATGAATATCCCATTGTCACCACAGATAAGCACATGCAAGACATACATCAAGTGTTCTAAAATCCTTAAAGACTCAATCTGATAAGATAACTTCAAAGGGAAAACTCAATCCATTACAAGAGAGTAGAGGGGTGAAACATCATAAGATCCAACTATAATAGCAAAGCTCGCGATACATCAAGATCATGCCGAATCAAGAACACGAGAGAGAGAGAGAGATCAAACACATAGCTACCAGTACATACCCTCAGCCCCGAGGGTGAACTACTCCCTCCTCGTCATGGGGAGCGCCGGGATGATGAAGATGGCCATGGAGAGGGATTCCCCCCTCCGGCAGGGTGCCGAAACAGGTCTAGATTGGTTTTCGGTGGCTACAGAGGCTTCCGGCGGTGGAACTCCTAATCTAGGTTTCTTTATGGAAGTTTGGGTATATATAAGAGGTATTGGAGTCCGGAACAAGTCAGGGGGTCCCCGAGGCGGCCACAAGGTAGGGGGGCTCGCCCAGGGGGGTAGGGCGCGCCCCCACCCTCGTGGGTGCCTCGGGACTCTTCTGGCCCATCTCCAGTACTCACTGGGCTTCTTCTGGTCCAAAAATTATCTCTGTGAATTTTCAGGTCAATTGGACTCCGTTTGGTTTTTCTTTTCTGCAATACTCGAAAACAAGGAAAAACCAAAAACTGGCACTGGGCTCTAGGTTAATAGGTTAGTCCCAAAAATAATATAAAATAGCATATAAATGCATATAAAACATCCTAGGTGGATAATATAATAGCATGGACCAATAAAAAATTATAGATACATTGGAGACGTATCAAGCATCCCCAAGCTTCCTGCTCGTCCTCGAGTAGGTAAATGATAAAAACAGATTTTTTTGATGTGGAATGCTACCTAACATATTTATCTATGTAATTCTCTTTATTGTGGCATGAATATTCAGATCCATATGATTCAAGACAAAAGTTTAATATTGACATAAAAATAATAATACTTCAAGCATACTAACAAAGCAATCATGTCTTCTCAAAATAACATGGCCAAATAAAGCTATCCCTACAAAATCATATAGTCTGGCTATGCTCTATCTTCGTCACACAAAATATTTAAATCATGCACAACCCCGATGACAAGCCAAGCAATTGTTTTATACTTTTGATGTTCTCCAACTTTTTCAATCTTCACGCAATATATGAGCGTGAGCCATGGACATAGAACTATAGGTGGAATAGAATGGTGGTTGTGGAGAAGACAAAAAGGAGTAGATAGTCTCACATCGACACGGCTAATCAACGAGCTATGTAGATGCCCATCAATAGATATCAATGTGAGTGAGTAGGGATTGCCATGCAACGGATGCACTAGAGCTATATGTGTATGAAAGCTCAAAAAGAAACTAAGTGGGTGTGCATCCAACTCGCTTGCTCACGAAGACCTAGGGCATTTTGAGGAAGCCCATCATTGGAATATACAAGCCAAGTTCTATAATGAAAGATTCCCACTTGTATATGAAAGTGACAACATAAGAGACTCTCTATCATGAAGATCATGGTGCTACTTTGAAGCACAAGTGTGGAAAAAGGATAGTAGCATTGCCCCTTCTCCCTTTTTCTCTCATTTTTTATTTGGGTCTTTTCTTTTTTCTTTTTATGGCCACTTTTCCTTTTCTTTTTTTCTTTCTTTATTTTTCTTCTGGAGTCTCATCACGACTTGTGGGGGAATCATAGTCTCCATCATCCTTTCATCACTGGGACAATGCTCTAATAATGATGATCATCACACTTTTATTTACTTACAACTCGATACTTAGAACAAAATATGACTCTACATGAATGCCTCCGGCGGTGTACCAGGATGTGCAATGAATCAAGAGTGACATGTATGAAAGAATTGTGAACGGTGGCTTTGCCACAAATACGATGTCAACTACATGATCATGCAAAGCAATATGACAATGATGGAGCGTGTCATAATAAATGGAACGGTGGAAATTTGCATGGCAATATATCTCGGAATGGCTATGGAAATACCATAATAGGTAGGTATGGTGGCTGTTTTGAGAAAGGTAAATGGTGGGTTTATGGTACCGGCGAAAGTTGTGCGGTACTAGAGAGGCTAGCAATGGTGGAAGGGTGAGAGTGCGTATAATCCATGTTCTCAACATTAGTCATAAAGAACTCACATACTTATTGCAAAAATCTATTAGTTATCGAAACGAAGTGTTACGCGCATGCTCCTTGGGGGGATAGATTGATAGGAAAAGACCATCGCTCGTCCCCGACCGCCACTCATAAGGAAGACAATCAATAAATAAATCATGCTCCGACTTCATCACATAACGATTCACCATACGTGCATGCTACGGAAATCACAAACTTTAACATAAGTATCTCTCAAATTCATAACTACTCAACTAGCATGAGTCTAATATCACCATCTTTATATCTCAAAACAATCATCAAGTATCAAACTTCTCATAGTATTCAACACACTCTATATGAATTTTTTTGTTATACCCATCTTGAATGCCCATCATAGTAGGACTAATTTTATAACCCAAGAAAATTACCATGCTGTTCTAAAGACTCTTAAAATAATATAAGTGAAGCATGAGAGTTCACCTATTTATTCAAAATAAAACCATCGCCGTGCTCTAAAAAGATATAAGTGAAGCACTAGAGCAAATGACAAACTACTCCAAAAGATATAAGTGAAGATCAATGAGTAGTCGAATAATTATGCAACTATGTGAAGACTCTCTAACATTTAAGAATTTCAGATCTTGGTATATTATTCAAGCAGCAAGCAAAAAAAAGAAAATAAAATGATGCTCCAAGCAAAACACATATCATGTGATGAATAAAAATATAGCTCCAAGTAAAGTTACCAATGAATGAAGACGAAAGAGGGGATGCCATCTGGGGCATCCCCAAGCTTAGGCTGTTGGTTATCCTTGAATATTACCTTGGGGTGCCTTGGGCATCCCCAAGCTAAGGATCTTGCCACTCCTTATTCCATAGTCCATCGAATCTTTACCCAAAACTTGAAAATTTCACAACACAAAACTTAACAGAAAACTCGTAAGCTCTGTTAGTATAAGAAAATAAATCACCACTTAGGTACTATTGTGAACTCATTCTAAATTCATATTGGTATAATATCTACTGTATTCCAACTTTTCTATGGTTCATACCCTCCGTTACTACTCATAGATTCATCAAAATAAGAAAACAACACATAGAAAACATAATCTGTCAAAAACAGAACAGTCTGTAGTAATCTGTAGGTTTAGAATACTTCCGTAACTGCAAAAATCCTAACAAATTAGGAAGTCCCAGGATTTTTTTTATTAATTTACTTCAAGTGGAATTGGTATTTTATCGCTCTTTGGTAAAACATGAAAATTATTCTCGTGAGCGCATACTTTCTGTTTTTTGACAGCAAGATCAAATAACAATCACCCAAGAAGATCCTAAAGGCTTTACTTGGCACAACCACTAATTAAAACATAAAAACACAATCATAACAGAGTATAGATGATTTATTTATTACTAAATAGGAACAAAAGGCACGTAACAGAAATAAAATTGGGTTGCCTCCCAACAAGCGCTATCGTTTAACGCCCCTAGCTAGGCATGATGATTTCAATGATGCTCACATAAAAGATAAGAATTGAAACATAATGGGAGCATCATGAAGCATATGACAAGCACATTTAAGTCTAACCCACTTCCTATGCATAGGGATCTTGTGAGCAAACAACTTGTGGGAAAAAGAATCAACTTGCATAGGAAGGTAAAACAAGCAAATCTTCAAGATTTTGAACACATAGAGAGGAAACTTGATATTATTGCAATTCCTACAAGCATATGTTCCTCCCTCATAATAATTACATGTAGTTTCATAAGAAAATTCAACAATATAGCTATCAAAAAACACATTCTTAACACGATCCACATGTATGCAAAGCTGACACTCTTCCAAAATAGTGGGATTAACATTAACTATATAAAGTCATGACCTCTCCAAACCCACTTTCATAATTATCACAATAAGATTCAACACCCTCCAAAATAGTGGGATCATTACTTCCTAAAGTTGACACTCTTCCAAGCCCACTTTCATCAATATAATCATCATAAATAGGAGGCATGCTATCATCAAAATAAATTTGCTCATCAAAACTTGGGGGACAAAAAAAATCATCTTCATCAAACATAGCATCCCCAAGATTGTGGCTTTGCATATCATTAGGATCATAGATATTCAAAGAATTCGTACTAACAAGATTGCAATCATGCTCATCATTCGAAAATTTAGTGCCATACATTTCAATGCATTCTTCTTTTAACACTTTGGCACAATGTAACGCCCCGAGACCGTTGCGCTAGGTGTCTTCCAGTTATTCGCTGTTGTTGCCTTGCCATTTGTTTGCGTGTCATGCATTTCATATCATGTCATCATGTGCATCGCATTTGCATACATGTTCGTCTCATGCATCCGAGCATTTTCCCCGTTGTCCGTTTTGCGATCCGACACTCCTACGTTCTCCGGTGCCCCCTTTTGCCTCTTTTCGTGAGCGGGTGTAAAACATTCTCGGATTGGACCTAGATTTGCCAAGTGGCCTTGGTTCACCACCGGTAGACCGCCTATCAAGTTTTGTGCCATTTGGAGTCCGTTTGATACTCCAACGGTTAACCGGGGAACCGTAAAGGCCTCGTGTGTGTTGCAGCCCAACACCCCTCCAAAGTGGCCCAATAACCCATCCAAACCCCCTCCTTCCTCTCGTCCGTTCAATCACAATCACGTGGCCAAAAACCGCACCTCATTTGGACTCTGCTAGCTCCCTCTACCTATATATATGTCCTCTCCCCCGAAAAATTCACGGTTGAACCCTAACCTCCTCCTCCTCCGCGCGTCCGGACGCGTCCGCGCCGCGCCGGACATGACCGCCGCGCCTGTCCACCTCACTTCGACCAATCGGGTCATGCCACATCAGCCTCACCGCCTCCCGCGTCCAACCGCGCCTCGCCACCTGTCCCGCCGTCCTCCCGCCGCCGCACCGGCCCGCCGCGGCCCATCGCGGGCCCGCCTGGCCCGGATCTCCCCCGCCGCCTCCCACGGGCTCCAGCGCCCCGCGGAGCCGCACGCCACCCGCCGCCGGCGTGTTCCGCCGCCGCAGTGCGCCGCCCACCGCCGCCTGCCTCTGCGCCTCGCGCTGCCAACCTCGCCGGAGCTCCTGCTCGCACCACTGGAGTCGAGCCGCCTGCAGAAGCTTCGCCGGAGCACGCCCCTCGGTCTGGCCGGATCTGGCCCGCGTCGTCCCTGACCTCCTCCGTCATCCCGCGCCCCTCGCCGGCCTCCCCCTCGCCGGGGAGCTCGCCGGAGCTCTCACCGGCGCCGGATCTGGAGGTGGACCAGATCCACTAGGCCACCGAACCAAACGTCGCGCCCACATCCTGGATCTCCTCGTCCCGCACGTCTTCGTCCAAAGTTGACTTTTCCGGAGGTTGATTTTCTCTGTCCCCAGATCTGTGATGTTTTTAGGCCATGTTCATCGCATCATAACTTCATCATCTTAGCTCGTTTCATGCACATGATATATCAAAATGTTCATGTGGATGTGCTCTTCATTTTGTTCCATTGTGTCACGCTTGTTTGAGTCCATCTTGATGCGCTAATAGTTGATGCAAGAGTGCTATAAAATGTTAGGTGTTGATTCTTAGCAGATCTTGAGCATTTGTCATTTTTGCCATGATTATTGTGTGCTGCATATGTTGGGGAACGTTGCAGAGAACAAAAAAAATTCCTACGGTTTCACCAAGATCCATCTATGAGTTCATCTAGCAACGAGTGATCGGATTGCATCTACATACCTTTGTAGATCACGCGCGGAAGCGTACAAAGAACGGGGATGAGGAAGTCGTATTCGACGTGATCCAAATCACCGGAGATCCTAGCACCGAACGGACGGCACCTCCGCGTTCAACACACGTGCGGTCAGCGTGACGTCTCCTCCTTCTTGATCCATCAAGGGGGAAGGAGAGGTTGAGGAAGATGGCTCCAGCAGCAGCACGACGGCGTGGTGGTGGTGGAGCAGCAGTACTCCGGCAGGGCTTCACCAAGCTCGTGACGGAGGAGGAGATGTGTTGGGGAGGTGAGGGGCTGCGCCTTGGATGTACTCTGCAGCCCTCCCCTCACCCCTCTATTTATAGGGGAAGGGGGAAGGGGGCCGGCCCCCTCTAGATGAGATCTAGAGGGGGGGCGGCGGCCAAGGGGAGGGGGGCTTGCCCCCCAAGCAAGCCCCCCCCCCCTAGGGTTTCCCCCAACCCTAGGCGCATGGGCCCTAGGGGAGTGGCGCCCCAGCCCACTTTGGGCTGGATCCCTTCCTCATACAGCCCATAAGGCCCTCCGGGAGAGGTGGCCCCTCCTGGTGGACCCCCGGAACCCCTCCGGTGGCCCCGGTACAATACCGATATGCCCCCGAACCTTTTCGGTGACCGTATGACAACTTCCCATATATAATTCTTTACCTCCGGATTATTCCGGAACTCCTCGTGACGTCTAGGATCTCATCCGGGACTCCGAACAACTTTTGGATTACTGCATACTCATATCTATACAACCCTAGTGTCACCGAACCTTAAGTGTGTAGACCCTACGGGTTTGGGAGACAAGCAGACATGACCGAGACGACTCTCTGGTCAATAACCAACAGCGGGATCTGGATACCCATGTTGGCTCCCACATGCTCCTCGATGATCTCATCGGATGAACCACGATGTCGAGGACCTAATCAATCCCGTACTCAATTCCCTTTGTCAATCGGTACGTTACTTGCCAGAGACTCGATCGTCGGTATCCCAATACCTTGTTCAGTCTCGTTACCGGCAAGTCACTTTACTCGTACCGTAATGCATGATCCCGTGATCAAACACTTGATCACATTGAGCTCATTATGATGATGCATTACTGAGTGGGCCCCGAGATACCTCTCCGTCATACGGAGTGACAAATCCCAGTCTCAATTCGTGCCAACCCAACAGACACATTCGGAGATACCTGTAATGTACCTTTATAGTCACCCAGTTACGTTGTGACGTTTGGCACACCCAAGGCACTCCTACGGTATCTGGGAGTTGCACAATCTCATGGTCTAAGGAAATGATACTTGACATCCAGAAAAGCTACAGCAAACGAACTACACGATCTTTGTGCTATGCTTAGGTTTGGGTCTTGTCCATCACATCATTCTCCTAATGATGTGATCCCGTTATCAATGACATCCCCATGTCCATAGCCAGGAAACCATGACTATCTGTTGATCAACGAGCTAGTCAACTAGAGGCTCACTAGGGATACATTATGGTCTATGTATTCACACATGTATTACGATTCACGGACAATACAATTATAGCATGAATAATAGACAATTATCATGAACAAGGAAATATAATAATCATTTTATTATTGCCTCTAGGGCATATTTCCAACAGTCTCCCACTTGCACTAGAGTCAATCATCTAGTTACATTGTGATGAATCGAACACCCATGGAATTCTGGTGTTGATCATGTTTTGCTCTAGGGAGAGGTTTAGTAAACGGATCTGCTACATTCAGGTCCGTATGTACTTTACAAATCTCTATGTCTCCATTTTAAACACTTTCACGAATGGAGTTGAAGCGACGCTTGATATGTCTGGTCTTCCTGTGAAACCTGGGCTCCTTGGCAAGGGCAATAGCTCCAGTGTTGTCACAGAAGAGAGTCATCGGGCCCGACGCATTGGGTATGACTCCTAGGTCGGTAATGAACTCCTTCACCCAGACTCCTTCGTGTGCTGCCTCCGAGGCTGCCATGTACTCCGCTTCACATGTAGATCCCGCCACAACGCTTTGCTTGCAACTGCACCAGCTTACTGCCCCACCATTCAAAATATACATGTATCCGGTTTGTGACTTAGAGTCATCTAGATCTGTGTCGAAGCTAGCATCGACGTAACCCTTTACGACAAGCTCTTCGTCACCTCCATAAACGAGAAACATTTCCTTAGTCCTTTTCAGGTACTTCAGGATATTTTTGACCGCTGTCCAGTGTTCCATGCCGGGATTACTTTGGTACCTTCCTACCAAACTCACACAAGGTGTACATCAGGTCTGGTACACAACATAGCATACATGATAGACCCTATGGCCGAGGCATAGGGGACGACACTCATCTTTTCTCTATCTTCTGCCGTGGTCGGGCATTGAGCCAAGATCAATCTCGTACCTTGCAATACAGGCAAGAACCCCTTCTTTGACTGATCCATTTTGAACTTCTTCAATATCTTGTCAAGGTACATACTCTGTGAAAGACCAATGAGGCGTCTCGATCTATCTCTATAGATCTTGATGCCTAATATATAAGCAGCTTCTCCAAGGTCCTTCATTGAAAAACACTTGTTCAAATAGGCCTTTATGCTTTCCAAGAATTCTATATCATTTCCCATCAATAGTATGTCATCCACATACAATATGAGAAATGCTACAGACCTCCCACTCACTTTCTTGTAAATGCAGGCTTCTCCATAAGTCTGCATAAACCCAAACGCTTTGATCATCTCATCAAAGCAAATGTTCCAACTCCGAGATGCTTGCACCAGCCCATAAATCGAGCGTTGGAGCTTGCACACCTTGTCAGCATTCTTAGGATCGACAAAACCTTCCGGTTGCATCATATACAATTCTTCCTTAAGGAAACCATTAAGGAATGCTGTTTTGACGTCCATTTGCCATATTTCATAATCATATAATGCGGCAATTGCTAACATGATTCGGACGGACTTCAGCTTCGCTACGGGTGAGAAAGTCTCATCGTAGTCAACCCCTTGAACTTGTCGATAACCCTTAGCGACAAGCCGTGCTTTCTAGATGGTCACATTACCATCCGCGTCTGTCTTCTTCTTAAAGATCCATTTATTTTCTATGGCTCGCCGATCAACGGGCAAGTCAGTCAAAGTCCATACTTCGTTTTCATACATGGATCCTATCTCGGATTTCATGGCTTCCAGCCATTTGTCGGAATCCGGGCCCACCATCGCTTCTTCACAGTTCAAAGGTTTCACCGTTGTCTAACAACATGATTTCCAAGACAGGGTTGCCGTACCACTCTGGTGCGGAACGTGTCCTTGTGGACCTTCGAAGTTTAGTAGGAGATTGATCATAAGTATCTTGATCATCATCATTAACTTCCTCTCTAATTGGTGTAGGCACCACAGGAACATTTTCCTGAGTTGCGCCAGTTTCCGGTTCAAGAGGCAATACTTCATCAAGTTCTACTTTCCTACCACTTACTTCTTTCGAGAGAAACTCCTTCTCTAGAAAGGATCCATTCTTGGCAACAAAGATCTTGCCTTCGGATCTGAGGTAGAAGGTATACCCAATAGTTTCTTTAGGGTATCCTATAAAGACGCATTTTTCCGACTTGGGTTCGAGCTTTTCAGGTTGAAGTTTCTTGACATAAGCATCGCATCCCCAAACTTTTAGAAACGACAGCTTAGGCTTCTTCCCAAACCATAATTCATACGGTGTCGTCTCAACGGATTTCGACGGAGCCCTATTTAAAGTGAATGCAGCAGTCTCTAAAGCATAGCCCCAAAATGACAGCGGTAAATCAGTAAGAGACATGATAGATCGCACCATATCTAATAGAGTGCGATTACAACGTTCGGACACACCATTACGCTGAGGTGTTCCAGGCAGCGTGAGTTGTGAAACTATTCCACATTTTCTTAAGTGTGTACCAAATTCGTGACTCAAGTATTCTCCTCCACGATCTGATCGCAAAAACTTGATTTTTCTGTCACGTTGATTCTCAACCTCACTCTGAAATTCCTTGAACTTTTCAAAGGTTTCAGACTTGTGTTTCATTAAGTAGATATACCCATATCTACTCAAGTCATCAGTGAGGGCGAGAACATAACGATAGCCACCACGAGCCTCAACACTCATTGGACCGCACACATCAGTATGTATGATTTCCAATAGGTTGGTTGCTCGCTCCATTGTTCCTGAGAACGGAGTCTTGGTCATCTTACCCATGAGGCATGGTTCGCACGTGTCAAATGATTCGTAATCAGGAGACTCTAAAAGTCCATCTGTATGGAGCTTCTTCATGCAGATGACACCTATGTGACCAAGGCGGCAGTGCCACAAGTATGTGAGACTATCATTATCAACCTTACATCTTTTGGCATTCACACTATGAATATGTGTAGCATTACGCTCAAGATTCATTAAGAATAAACCATTTACCATAGGAGCATGACCATAAAACATATCTCTCATATAAATAGAACAACCATTATTCTCGGATTTAAATGAGTAGCCATCTCGTATTAAACAAGATCCTGATACAATGTTCATGCTCAAACTTGGCACTAAATAACAATTATTGAGGTTCAAAACTAATCCCGTAGGTAAATGTAGAGGTAGCGTTCCGACGGCGATCACATCGACCTTGGAACCATTCCCGACGCGCATCGTCACCTCGTCCTTCGCCAATCTCCGCTTATTCCGCAGCTCCTGCTTTGAGTTACAAATGTGAGCAACTACACCGGTATCAAATACCCAGGAGCTACTATGAGTATTGGTAAGGTACACATCAATTACATGTATATCACATATACCTTTCGTTTTGCCGGCCTTCTTGTCCGCTAAGTATTTGGGGCAGTTCCGCTTCCAGTGACCACTTCCCTTGCAATAAAAACACTCAGTCTCGGGCTTGGGTCCATTCTTTGGCTTCTTCCCGGCAGCTTGCTTACCGGGCGCGGCAACTCCCTTGCCGTCCTTCTTGAAGTTCTTCTTACCCTTGCCTTTCTTGAACTTAGTGTTTTTATTCACCATCAACACTTGATGGTCCTTTTTGATTTCTACCTCTGCTGATTTCAGCATTGCAAATACTTCAGGAATGGTCTTTTCCATCCCCTGTATATCGAAATTCATCACAAAGCTCTTGTAGCTTGGTGGAAGCGACTGGAGGATTCTATTAATGACCGCGTCATCCGGGAGATTAACTCCCAGCTGAGTCAAGCGGTTATGTAACCCAGACATAGTGAGTATGTGCTCATTGACAGAACTATTTTCCTCCATCTTACAGCTGAAGAACTTGTCGGAGACTTCATATCTCTCGACCCGGGCATGAGCTTGGAAAACCATTTTCAGCTCTTCGAACATCTCATATGCTCCGTGTTGCTCAAAACACTTTTGGAGCCCCGGTTCTAAGCTGTAAAGCATGCCGCACTGAACGAGGGAGTAATCATCAGCACATGTCTGCCAAGCGTTCATAACGTCTTGGTTCTGTGGGACGGGTGCATCACCTAGCGGTGCTTCTAGGACATAATCTTTCTTGGCAGCTATGAGGATTATCCTCAGGTTCCGGACCCAGTCCGTATAGTTGTTGCCATCTTCTTTCAGCTTGGTTTTCTCTAGGAATGCGTTGAAGTTGAGGACAACGTTGGCCATTTGATCTACAAGACATATTGTAAAGATTTTAGACTAAGTTCATGATAATTAAGTTCATCTAATCAAATTATATAATGAACTCCCACTTAGATAGACATCCCTCCAGTCATCTAAGTATAACATGATCCGAGTTAATTGGGCCGTGTCTGATCATCACGTGAGACGGACTAGTCAACATCGGTGAACATCTTCATGTTGATCGTATCTTCTATACGACTCATGCTCGACCTTTTGGTCTTCTGTGTTCCGAGGCCATGTCTGTACATGCTAGGCTCGTCAAGTCAACCTAAGTGTTTCACGTGTGTAGATCTGTCTTACACCCGTTGTATGTGAATGTTGGAATCTATCACACCCGATCATCACGTGGTGCTTCGAAACAACGAACTGTCGCAACGGTGCACAGTTAGGGGGAACACTTTCTTGAAATTATTATGAGGGATCATCTTATTTACTACCGCCGTTCTAAGTAAACAAGATGCAAAAACATGATAAACATCACATGCAATCAAATAATAATAGTGACATGATATGGCCAATATCACATAGCTCCTTTGATCTCCATCTTGGGGCTCCATGATCATCTTGTCACCGGCATGACACCATGATCTCCATTATCATGATCTCCATCATCGTGTCTCCATGAAGTTGCTCGCCAACTATTACTTCTACTACTATGGCTAACGCGTTTAGCAATAAAGTAAAGTAATTTACATGGCGTTTCTCAATGACAGGTAGGTCATACAAAAAATAAAGACAACTCCTATGGCTCTTGCTGGTTGTCATACTCATCGACATGCAAGTCGTGATTCCTATTACAAGAACATGATCTCATACATCACATATATATCATTCATCATTCATCACAACTTTGGCCATATCACATCACAAATCACTTGCTGCAAAAACAAGTTAGATGTCCTCTAATTGTTGTTGCAAGTTTTACGTGGCTGCAAAAGGGTTCTAGCAAGAACGTTTTCTTACCTACGTAATAGCCACAACGTGATTTGTCAACTTCTATTTACCCTTCATAAGGACCCTTTTCATCGAATCCGCTCCAACTAAAGTGGGAGAGACAGACACCCACTAGCCACCTTATGCAACTAGTGCATGTCAGTCGGTGGAACCAGTCTCACGTAAGCATACGTGTAAGGTCGGTCCGGGCCGCTTCATCCCACAATACCACTGAAGCAAGATAAGACTAGTAGCGGCAAGAAAGTTGACAACATCTACGCCCACAACAAATTGTGTTCTACTCGTGCAAGGAGAACTATGCATAGACCTACCTCATGATGCCACTGTTGGGGAACGTTGCAGAAAACAAAAAAATTTCCTACGGTTTCACCAAGATCCATCTATGACTTCATCTAGCAACGAGTGATCAGATTGCATCTACATACCTTTGTAGATCACGCGCGGAAGCATTCAAAGAACGGGGATGAGGAAGTCGTACTCGACGTGATCCAAATCACCGGAGATCCTAGCGCCGAACGGACGGCACCTCCGCGTTCAACACACGTACGGTCATCGTGACGTCTCCTCCTTCTTGATCCAGCAAGGGGGAAGGAGAGGTTGAGGAAGATGGCTCCAGCAGCAGCACGACGGCGTGGTGGTGGTGGAGCAGCAGTACTCCGGCAGGGCTTCGCCAAGCTCGTGACGGAGGAGGAGATGTGTTGGGGAGGGGAGGGGCTGCACCTTGGATGTACTCTACAGCCCTCCCCTCACCCCTCTATTTATAGGGGAAGGGGGAAAGGGGCCGGCCCCCTCTAGATGAGATCTAGAGGGGGGGCGGCGGGCAAGGGGAGGGGGGCTTGCCCCCTAAGCAAGGGGGCGCCCCCCTTAGGGTTTCCCCCAACCCTAGGCGCATGGGCCCTAGGGGAGTGGTGCCCCTGCCCACTTTGGGCTGGATCCCTTCCTCATACAGCCCATAAGGCCCTCCGGGAGAGGTGGCCCCTCCCGGTGGACCCCCGGAACCCCTCCGGTGGCCCCGGTACAATACCGATATGCCCCCGAACCTTTCCGGTAACCGTATGACAACTTCCCATATATAATTCTTTACCTCCGGATTATTCCGGAACTCCTCGTGACGTCCAGGATCTCATCCGGGACTCCGAACAACTTTCGGATTACTGCATACTCATATCTATACAACCCTAGCGTCACCGAACCTTAAGTGTGTAGACCCTACGGGTTCGGGAGACAAGCAGACATGACCGAGACGACTCTCTGGTCAATAACCAACAGCGGGATCTGGATACCCATGTTGGCTCCCACATGCTCCTCGATGATCTCATCGGATGAACCACGATGTCGAGGACCTAATCAATCCCGTACTCAATTCCCTTTGTCAATCGGTACGTTACTTTCCCGAGACTCGATCGTCGGTATCCCAATACCTTGTTCAGTCTCGGTACCGGCAAGTCACTTTACTCGTACCGTAATGCATGATCCCGTGATCAACCACTTGATCACATTGAGCTCATTATGATGATGCATTACCGAGTGGGCCCAGAGATACCTCTCCGTCATACGGAGTGACAAATCCCAGTCTCAATTCGTGCCAACCCAACAGACACATTCGGAGATACCTGTAATGTACCTTTATAGTCACCCAGTTACATTGTGACGTTTGGCACACCCAAGGCACTCCTACGGTATCCGGGAGTTGCACAATCTCATGGTCTAAGGAAATGATACTTGACATCCAGAAAAGCTACAGCAAACGAACTACACGATCTTTGTGCTATGCTTAGGTTTGGGTCTTGTCCATCACATCATTCTCCTAATGATGTGATCCCGTTATCAATGACATCCCCATGTCCATAGCCAGGAAACCATGACTATCTATTGATCAACAAGCTAGTCAACTAGAGGCTCACTAGGGACACATTATGGTCTATGTATTCACACATGTATTACGATTTCTGGACAATACAATTATAGCATGAATAATAGACAATTATCATGAACAAGGAAATACAATAATCATTTTATTATTGCCTCTAGGGCATATTTCCAACAGTCTCCCACTTGCACTAGAGTCAATCATCTAGTTACATTGTGATGAATCGAACACCCATGGAATTCTGGTGTTGATCATGTTTTGCTCTAGGGAGAGGTTTAGTCAACGGATCTGCTACATTCAGGTCCGTATGTACTTTACAAACCTCTATGTCTCCATTTTGAACACTTTCATGAATGGAGTTGAAGTGACTCTTGATATGCCTGGTCTTCCTGTGAAACCTGGGCTCCTTGGCAAGGGCAATAGCTCCAGTGTTGTCACAGAAGAGAGTCGTCGGGCCCGACGCATTGGGTATGACTCCTAGGTCGGTAATGAACTCCTTCACCCAGACTCCTTCGTGTGCTGCCTCTGAGGCTGCCATGTACTCCGCTTCACATGTAGATCCCGCCACAACGCTTTGCTTGCAACTGCACCAGCTTACTGCCCCACCATTCAAAATATACATGTATCCGGTTTGTGACTTAGAGTCATCCAGATCTGTGTCGAAGCTAGCATCGACGTAACCCTTTACGACAAGCTCTTCATCACCTCCATAAACGAGAAACATTTCCTTAGTCCTTTTCAGGTACTTCAGGATATTTTTGACCGTTGTCCAGTGTTCCATGCCGGGATTACTTTGGTACCTTCCTACCAAACTCACGCAAGGTGTACATCAGGTCTGGTACACAGCATAGCATACATGATAGACCCTATGGACGAGGCATAGGGGACGACACTCATCTTTTCTCTATCTTCTACCGTGGTCGGGCATTGAGCCAAGCTCAATCTCGTACCTTGCAATACAGGCAAGAACCCCTTCTTTGACTGATCCATTTTGAACTTCTTCAATATCTTGTCAAGGTACGTACTCTGTGAAATACCAATGAGGCGTCTCGATCTATCTCTATAGATCTTGATGCCTAATATATAAGCAGCTTCTCCAAGGTCCTTCATTGAAAAATACTTGTTCAAATAGGCCTTTATGCTTTCCAAGAATTCTATATCATTTCCCATCAACAGTATGTCATCCACATACAATATGAGAAATGCTACAGACCTCCCACTCACTTTCTTGTAAATGCAGGCTTCTCCATAAGTCTGCATAAACCCAAACGCTTTGATCATCTCATCAAAGCGAATGTTCCAACTCCGAGATGCTTGCACCAGCCCATAAATCGAGCATTGGAGCTTGCACACCTTGTCAGCATTCTTAGGATCGACAAAACCTTCCGGTTGCATCATATACAATTCTTCCTTAAGGAAACCATTAAGGAATACCGTTTTGACGTCCATTTGCCATATTTCATAATCATAGAATGCAGCAATTGCTAACATGATTCGGACGGACTTCAGCTTCACTACGGGTGAGAAAGTCTCATCGTAGTCAACCCCTTGAACTTGTCGATAACCCTTAGCGACAAGCCGTGCTTTATAGATGGTCACATTACCATCCGCGTCTGTCTTCTTCTTAAAGATCCATTTATTTTCTATGGCTCGCCGATCAACGGGCAAGTCAGTCAAAGTCCATACTTCGTTTTCATACATGGATCCTATCTCGGATTTCATGGCTTCCAGCCATTTGTCGGAATCCGGGCCCGCCATCACTTCTTCATAGTTCGAAGGTTTCACCGTTGTCTAACAACATGATTTCCAAGACAGGGTTGCCGTACCACTCTGGTGCAGAACGTGTCCTTGTGGACCTTCGAAGTTTAGTAGGAGCTTGATCGGAAGTATCTTGATCATCATCATTAACTTCCTCTCTAATTGGTGCAGGCACCACAGGAACATTTTCCTGAGTTGCGCCAGTTTCCGGTTCAAGAGGCAATACTTCATCAAGTTCTACTTTCCTCCCACTTACTTCTTTCGAGAGAAACTCCTTCTCTAGAAAGGATCCATTCTTGGCAACAAAGATCTTGCCTTCGGATCTGAGGTAGAAGGTATACCCAATAGTTTCTTTAGGGTATCCTATGAAGACGCATTTTTCCGACTTGGGTTCGAGCTTTTCAGGTTGAAGTTTCTTGACATAAGCATCGCATCCCCAAAATTTTAGAAACGACAGCTTAGGCTTCTTCCCAAACCATAATTCATACGGTGTCGTCTCAACGGATTTCGACGGAGCCCTATTTAAAGTGAATGCGGCAGTCTCTAAAGCATAGCCCCAAAATGACAGCGGTAAATCAGTAAGAGACATCATAGATCGCACCATATCTAATAGAGTGCGATTACGACGTTCTGACACACCATTACGCTGAGGTGTTCCAGGCGGCGTGAGTTGTGAAACTATTCCACATTTTCTTAAGTGTGTACCAAATTCGTGAATCAAGTATTCTCCTCCACGATCTGATCGTGAAAACTTGATTTTTCTGTCACGTTGATTCTCAACCTCACTCTGAAATTCCTTGAACTTTTCAATGGTTTCATACTTGTGTTTCATTAAGTAGATATACCCATATCTACTCAAGTCATCAGTGAGGGTGAGAACATAACGATAGCCACCACGAGCCTCAACACTCATTGGACCGCACACATCAGTATGTATGATTTCCAATAGGTTGGTTGCTCGCTCCATTGTTCTTGAGAACGGAGTCTTGGTCATCTTACCCATGAGGCATGGTTCGCACGTGTCAAATGATTCATAATCAAGAGACTCTAAAAGTCCATCTGTATGGAGCTTCTTCATGGGTTTGACACCTATTTGACCAAGGCGGCAGTGCCACAAGTATGTGGGACTATCATTATCAACCTTACATCTTTTGGCATTCACACTATGAATATGTGTAGCATTACGCTCGAGATTCATTAAGAATAAACCATTCACCATAGGAGCATGACCATAAAACATATCTCTCATATAAATAGAACAACCATTATTCTCGGATTTAAATGAGTAGCCATCTCGTATTAAACAAGATCCTGATACAATGTTCATGCTCATACTTGGCACTAAATAACAATTATTGAGGTTCAAAACTAATCCCGTAGGTAAATGTAGAGGTAGCATGCCGACGGCGATCACATCGACCTTGGAACCATTCCCGACGCGCATCGTCACCTCGTCCTTCGCCAATCTCCGCTTATTCCACAGCTCCTGCTTTGAGTTACAAATGTGAGCAACTGCACCGGTATCAATTACCCAGGAGCTACTACGAGTATTGGTAAGGTACACATAAATTACATGTATATCACATATACCTTTCGTTTTGCCGGCCTTCTTGTCCGCTAAGTATTTGGGGCAGTTCCACTTCCAGTGACCACTTCCCTTGCAATAAAAAGACTCAGTCTCGGGCTTGGGTCCATTCTTTGGCTTCTTCCCGGCAGCTTGCTTACCGGGCGCGGCAACTCCCTTGCCGTCCTTCTTGAAGTTCTTCTTACCCTTGCCTTTCTTGAACTTAGTGGTTTTATTCACCATCAATACTTGATGGTCCTTTTTGACTTCTACCTCTGCTGATTTCAGCATTGCAAATACTTCAGGAATGGTCTTTTCCATCCCATGTATATTGAAGTTCATCACAAAGCTCTTGTAGCTTGGTGGAAGCGACTGGAGGATTCTGTCAATGACCGCGTCATCCGGGAGATTAACTCCCAGTTGAGTCAAGCGGTTATGTAACCCAGACATAGTGAGTATGTGCTCACTGACAGAACTATTTTCTCCATCTTACAGCTGAAGAACTTGTCGGAGACTTCATATCTCTTGACCCGGGCATGATCTTGGAAAACCATTTTCAGCTCTTCGAACATCTCATATGCTCCGTGTCGCTCAAAACACTTTTGGAGCCCCGGTTCTAAGCTGTAAAGCATGCCGCACTGAACGAGGGAGTAATCATCAGCACATGTCTGCCAAGCGTTCATAACGTCTTGGTTCTGTGGGACGGGTGCGTCTCCTAGCGGTGCTTCTAGGACATAATCTTTCTTGGCAGCTATGAGGATGATCCTCAGGTTCCGGACCCAGTCCGTATAGTTGCTGCCATCGTCTTTCAGCTTGGTTTTCTCTAGGAACGCGTTGAAGTTGAGGACAACGTTGGCCATTTGATCTACAGGACATATTGTAAAGATTTTAGACTAAGTTCATGATAATTAAGTTCATCTAATCAAATTATATAATGAACTCCCACTTAGATAGACATCCCTCCAGTCATCTAAGTATAACATGATCTGAGTTAACTGGGCCGTGTCCGATCATCACGTGAGACGGACTAGTCAACATCGGTGAACATCTTCATGTTGATCGTATCTTCTATACGACTCATGCTCGACCTTTCGGTCTTCTGTGTTCCGAGGCCATGTCTGTACATGCTAGGCTCGTCAAGTCAACCTAAGTGTTTTGCGTGTGTAAATCTGTCTTACACCCATTGTATGTGAATGTTGGAATCTATCACACCTGATCATCACGTGCTGCTTCGAAACAACAAACTGTCGCAACGGTGCACAGTTAGGGGGAACACTTTCTTGAAATTATTATGAGGGATCATCTTATTTACTACCGCCGTTCTAAGTAAACATGATGCAAAAACATGATAAACATCACATGCAATCAAATAATAATAGTGACATGATATGGCCAATATCACATAGCTCCTTTGATCTCCATCTTGGGGCTCCATGATCATCTTGTCACCGGCATGACACCATGATCTCCATCATCATGATCTCCATCATCGTGTCTCCATGAAGTTGCTCGCCAACTATTACTTCTACTACTATGGCTAGCGCGTTTAGCAATAAAGTAAAGTAATTTACATGGCGTTTCTCAATGACATGCAGGTCATACAAAAAATAAAGACAACTCCTATAGCTCTTGCCGGTTGTCATACTCATCGACATGCAAGTCGTGATTCCTATTACAAGAACATGATCTCATACATCACATATATATCATTCATCATTCATCACAACTTTGGCCATATCATATCACAAATCACTTGCTGCAAAAACAAGTTAGACGTCCTCTAATTGTTGTTGCAAGTTTTATGTGGCTGCAAAAGGGTTCTAGCAAGAACGTTTTCTTACCTACGTAATAGCCACAACGTGATTTGTCAACTTCTATTTACCCTTCATAAGGACCCTTTCATCGAATCCGCTCCAACTAAAGTGGGAGAGACAGACACCCGCTAGCCACCTTATGCAACTAGTGCATGTCAGTCGGTGGAACCAGTCTCACGTAAGCGTACGTGTAAGGTCGGTCCGGGCCGCTTCATCCCACAATACCGCTGAAGCAAGATAAGACTAGTAGCGGCAAGAAAGTTGACAACATCTACGCCCACAACAAATTGTGTTCTACTCGTGCAAGGAGAACTACGCATAGACCTAGCTCAAGATGCCACTGTTGGGGAACGTTGCAGAAAACAAAAAAATTTCCTACGGTTTCACCAAGATCCATCTATGACTTCATCTAGCAACGAGTGATCGGATTGCATCTACATACCTTTGTAGATCACGCGCGGAAGCGTTCAAAGAACGGGGATGAGGAAGTCGTACTCGACGTGATCCAAATCACCGGAGATCCTAGCGCCGACCGGACGACACCTCCGCGTTCAACACACGTACAGTCAGCGTGACGTCTGCTCCTTCTTGATCCAGCAAGGGGGAAGGAGAGGTTGAGGAAGATGGCTCCAGCAGCAGCACGACGGCGTGGTGGTGGTGGAGCAGCAGTACTCCGGCAGGGCTTCGCCAAGCTCGTGACGGAGGAGGAGATGTGTTGGGGAGGGGAGGGGCTGCGCCTTGGATGTACTCTGCAGCCCTCCCCTCACCCCTCTATTTATAGGGGAAGGGGGAATGGGGCCGCCCCCCTCTAGATGAGATCTAGAGGGGGGGCGGTGGCCAAAGGGAGGGGGGCTTGCCCCCCATGCAAGGGGGCACCCCCCCTTAGGGTTTCCCCCAACCCTAGGCGCATGGGCCCTAGGGGAGTGGCGCCCCAGCCCACTTTAGGCTGGATCCCTTCCTCATACAGCCCATAAGGCCCTCCGGGAGAGGTGGCCCCTCCCGGTGGACCCCCGAAACCCCTCCGGTGGCCCCGGTACAATATCGATATGCCCCCGAACTTTCCGGTGACCGTATGACAACTTCCCATATATAATTCTTTACCTCCGGATTATTCCGGAACTCCTCGTGACGTCCAGGATCTCATACGGGACTCCGAACAACTTTCGGATTACTGCATACTCATATCTATACAACCCTAGCGTCACCGAACCTTAAGTGTGTAGACCCTACGGGTTCGGGAGACAAGCAGACATGACAGAGAGGACTCTCTGGTTAATAACCAACAGCGGGATCTGGATACCCATGTTGGCTCCCACATGCTCCTCGATGATCTCATCGGATGAACCACGATGTCGAGGACCTAATCAATCCCGTACTCAATTCCCTTTGTCAATCGGTACATTACTTTCCTGAGACTCGATCGTTGGTATCCCAATACCTTGTTCAGTCTCGTTACCGGCAAGTCACTTTACTCGTACCGTAATGCATGATCCCGTGATCAACCACTTGATCACATTGAGCTCATTATGATGATGCATTACCAGTGGGCCCAGAGATACCTCTCCATCATACGGAGTGACAAATCCCAGTCTCGATTCGTGCCAACCCAACAGACACTTTCGGAGATACCTGTAATGTACCTTTATAGTCACCCAGTTACATTGTCACGTTTCGCACACCCAAGGCACTCCTACGGTATCTGGGAGTTGCACAATCTCATGGTCTAAGGAAATGATACTTGACATCCAGAAAAGCTACAGCAAATGAACTACACGATCTTTGTGCTATGCTTAGGTTTGGGTCTTGTCCATCACATCATTCTCCTAATGATGTGATCCCGTTATCAATGACATCCCCATGTCCATAGCCAGGAAACCATGACTATCTGTTGATCAACGAGCTAGTCAACTAGAGGCTCACTAGGGACACATTATGGTCTATGTATTCACACATGTATTACGATTTCCGGACAATACAATTATAGCATGAATAATAGACAATTATCATGAACAAGGAAATATAATAATCATTTTATTATTGCCTCTAGGGCATATTTCCAACAGTCTCCCACTTGCACTAGAGTCAATCATCTAGTTATGTGATGAATCGAACACCCATGGAATTCTGGTGTTGATCATGTTTTGCTCTAGGGAGAGATTTAGTCAACGAATCTGCTACATTCAGATCCGTATGTACTTTACAAATCTCTATGTCTCCATTTTGAACAATTTCACGAATGGAGTTGAAGCGACGCTTGATATGACTGGTCTTCCTGTGAAACCTGGGCTCCTTGGCAAGGGCAATAGCTCCAGTGTTGTCACAGAAGAGAGTCATCGGGCCCGACGCATTGGGTATGACTCCTAGGTCGGTAATGAACTCCTTCACCCAGACTCCTTCGTGTGCTTCCTCCGAGGCTGCCATGTACTCCGCTTCACATGTAGATCCCGCCACAACGCTTTGCTTGCAACTGCACCAGCTTACTGCCCCACCATTCAAAATATACACGTATCCGGTTTGTGACTTAGAGTCATCCAGATCTATGTCATAGCTAGCATCGATGTAACCCTTTACGACAAGCTCTTCGTCACCTCCATAAACAAGAAACATTTCCTTAGTACTTTTCAGGTACTTCAGGATATTTTTGACCGCTGTCCAGTGTTCCATGCCGGGATTACTTTGGTACCTTCCTACCAAACTCACGGAAAGGTTTACATCAGGTCTGGTACACAGCATAGCATACATGATAGACCTTATGGCCGAGGCATAGAGGACGACACTCATCTTTTCTCTATCTTCTGCCGTGGTCGGGCATTGAGCCAAGCTCAATCTCGTACCTTGCAATACAGGCAAGAACCCCTTCTTTGACGGATCCATTTTGAACTTCTTCAATATCTTGTCAAGGTACGTACTCTGTGAAAGACCAATGAGGCGTCTTGATCTATCTCTATAGATCTTGATGCCTAATATATAAGCAGCTTCTCCAAGGTCCTTCATTGAAAAACACTTGTTCAAATAGGCCTTTATGCTTTCCAAGAATTCTATATCATTTCCCATCAACAGTATGTCATCCACATACAATATGAGAAATGCTACAGAGCTCCCACTCACTTTCTTGTAAATGCAGGCTTCTCCATAAGTCTGCATAAACCCAAACGCTTTGATCATCTCATCAAAGCGAATGTTCCAACTCCGAGATGCTTGCACCAGCCCATAAATCGAGCGTTGGAGCTTGCACACCTTGTCAGCATTCTTAGGATCGACAAAACCTTCCGGTTGCATCATGTACAATTCTTCCTTAAGGAAACCATTAAGGAATGCCGTTTTGACGTCCATTTGCCATATTTCATAATCATAGAATGCGGCAATTGCTAACATGATTCGGACGGACTTCAGCTTCACTACGGGTGAGAAAGTCTTATCGTAGTCAACCCCTTGAACTTGTCGATAACCCTTAGCGACAAGCCGTGCTTTATAGATGGTCACATTACCATCCGCGTCTGTCTTCTTCTTAAAGATCCATTTATTTTCTATGGCTCGCCGATCAACGGGCAAGTCAGTCAAAGTCCATACTTCGTTTTCATACATGGATCCTATCTCGGATTTCATGGCTTCCAGCCATTTGTCGGAATCCGGGCCCGCCATCGCTTCTTCATAGTTCGAAGGTTTCACCGTTGTCTAACAACATGATTTCCAAGACAGGGTTGCCGTACCACTCTGGTGCGGAACGTGTCCTTGTGGACCTTCGAAGTTCAGTAGGAGCTTGATCAGAAGTATCTTGATCATCATCATTAACTTCCTATCTAATTGGTGCAGGCACCACAGGAACATTTTCCTGAGTTGCGCCAGTTTCCGGTTCAAGAGGCAATACTTCATCAAGTTCTACTTTCCTCCCACTTCTTTCGAGAGAAACTCCTTCTCTAGAAAGGATCCATTCTTGGCAACAAAGATCTTGCCTTCGGATCTGAGGTAGAAGGTATACCCAATAGTTTCTTTAGGGTATCCTATGAAGACGCATTTTTCCGACTTGGGTTCGAGCTTTTTAGGTTGAAGTTTCTTGACATAAGCATCACATCCCAAACTTTTAGAAACGACAGCTTAGGCTTCTTCCCAAACCATAATTCATATGGTGTCGTCTCAACGGATTTTGACGGAGCCCTATTTAAAGTGAATGCGGCAGTCTCTAAAGCATAGCCCCAAAATGACAGCGGTAAATCGGTAAGAGACATCATAGATCGCACCATATCTAATAGAGTGCGATTACGACGTTCGGACACACCATTACGCTGAGGTGTTCCAGGCGGCGTGAGTTGTGAAACTATTCCACATTTTCTTAAGTGTGTACCAAATTCATGACTCAAGTATTCTCCTCCACGATCTGATCGCAAAAACTTGATTTTTCTGTCACGTTGATTCTCAACCTCACTCTGAAATTGCTTGAACTTTTCAAAGGTTTCAGACTTGTGTTTCATTAAGTAGATATACCCATATCTACTCAAGTCATCAGTGAGGGTGAGAACATAACGATAGCCACCACGAGCCTCAACACTCATTGGACCGCACACATCAGTATGTATGATTTCCAATAGGTTGGTTGCTCGCTCCATTGTTCTTGAGAACGGAGTCTTGGTCATCTTACCCATGAGGCATGGTTCGCACGTGTCAAATGATTCATAATCAAGAGACTCTAAAAGTCCATCTGTATGGAGCTTCTTCATGGGTTTGACACCTATGTGACCAAGGCGGCAGTGCCACAAGTATGTGGGACTATCATTATCAACCTTACATCTTTTGGCATTCACACTATGAATATGTGTAGCATTACGCTCGAGATTCATTAAGAATAAACTATTCACCGTAGGAGCATGACCATAAAACATATCTCTCATATAAATAGAACAACCATTATTCTCGGATTTAAATGAGTAGCCATCTCGTATTAAACAAGATCCTGATACAATGTTCATGCTCATACTTGGCACTAAATAACAATTATTGAGGTTCAAAACTAATCCCGTAGGTAAATGTAGAGGTAGCGTGCCGACGGCGATCACATCGACCTTGGAACCATTCCCGACGCGCATCGTCACCTCGTCCTTCGCCAATCTCCGCTTATTCCACAGCTCCTGCTTTGAGTTACAAATGTGAGCAACTGCACCGGTATCAATTACCCAGGAGCTACTACGAGTATTGGTAAGGTACAAATCAATTACATGTATATCACATATACCTTTCGTTTTGCCAACCTTCTTGTCCACTTAGTATTTGGGGCAGTTCCGCTTCCAGTGACCACTTCCCTTGCAATAAAAACACTCAGTCTCGGGCTTGGGTCCATTCTTTGGCTTCTTCCCGGCAGCTTGCTTACCGGGCGCGGCAACTCCCTTGCCGTCCTTCTTGAAGTTCTTCTTACCCTTGCCTTTCCTTAACTTAGTGTTTTTATTCACCATCAACACTTGATGGTCCTTTTTGACTTCTACCTCTGCTAATTTCAGCATTGCAAATACTTCAGGAATGGTCTTTTCCATCCCCTGTATATTGAAGTTCATCACAAAGCTCTTGTAGCTTGGTGGAAGCGACTGGAGGATTCTGTCAATGACCGCATCATCCGGGATATTAACTCCCAGCTGACTCAAGCGGTTATGTAACCCAGACATAGTGAGTATGTGCTCATTGACAGAACTATTTTCCTCCATCTTACAGCTGAAGAACTTGTCGGAGACTTCATATCTCTCGACCCGGGCATGAGCTTGGAAAACCATTTTCAGCTCTTCGAACATCTCATATGCTCCGTGTCGCTCAAAACACTTTTGGAGCCCCGGTTCTAAGCTGTAAAGCATGCCGCACTGAACGAGGGAGTAATCATCAACACGTGTCTGCCAAGCGTTCATAACGTCTTGGTTCTGTGGGACGGGTGCATCACCTAGCGGTGCTTCTAGGACATAATCTTTCTTGGCAGCTATGAGGATGATCCTTAGGTTCCGGACCCAGTCCGTGTAGTTGCTGCCATCTTCTTTCAGCTTGGTTTTCTCTAGGAATGCGTTGAAGTTGAGGACAACGTTGGCCATTTGATCTACAAGACATATTGTAAAGATTTTAGACTAAGTTCATGATAATTAAGTTCATCTAATCAAATTATATAATGAACTCCCACTTAGATAGACATCCCTCCAGTCATCTAAGTATAACATGATCCGAGTTAACTGGGCCGTGTCCGATCATCACGTGAGACGGACTAGTCAACATCGGTGAACATCTTCATGTTGATCGTATCTTCTATACGACTCATGCTCGACCTTTCGGTCTACTGTGTTCCGAGGCCATGTCTGTACATGCTAGGCTCGTCAAGTCAACCTAAGTGTTTTGTGTGTGTAAATCTGTCTTACACCCGTTGTATGTGAATGTTGGAATCTATCACACCCGATCATCACGTGGTGCTTCGAAACAACAAACTGTCGCAACGGTGCACAGTTAGGGGGAACACTTTCTTGAAATTATTATGAGGGATCATCTTATTTACTACCGCCGTTCTAAGTAAACAAGATGCAAAAACATCATAAACATCACATGCAATCAAATAATAATAGTGACATGATATGGCCAATATCACATAGCTCCTTTGATCTCCATCTTGGGGCTCCATGATCATCTTGTCATCGGCATGACACCATGATCTCCATCATCATGATCTCCATCATCGTGTCTCCATGAAGTTGCTCGCCAACTATTACTTCTACTACTATGGCTAACGCGTTTAGCAATAAAGTAAAGTAATTTACATGGCGTTTCTCAATGACACACAAGTCATACAAAAAATAAAGACAACTCCTATGGCTCTTGCCGGTTGTCATACTCATCGACATGCAAGTCGTGATTCCTATTACAAGAACATGATCTCATACATCACATATATATCATTCATCATTCATCACAACTTTGGCCATATCACATCACAAATCACTTGCTGCAAAAACAAGTTAGACGTCCTCTAATTGTTGTTGCAAGTTTTACGTGGCTGCAAAAGGGTTCTAGCAAGAACGTTTTCTTACCTACGTAATAGCCACAACGTGATTTGTCAACTTCTATTTACCCTTCATAAGGACCCTTTTCATCGAATCCGCTCCAACTAAAGTGGGAGAGACAGACACCCGCTAGCCACCTTATGCAACTAGTGCATGTCAGTCGGTGGAACCAGTCTCACGTAAGCGTACGTGTAAGGTCGGTCCGGGCCACTTCATCCCACAATACCGCTGAAGCAAGATAAGACTAGTAGCGGCAAGAAAGTTGACAACATCTACGTCCACAACAAATTGTGTTCTACTCGTGCAAGGAGAACTACGCATAGACCTAGCTCAAGATGCCACTGTTGGGGAACATTGCAGAAAACAAAAAAATTTCCTACGGTTTCACCAAGATCCATCTATGAGTTCATCTAGCAACGAGTGATCGGATTGCATCTACATACCTTTGTAGATCACGCACGAAAGCGTTCAAAGAACGGGGATGAGGAAGTCGTACTCGACGTGATCCAAATCACCGGAGATCCTAGCACCGAACGGACGGCACCTCCGCATTCAACACACGTACGGTCAGCGTGACGTCTCCTCCTTCTTGATCCAGCAAGGGGGAAGGAGAGGTTGAGGAAGATGGCTCCAGCAGCAGCACGACGGCGTGGTGGTGGTGGAGCAGCAGTACTCCGGCAGGGCTTCGCCAAGCTCGTGACGGAGGAGGAGATGTGTTGGGGAGGGGAGGGGCTGCGCCTTGGATGTACTCTGCAGCCCTCCCCTCACCCCTCTATTTATAGGGGAAGGGGGAAGGGGGCCGGCCCCCTCTAGATGAGATCTAGAGGGGGGGGCGGCAGCCAAGGGGAGGGGGGCTTGCCCCCCAAGCAAGGGGGCGCCCCCCTTAGGGTTTCCCCCAACCCTAGGCGCATGGGCCCTAGGGGAGTGGCGCCCCAGCCCACTTTGGGCTGGATCCCTTCCTCATACAGCCCATAAGGCCCTCCAGGAGAGGTGGCCCCTCCCGGTGGACCCCCGGAACCCCTCCGATGGCCCCAGTACAATACCGATATGCCCCCGAACCTTTCCGGTGACCGTATGACAACTTCCCATATATAATTCTTTACCTCCGGATTATTTCGGAACTCCTCGTGACGTCCAGGATCTCATCCGGGACTCCGAACAACTTTCGGATTACTGCATACTCATATCTATACAACCCTAGCGTCACCGAACCTTAAGTGTGTAGACCCTACGGGTTCGGGAGACAAGCAGACGTGACTGAGACGACTCTCTAGTCAATAACCAACAGCGGGATCTGGATACCCATGTTGGCTCCCACATGCTCCTCGATGATCTCATCGGATGAACCACGATGTCGAGGACCTAATCAATCCCGTACTCAATTCCCTTTGTCAATCGGTACGTTACTTGCCCGAGACTCGATCGTCGGTATCCCAATACCTTGTTCAGTCTCATTACCGGCAAGTCACTTTACTCGTACTGTAATGCATGATCCCGTGATCAACCACTTGATCACATTGAGCTCATTATGATGATGCATTACCGAGTGGGCCCAGAGATACCTCTCCGTCATACGGAGTGACAAATCCCAGTCTCGATTTGTGCCAACCCAACAGACACTTTCGAAGATACCTGTAATGTACCTTTATAGTCACCCAGTTACGTTGTGACGTTTGGCACACCCAAGGCACTCCTACGGTATCCGGAAGTTGCACAATCTCATGGTGTAAGGAAATGATACTTGACATCCAGAAAAGCTAAAGCAAACGAACTACACGATCTTTGTGCTATGCTTAGGTTTGGGTCTTGTCCATCACATCATTCTCCTAATGATGTGATCCCGTTATCAATGACATCCCCATGTCCATAGCCAGGAAACCATGACTATCTGTTGATCAACGAGCTAGTCAACTAGAGGCTCACTAGGGACACATTATGGTCTATGTATTCACACATGTATTATGATTTCCGGACAATACAATTATAGCATGAATAATAGACAATTATCATGAACAAGGAAATATAATAATCATTTTATTATTGCCTCTAGGGCATATTTCCAATAGCATATGGGCTTGAGCCCTACATGTGTTTTGGGCTATGCCATGCCATCTTTACAGGGGTGCATGCCATGTATTTTTGTGATAAATGTGGTGACTAGCACAAGCATGCAAAGTAGCTCTCGTGATATAGCTGATTTCAGGGACTTATAATTTCACTAAGTCTTTGCTCTGCTGTCATTTTTATGCCATGTATTCATGTTGCTACAGAGAGATCCATGCTTCTTTTGAGTATGTTCAGTAAGGATGATTTGGACATATGTTTATGCTCTATCCATCCATGTCCCTGTTTGCATTTATGGAGTGCCCTAGCATGCTCAATCTTGCTCTACTTTTGCTATAAAATGTTCCTGGCAGATTGTTTACGTGTTAATCAATATTGTCAAGGTTGTTGTAGTTGATCCATGCATGCTATGAGATTGTTCTTGCCATGGTTAGCTTCTTGATCATGTCTTCTTCCTGGTAGTATGTTTAGTTTGTCATGCAATGCCTTGTGTTGAGTGCATCGAGCTCTCAAACCTGCCTTCATAATTCTGTTTATGTCATGTCCAGTTTTCTGCGAAGTCTAAACCTGTTAACGAAACGTGCTATGTTTACATGGGTGCCATCATATCTTCTGATCCTTTTTGGCTTATGGTCAGTAAGGGACTTTTGTTATCTGCTTTGAGTAGATTCATGCCATTCCTTTGTTTGCTATGTTCTGTTCCTGTAGCATGTTGTTATCTTGCTCTAAACATTGCTTCCTGATGTTAATTCCTGACATGTTAGTATTTTCACTAAGTCTGTGATGCTGATATCTTTTGCACTTTTGCCATGCTTGTTTGAACCTGCTCTTGTGTGATTTAGCCGTAGCTCAGTGTTCATATTTTGTCAAGCATTTTGAGTAGATCACTGCCATGTGCTTTGTTGCTATGTTGGGGTGTAGTAGCTTAGTTTCTTGTTGCATTCTAGATGGCATCGTGCTGTTTATCACAGAATTGTGTCCTTGTTTTGCTTGCCATTTGCAAACCGTGCATCTGTTTCCGGCGATCTTTATATTGATTTCGACCAAAATCAACTCATCTTTCCAGCGGCACTCTTGGTTTGCCAAGTTGAGGCCTGGTTCAATCTTTTCCTTCCGGAGCACGCATATGCATTGCATATCACATCCCGCATATCATGCCATGTTTTGCATCATGTTGCTTGCGCATTGCACCGTGATTGATTGTTGGTCCTTTTGCTTGTGTTCTTTCTTTGGGTAGAGCCGGGATACGAGTACGTGTTCGAGGAACCCGTTGAGTACGCTTATGAGGATCAAGATTTCGTCAACTCGGAGAACTTTGCAGGCAAGATGACCATACCCTCGAAATCACTTCTATCTTTGCTTGCTAGTTGCTCGCTCTATTGCTATGCCGCGATACCTACCACATGCTTTATTATGCCTCCCATATTGCCATGTCAAACCTCTAAGCCACATTGTCCTAGCAAACCGTTGTTTGGCTATGTTACCGCTTTGCTCAGCCCCTCTTATAGCGTTGTTAGTTGCAGGTGAAGATGAAGTATGTTCCATGTTTGCGGAACATGGATATGTTGGGATATCACAATATCTATTATTTTAATTAATGCATCTATATACTTGGTAAAGGGTGGAAGGCTCGGCCTTATGCCTGGTGTTTTGTTCCACTCTTGCCGCCCTAGTTTCTGTCATATTAGTGTTATGTTCCTTGATTTTGTGTTCCTTACGCGGTTGGGTGTTATGGGAACCCCTTGGCAGTTCGCTTTGAATAAAACTCCTCCAGCAAGGCCCAACCTTGGTTTTACATTTGCCTAACAACCTATTACCCTTCCCTTGGGTTGGCCAACCCAAGGGTCATCTTTATTTTAACCCCCCGGGCCAGTGCTTGTCTAAGTGTTGGTCCGAACCGGGCAGCCTGCGGGGCCACCTCGGGGCAACTCGAGGGTTGGTTTTACTCGTAGCTTGACCTATCCGGTGTGCCCTGAGAACGCGATACTTGCGACTCCTATCGGGATTTGTCGGCACATTGGGCGGCTTTGCTAGTCTTGTTTTACCATTGTCGAGATGTCTTGTAACCGGGATTCCGAGTCTGATCGGGTCTTCCTGGGAGAAGAAATATCCTTCGTTGACCGTGAGAGCTTGTGATAGGCTAAGTTGGGACACCCCTGCAGGGTTTTGAACTTTCGAAAGCCGTGCCCGCGGTTATGGGCAGACGGGAATTTGTTAATGTCCGGTTGTAGAGAACTTTACACTTAACTTAATTTAAAATGCATCAACCGCATGTGTAGCCGTGATGGTCTCTTCTCGGCGGGGTCCGGGAAGTGAACACGGTTCTTGAGTTATGTTTGAACGTAAGTAGTTTGAGGATCACTTCTTGATCACTTCTAGTTCACAACCGTGCTTTGCTTCTCTTCTCGCTCTCATTTGTGTAAGTTAGCCACCATATATGCTAGTGCTTGCTGCAGCTCCACCTCACTACCTTTTCCTACCCATAAGCTTAAATAGTCTTGATCGCGAGGGTGTGAGATTGCTGAGTCCCCGTGAGTCACATATACTTCCAAAACAGTTGCAGGTGCCGATGATGCCGTGCAGGTGAAGCAACCCAGCTCAAGTGGGAGCTCATTGAAGACCGTGTTCATTGTGTTTTTTTGTTTCCAGTCGATCAGTAGTGGAGCCCAGTCAGGGCAATCGGGGATCTAGCATTAGGGGTTGTCTTCTTTTATTTTGGTTCCGTAGTCGGACCTTGATTGAATTCTGGATGATGTAATGATGTATTTATGTATTGTGTGAAGTGGCGATTGTAAGCCAACTCTTTATCTCTTTCTTATTCAGTACATGGGATGTGTAAAGATTACCCCTCTTGCGACATGCCTACAATGCGGTTATGCCTCTAAGTCGTGCTCCGACACGTGGGAGATATAGCCGCATCATGGGTGTTACACACAATTATCGGAATCCTTATTTTCATGAAAGATATTAAAAAGATGAAGCATATGCGGCAACCTCAATTCCATTTTTTGTAGTTTTATTTTATAGACTAAACTAGTGATAAAACAAGAAGCAAAAAGATTCGATTGCAAGATCTAAAGATATACCTTCAAGCGCTAACCTCCCCGGCAACAGCGCCAGAAAAGAGCTTGATGTCTACTACACAACCTTCTTCTTGTAGACGTTGTTGGGCCTCCAAGTGCAGAGGTTTGTTGGACAGTAGCAAATTTACCTCAAGTGGATGACCTAAGGTTTATCAAATCCGTGGGAGGCATAGGATGAAGATGGTCTCTCTCAAATAACCCTGCAACCAAATAACTAAGAGTCTCTTTTGTCCCGAACACATCCAATACAATGGTAAATTGTATAGGTGGACTAGTTCGGCGAAGAGATGGTGATACAAGTGCAATATGGATGGTAGATATAGGTTTTTGTAATATGAAAATATAAATACAGCAAGGTAGCAAGTGGTAAAAGTGAGCGTAAACGGTATTGCAATGCGAGGAAACCAGGCCTAGGGTTCATAATTTCACTAGTGCAAGTTCTCTCAACAATAATAACATAATTGGATCATATAACTATCCCTCAACATGCAACAAAGAGTCACTCCAAAGTCACTAATAGCGGAGAACAAACGAAGAGATTATTGTAGGGTATGAAACAACCTCAAAGCTATCCTTTCTGATCGATCTATTCAAGAGTCCGTCGTAAAATAACAAGAAGCTATTCTTTCCATTCAATCTATCCCAGAGTTCGTACTAGAATATATAACACCTTAAGACACAAATCAACCAAAACCCTAATGTCACCTAGATACTCCAATGTCACCTCAAGTATCCGTGGGTATGATTATACGATATGTATCACACAATCTCAGATTCATCTATTCAACCAACACAAAGAACTTCAAAGAGGGCCCCAAAGTTTCTACTGGAGAGCCAAGACGAAAACGTGTGCTGACCCCTATGCATAAGTTCACAAGGTCACGGAACTCCGAAGGAGGCTCCATGGTTCCATGGTTCCGGATGTTACCATCACGCTGGGTGACTACAAGTTTCTGGCTTCTCCAATGGTTCTTAGTAACTCGGATATTGATCTTATTCTCGGAATGGACTGGCTTTCTAAGCACAAGGCTCAGCTTGATTGTGCTGCCAGGTAGATTCAATTGACACATTCGTCTGAGGATGTAATCGTCTTTGCCACTCATGATGATACCATCCGACTGTTTTCTCTCAATGAGAAGGGCGAGCTGGATGCCATCTCTCAGATTCCAGTCGTTTGTGAGTATCAAGACGTCTTTCTAGAAGAGCTTCCAGGAATGCCTCCGCACCGGCCAGTTGAATTCGTCATCGATCGTGAGCGTGGCACGGAACCTGTTTGCAAACGTCCTTACAAGCTTGGACCTGAAGAGTTGAAGGAGCTAAAGAAACAACTCGATATTCAAGAGCGTATGGGTCTCATCCGACCAAGTTCTTCTCCATGGGGTTGTGGTGTTCTTTTCGTCAAGAAGAAGGATGGAACGGACCGACTTTGTGTCGACTACCGTCCATTGAACACGAAGACCATAAAGAACATCAATGAGCTTTTCTAACAACTTAAAGGTGCTCAAGTATTCTCCAAGCTTGATCTTCGTATGGGCTATCATCAGATTCACATTCGTGAAGAAGATATCCCAAAGACAGCATTCAGAACAAGCTATGGTTCATATGAATACCCTATCATGTCTTTCGGCCTCATCAATGCTCCTCCAACATTCTTCCGCATGATGAACTTCATCTTCAACGCCTACACAAATGAATTCTCTTGGTCTACCTCGATGACATTTTGGTCTTTTCCAAGAACAAGGAGGATCATTCCAAGCATTTGAGATTGGTGCTGGATAAACTCAGAGAACATCAGTTCTATGCGAAGTTTTCTAAGTGCGAGTTTTGGCTCGATGAGGTTCTCTACCTTGGGCATATCATCTCCTCCAAGGGCATAGCTGTTAATCCTGAGAAGGTGTCTGCAATTGTGAATTAGGAACCACCTCAAAATGTGAAGTAACTCCACAGCTTCCTTGGGCTCGCAAGCTATTGTCGAAGGTTCGTTGAGAACTTCTCAAAGATCGCGAAGCCTCTTTCCAACCTTCTCCAGAAGCACGTGAAGTATGTCTGGTCGCCTGAATGTGACATCGCTTTCAACACCCTGAAAGAGAAGTTAGTCATTGCTCCAGTTCTGACTCCTCCTGATGAATCCAAACCGTTCGAGGTATTCTGTGATGCTTCCCTTCAAGGTCTTGGTGCAGTGTTGGTGCAAGAGAAGAAAGTTGTGGCCTATGCCTCTCACCAGTTGAAGCCCAACGAAAAGAACTACCCCACTCATGACCTCGAGTTGGCGGCAGTTGTCCATGCTCTTTTAACTTGGAGACATCTCTTATTGGGAAGAAAAGTGGACATCTTCACTGATCATAAGAGTCTCAAGTACATCTTCACTCAGCCCAACCTCAACCTCAGGCAGACTCATTGGTTCGAAATGATTCAAGAGTATAATCCGAGTATTGAATATACTCCAGGAAAGGCCAATGTAATTGCTGACGCATTGAGCAGGAAGGCCTACTGCAACAGTCTGATTCTCAAGCCTTACCAACCAAAGCTTTGTGAAGCTTTCCGCAAACTCAATCTTCAAGTTGTTCCTCAAGGATTTCTTGCCAACCTCCAAGTCTCTCCTACTTTGGAAGATCAGATTCGTGAGGCTCAACTTCTTGATGCTATGGTGAAGAAGGTGAAGATTGGGATTGCCAAGAGTCAACCCAAGTACAAGTGCTATGCCTTGATGACAAGGATACTCTATTCTTCGAGGATCGCATGGTTGTTCCTAAGGGTGACCTTCGTAAAGTCATTATGAACGAGGCTCACAATTCACTCATCTCTATTCACCCTGGAAGTACAAAGATGTACCAGGACCTCAAGCAGTCGTATTGGTGGACTCGAATGAGGCGCGAGATTGCTCAGTTCGTGAATGAATGTGATGTCTGCAGAAGAGTGAAAGCAGAACACCAACGACCAGCTGGTCTCCTCCAACCTCTTGCCATTCTAGAATGGAAGTTTAACCACATTGAGATGAACTTCGTGACTGGATTTCCAAAGTCCAAGCGTGGCAATGGTGCTATCTTCGTTGTCATCGACAAACTCACTAAAGTGGCTCATCTTTTCCTATCAAAGAATCTATCACAACAGCTCAGTTGGCAGAGCTATATACCTCCAGGATTGTCTCTCTGCACGGCATTCCGCGGTTGATATCTTTAGATCGTGGCAACATCTTTACCTCTAAGTTCTGGGATTCTTTTCAGAAGGCCATGGGCACCAACATTCGCTTCAGCACAGCCTTTCGTCCTCAAACCATTGGCCAAGTCGAGTGAGTCAATCAAATTCTTGAAGATATGCTCAGGGCATGTGTCATCTCTTTCGGTATGAAGTGGGAAGATTGTCTTCCATATGCCAAGTTCTCCTACAACAACAGCTTCCAAGCGAGTTCGAGCAAGGTCCCATTCGAATTTCTCTATGGCAGGAAGTGTCGTCCTCCTCTTAATTGGTCAGAGACTGGTGAACACCAACTCCTTGGCAATGACTTGATCACAGAGGCAGAAGAAATGTGCAAAGTCATTCATGAAAATATCAAAGCCGCGCAATCGCGCCAGAAGAGTTACTATGATAGCAAGCATCGTGACTTGGCTTTCGAGATCGGAGACCATGTCTACCTCCGCGTCTCTCCAATGAAAGGTACTCGTCGCTTCGGTATCAAAGGGAAGCTTGCCCCTAGATATGTGGGTCCTTTCAAGATCATTGGCAAAAGAGGCGATCTCGCCTGTCAACTTGAGCTTCCATCCAACTTTGCAAATGTGCACGACGTATTTCACGTGTCTCAACTCCGCAAGTGTTTCAAGACTCCTGACCGCACCATCAACTTTGAAGACATTGATCTCCAAGAAGACATGTCTTATCATGAGCACCCCATTGCTATTCTTGAAGAAACTGAGTGCAAGACTCGCAACAAGTCTATCAAATTCCTAAAAGTCAAGTGGTCACATCATTCCGACCGTGAAGCCACCTGGGAACGCGAGGATCACCTCCGTTCTGAGTACCCGGAGTTTTTCCAGTCCTAGATCTCGGGACGAGATCCTTTCGTAGTGGTGGAGTGTTGTAACACCCCGTATGTAACCTGCCATATTTGTATTCCAACTCTTGCCATTTCCGGCACTAAGTTATGATATTTCCTCATTGTCGGGTTTTTGTCCGTTGTTTTGTCTTTGTCATGCATCTCATATGATGTCAACATGTGCATTGCATTTGCATACGTGTTCGTCTCATGCATCCAAGCATTTTCCCCGTTGTCCGTTTTGCATTTCGGCGCTCCTATGTCCTTCGGTGTCCCTTTCTACCTCTTTTCGTGTGCGGGTGTTAAACGTTTTCGGATTGGACCGAGACTTGCCAAGCGGCCTTGGTTTACTACCGGTAGACCGCCTGTCAAGTTTCGTGCCATTTGGACTTCGTTTGATACTCCAACGGTTAACCGAGGGACCGAAAAGGCCTTGTGTGTGTTGCAGCCCAACACCCCTCCAAAGTGGCCCAAAACCCACCTAAACCTCCTCCATCATCTAGATCGTTCGATCACGAACGCGCGGCTAAAAACCATGCTCAATTTGGAGCCCCCTAGCTCCTCCTACCTATAAATATAGCCTCTCCCCCGAAATTCCGGATCTTTTCCCCCCAAACCCTAGCTCCCCGCTCCTCCGCTGCACCGGACACGTCCGGTCCAGCCGGACAAAATAGCCGCCGCCGTCCACACCCAACTGGGGACCACCATGTGGCACCCGCGGTGCCCGCCGCCGCCGAGGCCCGCCTGACCCAGGGAGAGCCCTCGCAGCCCACCTTCGTCGCCGCCTCGCCCGAGGGTCGCCGCCCTCATCGCGCCGCCTGCTCGCTCCGCTCCGGCCGCCACCGATCTTCGCCGCTCCGTCGACCTCCGCCCGCGCCGGACTGCCGCGTCGCCGCCGCCCGCGTCAAGTCCACCACCGGCGAGCCCCGTCGACGGATCCGGTCGCCCCCTCGCGCCAGCGAGCTTCTCCAGCTCCGGCCGTCGCACCTGCTCTTCTCCGGCGACTTCAATGATGAACCTCGGTCCACGTGCGATCCGGATCTAGATCTGGATCGGGTTGACTTTTTGCCCTAACCCTAGTTTTTTTTTGCCTATTTTATCGCATCATATCTCTGCAACTGTGGCTCCGTTTTGGGCGTGTAGCATATCGAAATGTTCGTCTCGATGAGTACTTCTTTTAATCTCATTGCATCATGTTCATTTGAGCTCATCTTGATGCCCTAAATGTTGTTGGAAGAGTGCTAGTTTCTGTTAGTTTCAGATTATTATCAGCAATTGGTCATTTATCATTTTTGCCATGATTGATGTGTGCCTCCTATGAACTTGAGCCCTACATGAGTTTTGCAGTATGCCATGCCATCTTTACAGGGGTGTATGCCATGTATTTTTGTGATCTCTGTGGTCACTAGCACAAGCATGCAAAGTAGCTCTCATAATGCTGCTGATTTCAGAGACTTAGAAATATTCTAAGTCTTTGTCCTGTCAATATTTTTATGCCATGTTTTCTTGCTGCTGTAGAGTGATCCATGCCTCTTTTGAGCATGATCAGTAAGGATGTTTTGTAGATATTGTGGTGCTCTATCCATCCATGTCTTTGTTTGCATTTATGGAGAACCCTAGCTTGAGTCAATCGAGCTCTACTTTTGCTATAAAATGTTCCTGGCAGAATGTTTACATGTTAAGCATTTTTGCCGAGCTTGTTGTAGTTGATCCATCCATGCTATGATGTTGTTCTTGCCATGTTTAGTTTCTATGCCATGTCTACTTGTTGGGCGTATGCTTAGTTTGTCATGAAATGCCTTGTGGTGAGTGCATCGAGCTCGTAAACATGCCTACTTAATATCTGTTTTGCCATGTTCCAGTTTTTCACTAAGTCTGAATCTGTTAACGATAATTGCTATGTTCACATGGTTGCCATTGTATTTTCTGATCCCTTTTGGCTTATGGTCAGTAAGAGACTTTTGTTGTATGCTTTGAGTAGCTTCATGCCATGCCTTGCTTTGCCATGATATGATCCTGTAACATGTTGTTATCTTGCTCTAAACATTGCTTCCTGATGTTAAATTCCTGACATGTTGTTATTTTTGCCAAGTCTGTAACCTGATATCTTTTGCACTTTTGCCATGCTTGTTTGAACCTGCTATTGAGTAAATTAGCCGTAGCTCAGTGATCATCTTTTGTCAAGCATCTTGAGTGGATCCCTGCCATGTATTTTGTTGCTATGTTTGAGTGCAGTAGCTTCTTGTTCTTGATGCATTTAGATGGCCTCTTGCTGTTAATCGCAGATCGATGCCATATTTGTTTTGCTTGCCATTTGCAAACCGTGCATCCGATTCCGGTGATCTTTATATCGATTTCGACCGAAATCAACTCCTCTTTCCAGTGGCACTCTTGGTTTTCCAAGTTGAGGCCAGGTTCAATTATTCCTTTCCAAAGCATGCATATGCACCACATATCGCATCCCGCATATCATGCCATGTTTTGCATCATGTTGCTTGTGCATTGCATGTGGTTGATTGTGTCTCCCTTTGCTTGTGTTCTTGCTTTGGGTAGAGCCGGGAGACGAGTACGTGATCGAGGAGCCCATTGAGTACGTTTACGAGGATCAAGCTAACGTCAACTCGGAGAACTTTGCAGGCAAGATGACCATACCCTTGAAATCACTTCTATCTTTGCTTGCTAGATGCTCGCTCTTTTTCTATGCCTATGCTACGATACCTACCACTTTCTTATCATGCCTCCCATATTGCCATGTCAAACCTCTAACCCACCTTGTCCTAGCAAACCGTTGTTTGGCTATGTTACCGCTTTGCTCAGCCCCTCTTATAGCGTTGCTAGTTGCAGGTGAAGATTGGAGTTTGTTCCTTGTTGGAACATGTTTATTGTTGGGATATCATTATTATATCTTGTCTATCTTAATGCATCTATATACTTGGTAAAGGGTGGAAGGATCGGCCTTATGCCTGGTGTTTTGTTCCACTCTTACCGCCCTAGTTTCCGTCATACCGGTGTTATGTTCCTTGATTTTGCGTTCCTTACACGATTGGGTTATAATGGGAACCCCTTGACAGTTCGCCTTGAATAAAACTCCTCCAGCAAGGACCAACCTTGGTTTTACCATTCGCCACCTAGCCTTTTTCCCTTGGGTTTCGCAGACTCAAGGGTCATCTTTATTTTAAACCCCCGGGCCAGTGCTTCTCTAAGTGTTGGTACAACCCAGAGCACCATGCGGGGCCGTCCCTTGGCAACTTGGGTTACATTGGCTTCCGTATGCTTAGCTTATCCGGTGTGCCCTGAGAACGAGATATGTGCAGCTCCTATCGGGATTTGTCGGCACAGCGGGTGGTCTTGCTGGACTTGTTTTACCGGGATTACGAGTCTGATCGGATTGTCTTGGGAGAAGGAATATCCTTCGTTGACCGTGAGAGCTTGTGATGGGCTAAGTTGGGGCACCCCTGCAGGGATTTGAACTTTCGAAAGCCATGCCCGCGGTTATGGGCAGATGGGAATTTGTTAATGTCCGGTTGTAGAAAACCTGAAACTTAACTTAATTAAAATGAATCAACAGAGTGTGTGGCCGTGATGGTCTCTTTTCGGTGGAGTCCGGGAAGAGAACACGGTCTCGAGTTATGCTTGAACATAGGTTATTCTAGGATCACTTCTTGATCATAGTTTATCGACCGTGCCTTTGCCTTCTATTCTCGCTCTCATTTGCGTATGTTAGCCACCATATATGCTAGTGCTTGCTGCAGCTCCACCTCATACCTCTTACCCTTCCTATAAGCTTAAATAGTTTTGATCGCGAGGGTGTGAGATTGCTGAGTCCCCGTGACTCACAGATTACTTCCAAAACCAGATGCAGGGACCGATGATACCGCTCTAGGAGATTCGACTGAGCACAAGTGAGAGTTCGATGAGGACTCAGGACGATACTACATTTCCTTTCCAGACAATCAGTAGTGGTGCCTAGTTGGGGCGATCGGGGACTTTGTCGCATTTGGGGTTGTTCTTTATTTTGGTTTCGTAGTCGGACCTTGAGTGTATCTGGATGAATGTAATGATATTTATGCTATTTTGTGACATGGCGAGTGTAAGCCAACTATGTATCTCTTTTCCCTTATTTATTACATGGGTTGATGTGAAGATTACCTCACTTGTGACATAGCTTACAATGCGGTTATGCCTCTAAGTCGTGCTTCGACATGTGGGAGATATAACCGCATCGTGGGCGTTACAATAAGTTCACAAGGTCGCGGAACTCGCAAGTTGATCACCAAAACATACATCAAGTGGATCACGTGAATATCCCATTGTCACCACAGATAAGCACATGCAAGACATACATCAAGTGTTCTCAAATCCTTAAAGACTCAATCCGATAAGATAACTTCAAAGGGAAAACTCAATCCATTGCAAGAGAGTTGTTGGGGATATTACTACTGGATGTAAACCGGCCAAGAGTAGCCGGGTTAACTCTATGAAGATTAGAAGCCCATGAAGACGTAAGGATGGTGGCGCTTTATGAAGGCCCAAGGCCCAAAGGTGGGTTAAGGCCTATATATATAAACCGACTTTCTCATGTAACTTGTATTGTAAGATAGGAAGGATAGAGACCGAGCCGGACACGTTTATGATCCGGCCTCGGGACTCTGTAAACCGCGGGCGTCAACCTGTGTATATAAAGGGACGACCCGTCAGTGGTTTAGGGACAACACACAACAACTCGAGAGCCAGGCAAAGCGGATTCACTCCCTGGTCATCGAAATCCTAGCAATACCAACACAATTAGACGTAGGCCTTTACCTTCATCGAAAGGCCGAACTAGTATAAAACTCTAGTGTCCCTTGTCCGGTTTAACCCCTTCAAGCTAACCCGTAGCGATGGCTCCACGACTAAGTCCTTTCACGAGGACATCTGCCATCACAAAACCACGACAATTGGCGCCCACCGTGGGGCTATCGCATGATGGTTTCGAGGTCTTGAAGGGCAGCTTTGAAGGACTCAAGGGATACACTGTGGGCGAACCGGGCCCTGAGCCGGACACCTACACCGACATCATCGAGACGGCTCAGCGTGCAAGCCCTGCCCAGGTTCAGCTTGCAGCAAGGCATGTTTTCGTAGGTGTCATCCGTGGAGCGGAATATGAGGATGGACCACATCTGATGGGGAAACCATTGTCTGTTCTGATGACGAGTCTTCAACCGGAGAGACCGAGTCGCTGTATCAGCTGCAGGACGACCGGATTAGTGGAGGTTCCGATGGCAACAGTATTCCGGACCCCCTCAATCTGCCAAGCCGGGTCGCGGTCTTCATGGCTGATACACAACCAGCGCAACACTCTTCTATCGCCGCGGCAATGCTCTCCGGTTCAGCAACAGCAACGCCAGCGGGAGCAGGGGGCTCTGCGCCGCCTCCGGCTCAGGTTTTGTCTGATTTGTTTGACGCATTGGCAACATTGCTGGCAGTAGAAGTGGATGCAGCAACCCGAGATCAGCACAATGCGGAGATTGCAAAGGTGAAAGATCAGTTAACTCAGGCTAAAGCGGACCTGGCAGGAGAGAACGCCAGGATGGCTACAAAACAGACCGAGTTAGAAGCTCAGGCCTACCGGCTTAGGCTGGATTAGAGTGCCTCAGACGATATCATGAGGAGGAGATACCGGTCGCACCTCCCGCCGGGCTATGAACCAAGAAATCTCTTCAACACGCCAGGAGCAGGAACCAGTAACCAGCCAGTGGTAAACTGGACTGAGGCACCGGTAACAGGAGCGCCGGTTCAGCCGCGCATGATGAACCCGCCTCGTCAGAACAACATTGTGCCACAGTATGTTCCGACGCCCCCGGGGCATTACTCCAACCCGTTGAATAACATTGTGGCCGCCACTTCACGATTGGCAGCCCTCCCAATTGACGGCGAGTCACTAGTGGTGATTGAGACACGACGGGCCAGAGAGCTCCTTCAAAGAGCTTTAAACTAGCAGCAGGCTTATTCGCATAGTCGCGAGAGGATTCATTCCACCCCCCGTCCGAGTCAGAGCTACAGCAGGCACGTTGAGGATGAACCGGCCGTGTCAAGCAGTGAACGTCACCGTAACTCGCTGCGAGGGCATAACCCGACAGGTGGTGGTGCTAATGCGCAGGATGTGGTGGATCATGGTCGTGCACGTCGAGAAGCCAAGTTAGCAGCACAGCATGCGGCCCGTCAACTTACTCCGGTTCGTCCTACCGCTTCAGTGGAGCCAGGCGTGGTCTTCAGTTCTTTAGGGGTGCCGTGTCTCACCCCCGCTTTGCGTAATGTACGACTGCCCAAGGATTTTAAAGGCCCTCGTAAGGTGCCCAATTAGACTACCGATTTACCCCCTGAGTCATGGGTTGAGAGTTATGAGATGGCGATGGAGATGCTGGATGTGGATGAAGCGGTGTGGGCTAAGTACTTCACCATGATGTTGGATGGGACAACTCGTACTTGGTTAAAGAGCTTACTGGCTAACTCTGTCGGGTCATGGGCTGAGTTAAAACACCGGTTTATCCAGAATTTTAAAGATACTTTAAGCAACCTATGTCGATTGTGGACTTGGCCGCTTGTGTTCAAGAGGATGGGGAGTCTACAACGCATTGGGTGAAGCGAGTCTCAGCTATTCTGCATTCGTCGGACCGCATCAACGCGGATACAAAGTTTTGACATTGGAGGGCAATTGCCAGTTTATGCCATTAAAACTGAAGTTAGGGAGGCTCAAACGCCACTGCAATGACATGTCAACCCTTATGGCTGCTTTGGTGAAATATGCCGATTCAGATAGTACCAAGGACCCTGAGTTGGAGGATGACAAAACGGGGAAGGGGAAAAAGAAAGGCAATGCCAAGGGGCAGCAGCACAATCCGACAGGTCATGGGAATAATGGTAAGCGCAAAGCAGATAATAGCCTGGACTTTGTGGCTAACACCACCGCCCAGGATAACAGTCAGCGTTGTAAGGGCAAACCGCCTCAGAGGGGCGGAGGGTCAGGCCCCAATCTGGAGCGCCTGTTAAATCAACCTTGTCCAAAGCACGGATCGAAGGAGAAACCAACTTCACATCTTTGGAAGGATTGTTTCATCATGCGGGAGTTCAAAAATTCCAATGTTTCAGTACGATAATGGCCCGCCCGACGGTTCAGGAGGCGGTTTTCATGGGTCGGGTTATGGAGGCGGCAGCTCCGGTTTGGGATTCCAAGGCCATCAGACCGGATATGGCAATCAAGGTAATTAGGGCAATCACGGAGGTTATAACCATCAGGGGAATCAGCAGCAGCAGCAGTCGGGTTATCAGAGCAATCCGAAGCAGTTGAATAGTGGGCAGTATCATGTTTTCACTACTAGCTTGTGTAAGCGTGATCAGAAGCTTCACAAAAGGGCCGTGAAATCTGTTGAACCGGCAGTGCCTCAGTATTTGCGCTGGTCTGAACAACCAATTTTATGGAATCGAGAGGATCACCCACCTCGGGTTGATAATCCGGGTCATCTGGCCTTAGTAGTGGCACCTCAAGTTGGGGGGTATAATTTCACCAAGGTGCTTATGGATGGGGAAGTAGTATCAATATCCTTTACTATGATACCTTCCGCCGTATGGGATTGACAAATAAGAATCTTAAACCGTCGAACACCGTTTTTCATGGTGTGGTGCCTGGCAAATCGGCGTATCAGTGGGCAAGATAGCCCTAGAGGTGGCTTTTGGAGATGATCATGATTCAAGGTCAGAAATGTTGAATTTTGAGGTGGTGAAAATCAAGAGTCCGTATCATGCCCTGTTCGGACAACCGGCTTATGCCAAGTTCATGGCGAGGCCGTGTTATGTTTATCTACAGCTTAAGATGCCGGGTCATAAGGGGACCATCACAGTACATGGGAACAAGAAGATCACTTTAGAATGTGAAGAGGGTGATGCGGCTTATGCTGAGTCGGTTTGTGCCACAGAGGAGCTAAAGTTTTATAAGGACAATGTTGATTCGGCAGACATGACTTCTTTGAAAAAACCAACTACGGAGCATGATCCGGCGTTGAAGTCTAAATCAGCTACAGACACTAAGATGGTTGATTTTGTTCCTGGTGATTCATCTAAGCAGTTTAGCATCAGCGCTAATCTAGATCCAAAATAGGAAAGCGCGCTCATCGAGTTCATCCATGAGAACCGGGACATCTTTGCATGGAAGCCTTCTGACTTGCCAGGTGTACCGAGGGAACTCGCTGAGCACACACTTAATATAGATCCTAAGTTTAAACCGGTCAGGCAGTTTCTCCGCCGCATCAACGAAGACAGGCGTAAGGCTATTGGTGAGGAGGTAGCCCGGCTGTTGGCCGCAGGGTTTATTGTGGAGGTCTTTCACCCGGAGTGGCTGGCTAATCTAGTGCTGGTTCTTAAGAAAAACGGCACTTGGCGTATGTGTGTGGACTACACAGACTTGAACAAGGCTTGTCCAGCTGATCCCTTTGCCCTTCCTCGTATTGATCAGATTATTGATGCTACGGCAGGTTGTGACCGTTTGTGTTTTCTGGATGCTTGTTCTGGTTGTCATCAGATCAAAATGGCAGTTAAGGACCAGGAGAAGACAGCTTTTATAACTCCCTTTGGAGCCTTCTGCTATGTCTCTATGCCCTTTGGGCTCAAGAGTGCCCAGGCGACTTATCAACATTGTGTTCAGAATTTTGTTCATAAGCAGATTGGGCGCAATGTTCATGCATATGTGGATGATATTGTGGTGAAGTCTAGGAAGGAGGAAACATTGATAGATGACTTGAGAGAGACTTTTGACAACCTCCAGGTTTATAAGATGATGCTTAATCCAGACAAATGTGTCTTTGGTGTTCCGGCAGGCAAGCTCTTGGGTTTTCTGGTGTCTAACAGGGGCATTGAGGCTAATCCAGAGAAGATCATAGCTATCACCTCTCTGGCTAAACCGGCATGTATCAATGACGTTCAGCATCTGGCGGGCCGGATTGTGTCTTTGAGCCGGTTTATCAGTCGTCTTGCGGAGAAGGCTATCCCTTTATATCAGATGCTAAAGAAAACATATGAGTTTGTCTGGAGCGATGTGGCTAATAAAGCGTTTGAGGATTTGAAGAGACAATTAGCTGAACCGCCAGTCCTTGCAGCTCCGGTCGATAAAGAGCCCTTATTGCTATATGTGGCTGCTAATGCCCGGGCTGTTAGTGTGGCTATTGTTGTGGAGCGCAAGGAGGTTGGGAAGGAGTATCCGGTTCAACGGCCAGTTTATTATATCAGTGAGGTGCTTATCGAATCGAAGCAGAGGTATTCGCATTGGCAGAAGCTCGTGTATGGGGTTTTTATGGCAAGCCAGAAGCTCAAACATTGTTTTCAAGGTCATCGTATCACAGTGGTTAGTTCAGCTGCTTTGGGAGATATCATCCAAAACAGAGAGGCGACTGGCTGGATTGCCAAGTGGGCTATTGAGCTTGGACCTCACGGGCTCCAATATACACCTCGCACAGCGATCAAATCTCAATCACTTGTGGACTTCATCAATGATTGGACAGAGTTGCAGGCACCAGAGGAAAACTGAGACAACACTTATTGGACTATTCACTTTGATGGATCCAGGCAATTGGAGGGCTCGGGGGCTGGAGTCATATTAACTTCCCCACGAGGTGACAAGTTTTGTTATGTTCTCCGCTTAATGTTCCCTTGTACTAACAATGCAGCTGAGTATGAGGCCTTACCCCATGGCCTTCACATGGCTAAAGAGATGAATTTAAGCCGAGTTAAATGCTTTGGTGACTCGGGCCTGGTGGCTCAGCAGGTATCTGGCACTTGGGACTCTAATGATCCACTCATGGCTGCATATCGCGGAGAAGTGGATATAGTGGCAGGTCATTTCAAGGGTTATCAAGTGGACCATATAGACTGGCGAAAGAATGAAGCGGCGGACGCTTTAAGTCGTCTAGGCTCTCAGCGTAAATCGGTGCCACCTAATGTCTTCCTCGACGTACTTCATAATCCGTCGGTCAAGCTACCCACAGAGGAGGAGTTGGCTATTCCTGACCAGGAGACCCAGTTGGTAGCGGCTTTGCATGTTATACCGGATTGGACAGTCCCATACCTGGCTTACATGAACCGGAGCGAGTTACCATATGATGAAACCTTGGTCCGACAGATAATCCGGCGATCCAAGTCAACAACCATTATCAACGGGGAGCTACATCATTACAACGTCACAGGAACAATTCAGTGTTGTGTGTCTCCTCAAGAGGGTTGTGAGATTTTGCGAGAAATCCACGAAGGAGATTGTGGTCACCACGCCGGTTCAAAATCCTTGGTGGCTAAGGCTTTTCGTCATGGCTTCTATTGGTTGGCGGCTCATGCTGATGCTGAGGATTTAGTAAAAAGGTGTGACGATTGTCAGAAATTTGCACGCCGCGCTCATGTTCTGGCTCGGGAGTTGAGAATGATTCCAATCACTTGGCCATTTGCAACTTAGGGCTCGATATGGTTGGACCCTTTAAGAGATCCAAGGACAAAAAGACCCACCTGTTGGTAGCGGTTGACAAGTTTACCAAGTGGGTAGAGGCAGAGCCAGTCAGTAAGTGTGATGCAGCCACGACGGTTCAATTCATCAAAAAGGTGATATTCCAGTTTGGTTTTCCACACAGCATTATAACTGATAATGGTACTAATCTGTCCAAAGGTGATATGGAGGAATTTTGTCAACATGAGCACATCCGGCTTGATGTAGCATCAGTGGCTCACCCCCAGTCTAATGGTCAAGCAGAGAGGGCAAATCAACAAATTTTGAGAGGTATTAAACCCCGGCTTCTGGTTCCTTTAAAGCGGACGCCAGGTTGTTGGGTGGAGGAGTTACCTTCCGTATTATGGAGTATCAACACCACACCAAACAGATCTACGGGTTACACGCCTTTCTTCATGGTTTACGGAGCAGAGACGGTTCTCCCTAGTGACATCCATCATGACTCACCCCGTGTGGCAGCTTACGTTGAAGCTGAAAATGATAAGGCACATCAGGACTCACTGGACCTGTTAGATGAGGAGCGTGATCTTGCAGCGTTGCGGTCGACGATTTATCAACAAGATCTCCGACGTTATCACAGCCGCCGGGTTAAGACCAGAACTTTTCAAGAAGGCGATCTGGTGCTCCGGCTCATCCAGGATCAGACTGATATGAACAAGTTATCCTCACCTTGGGAAGGACCTTTTGTGGTCAGCAAAAACCTGCACAACAGGTCATACTACATTATCGATGTTCGAGAGCACAAAGACTCACGCAAATCAGAGGAGGAGACCCAGCGGCCATGGAATATAGCTCTCCTTCGGCCTTACTATACTTGAGCCGTAGGCTCTTCTTATGTACATACTTATGACGATGTATATATTATATAATAAACTGGAGCCTCAGCTAAAGCGGGGTCTCTGTTCTGTTTTACATCATGTGTGGTTACATGGGGGATTCTACTTACAAAGCGGAGTTCTATTAAACCGGCCTATAAAGCCACACAGATTTAAAGGAAGTCACTAGGGGTCTTGGTCATATTCAAACCATAGCTACACCTCTTGATCGGTTTAAAACCAAAAAGGGAAATCACTAGGGGGCTTGGTTGTATTTACACCATAGTTACACCTTTTGATAGGCTTAAAGCCAAAAGGAAATTATGTGGAACCAAAGAGAGTCTGTTGCTTCAAGCACAAGCTCAAACATAGGTACCCACTGAGCACAACTCAAATATTAACTTGGGGGCTCCTTGCTTCTCAAAGAACAATGAGCTTGCACCCTTGTAATAGGCTATCAAGCCAGGCTTGGAAGCCAGGTGTATTCACCTAAAACCCCAGGTTATCCTGCCTTTTTAAGTAAGCCACTCCGTCCAGGTAAACCTGGTATGACCCATCGAATGTTTGACAACTCAATCTCATAGACCCTGAACTTGTCAAAGTTAAAACGGTGATTGGTTAAAGATTGAGGTCCATCTTAAGGGCTTTGAAAAATGGTTTAACTCAGCGGCCTAGCAGCCCATGAAAAGCCTCAATTTAGGGCCTGGCAGCCCATGAAAAGCCTTGCATATTTATTTTGGATTTGCTATTTTTAAACATCTTCTGATAAGGGATTTATGAATATTTTCTGATAAACCGGTGTTTGTTACAACCGGCATGGCTTTCAACCCTCAGTTGTTAGTACATGATCATTTCTAAACCGGCAGTAAGTTTCTCCGGTCTGGTTTTGGCTAGAGGTCACCAGCATTATATGAACAAACTGGTGGTTATCATACCCCAGTATGGTTTTTATATGAACCGACAAGAGGGAAAGGAGTCATCAATACACCAGATTGGTGTTTTCACCCTTACTATACCAACAGTTGGTTAGCCAATGAGATATGTCACAGGTATCATCTATTTTATATCTGGTTATTATAATCTTGGTTCTCTGTCCAAGTTATGTATATATTTGTTGGGCATCATGACCCATCCAGTGGTAAACCACTAGGACACTTTCAAGTTTTTATATGCAGGAGTAAAAGCCATAATGGACTATGCATATAATAGCTCTCAAAGGCATGGCAAGTTCTCAGTAACAAGCAAACCAAACATGCTCGATGGCATGACAGATAAAGTGTTCACGCTATCCTATTACAAGGCGCTTTAAACAGCCCAAATTGAATAATTGTTTTAATAGGAGTGGCAGACTGCAACTGATAAACCGGCCTCCGGTTTATGGTTCCTCATTTGGACGGTTTGAAGGTTGAGGGTCGTCTTGAGCGGTCGCATTCTCCTCATCTCTACCCAGTCACTGGAAATCAATCATTGACCAATCGATTCCAGTTAAGGCTTGAAAAACGGCTTCTTCATGAATAAGGTTGGAAGGGTCAATGTCAGGAGCATAAGTATGCTTACGGATTGGCGAAACAAGATCTTCTACATTATGAATCAGCTCGGGCTGTCTTTTCCCCTCAACATCATAAACCGGTTGAAAATGAAATAGATCTGTGTCATCCACCAATTTGCTTGCTATAGGCCGCATCTCCTTTGTCAGCCTTCTGAGATCATCATTATTGAAATCTGAACTGTCTTCCTTCACACCAGGATAGCCTTTGATGATATCTGCCGGTTCCAGATCTGGAATCCACGCCTTGGCCCAGATTAGCGCGGTCAGTGCACCTGACCTTGCGGCTGATCTCTTCAGTTCATCCAACCGGGCAGGCAGCATGGCCAGCATTTCGATGGTTTCTTTTATCAGCATTGGAGGAGGCTTGTTATAAGCTGTCGTGAAAGTCGCTCGCTGGGATCCAGAATACAGCTGTTCTATCAAAGTATAGGCCGCTTTAAGCTTCATCCGCATGTCGGAGCCCAGATGAGTAATGCGGGTCCCTGTCATGGTAAAACATCAGTAAACCGGTCATTGATAATATATTATGAATTAGAAAAACTTCATGAGAGGGTACTCACCAAACACAGCAGAAGTCATAGCATTAATCTGCCGCTTTAGGCCGGTCAGTTCTTCAACCACCGGCTTCAGGGCCGCTTCTACATTTTCAGCCTTGTTTGTTAAACCGGCCTTCTCTGTCTCCCAATCGGCATGTTCTTTATTAAAAGTTTCCTTCAGCCTCTCCATGGCTGCTAAAGCATTAGTCAGTTTTTCCTTGGCTTTGGAAGCTTCTGCTTGCTGAGATTTAATGTTTTCCTGAAGATCAGCGGTTTGGGAGTCCTTTTTGCTAAGTTCAGCCTGTAAAGGAATGACATATCATCAAGTGGGATGTATATATTTGAAGTACCAAGCACATAACAAGTTATGCACTTTGTACTTGGGGGCTAATGCATGTTTGCTCTATTATCAGAAATTTTTGCAAGTCCCAAGTACAATACAAGCATTATCCTTGACACTTGGGGGCTAATGTATATCTGTTCAAAGTGAAAACATTGATTCAAGTCCTGGTTTCCCTTGGAAAGATAAACCGGCCCTTGGGGACTACACAGATGAAAAACTACAGGAATACAACGATAAAGTACCGGTTTATTTCAAAGGATCACCTGACATATGGAGGATAAGTATGCAAGGGTTGAGATATTACAAAGTCCCGATTAATGATTGCTACCATAAACCGACCCTTGGGGGCTACTGGAGTTGATATTTGCAAATGGACTTAAGAAAGGAAAAGTTATGTCATTACCTCATAGCACTCCTTCATTAGATTCACCAAACCGGCTTCATAATCACGGTTTGTGTGCAGACGGTTCAGAAAGCCAGAGTGGAGTTCTTCAGCACTCAAGTGGGCATAGCTTGATAGATCGGTGCTCCACTTGCCCTTTTCCATGGCAGTGCGTTCTTCTTTGGCACTATGTTTCGCCAATACGACAGGGTTGCCAGGAGAAGTATAACCAACACCAGTGATGACAACATCATCTTCCTTGTTACCAATAGTCTGTGTTGGAGTTGTGGGAATATCAGTAGCCTTCGCCGGACTAGGTGGACCATCGTCATTATGGATCGGGCTCATCGGTTTGTTGGCAAGATATGCTATTTCAACTTCTGTTTGCTCGTTCAAATCATGATCCGGAGGGGGTGGTTCATGAACAACAGTGTCTACATGGGGACCTTTCGGTTCAGTGGTTTTCTCTGGTTCAATAACCACATGGTCTTCAGGCGGGATATTCACCCGAGCCTTCTTATTGGGTCTGGCTTTGGCTCTAAACAGAACAAGAGGCAAAGGTTAGCATAGCATATAAAGTGTAAAACATCAAAAGATGGGGTTGAAGTACTTACCCAGCTACGGTTTTGAGAGGAGGGAGTTGGGTCGTTGTTGACTAGCCAGAGGATGAAGGAGGTGTCACCTGATAATTCGAATCGGATGGATTAAGAGGTTGTCGGAAATAGCCTGCCTTGGGATAAGAAGTGTCAGAAGTAGGTGAGACCTCAGATCGGTGTTTTCGAACCAGGGTATTCGGTAAACCGGTCGAAGTAACCTTTTGGCCACTGTGCCGGGTTGTGCGGCGAGCCTCGTGCTGCTGCTTCTTCAAAATAAATGTTGGATCCAAGTGAGCAAGAGGGTGAGAAAAGCTTACTTTCCAGACTTCTTGACAGATTTTTGGTGTTGGCAAAGGATCTGAACCAGAGGAAAGGATAATTACCTCTGCATTTCAGCTTGGCTGCCCTCAACGTCCTCCTGATAAGTATCATTGTCAATGAGATGCATGAAAAGTGAACCAAGTGAATCAAGTTCTACATCTGCTTCTGGTTCATCCGGGTCGTCATCAAGCTTGAAACCGATGGGTTCAGGTGCTTTTCTCTTTGTGGTTTTCTTGACGGCTTTCGTCTTAGGACGAGAAGGCTTCGCTGCTATCTCTTGAGGTTTCTTTTTCCAGAAAGGATTGTCACCCTGTTTAAACATGAGCAGAGAGTATTCAAAGATTGCACAGTTCAAAAATATCAGGTGTAAAGCGGAAGCACAAACAATACTTACAGCGGGCGGTTTGTTTTGCGTATAAAAGGGGCTTAACCCAGTCTTGCTGCAGACAACTTCCGATTCGTTCAATATTTTCTTAACAGATTCAGTGACTTCTTCATCTGTTAGCTGAATATTGATATGGCGTTGGGAGTCTTCTACATCACCAGTATACTCACACATTAACCGGAGCGGCGACTTAACGGCAAAATGCCCCAGGAAATCCAACAATGGACAAAGTCCACGCCTGTTAAACCGTTGGCCAAGAAGGCTCTCAGCTTGGCGAGTTGGGGTGCGTACGAGGCCCGTTCCTAGGCACTTAGTCATTGCAGAAGTGGATGATTATTAGCGAGCCGGTGTGCACGATAACCTGATAGAGGGTTCTCATCTTCGGGAGAGGTGTCTCTGCAATAGAACCAAGTTTGGTTCCACTCCTTTGGGTGACTGTGGAGTTTGGCATGAGGAAACTCAACTTCTTTCCTTTTCTGAATGGAGACGCCGCCAAGTTCAGTATTGGGACCGTCTACAAATTCAGTGCGCCAGTTTAGATGGAAGAAATCCTGGAACAGCTCGGCAGTTGGTTCTTCTTGTAGATACACTTCACAAAAAACTTGAAAGTTGCATATATTGGATACCGAGTTGGGTCCAATATCTTGAGGGTGGAGTTGAAAGCTGGCAAGCACATCCCAGAAAAACTTCAATCTGGGCGGTTTAAAGCCACTGCCTATGTGATCAACAAACACCACTACTTCACCCTGTTTAGGGGTGGGAGGATTTTCCGTCCCAGGAACTCGCCACCGGATCTCATTCTTCTTCGGTAAGGTGCCAATCTTGACCATTTCGTTGAGTTGCTCCTCAGTAACCCGGGAGGGGACCCAGTTGCAGGAATAAAACTGCTTGGCCATTGCAAGTGAAAAGCTGGGAAGAAAATAATGCCGGTTTACGATTCATTAATAGTGATGCATAAGGTACAACAAGGAAAAGGAATCCAAGTATGTGCAAATTGGTAAACCGACGACAGGGTATTTATGAATGATAAGGAATGAACAGAGGTAGAGGTATATACATATTGTTAAACCGGAGTATAAATAAATTGGCGGTTTAAAAGGGGACTAATGGTACCTACCGGATTATCATACTTCAAAAAGTTAAACCGCCTATATTGGTGTAAAGGGTACATATCTAAAAATACCTAAGTGAGGGAAACAGGTTTCATAGGATTGCATTGAAATTTTGGATCTACCGTAAGTCAGGAAAGGGAAAAATATTGAGACTTAAAAGTTTGGTCCCGAAGCAGTTCACAAAAGGTCTAGATCAATTTATGATCTATTTAAGGTTCGGATCAAATGGCTGAGATAAGGAGTTCCATAGCTACTATGCGGAACACATCAAGATCAAGCTCTGCTATCTATGGGTTGACGAAGAACACGAGGAGAGCGACATGAACCCGCATGAACCCTAACGGATCTACAGAGGAAAGAGGAGAGGCTTACAGCAGCGGTTGAGGTAGCGGAGATGCGCCAACGGAGATGCAGAGACAAAGCTCAACGACGGCGGCGACGCTCGGGTGCAGGGGCGTCATAAGGAGGAAGAAGAAGCAAGGAGACGAAGGGGGAAAAGGAAGATGACCCTTGGTTCTATTTATAAGGTAAATGGAGAGGTGATAGGCGCGAGAATCAAGGAACCCGAAAATTGGATGGATAATGGAGTGGTCGCCTCGATTGTCGGAGGCTCATTAACTGGAGGTGAGATGTATAATTCTTATATAACAAGTGATGTCATGGCGATTTTATCATGATCCTGGAGGATGACATCACGGCGGTTTACAAGATCCATGCGAAGGTGCCAGGGCAAGAATTTTTCTAAGCGTTGAAGATTGACATGAACAAGTTCAAATCAATCTGGGGCCTAATGTTGGGGATATTACTACTGGATGTAAACCGGCCAGGAGTAGCCGGGTTAACTCTATGAAGATTAGAAGCCCATGAAGACGTAAGGATGGTGGCGCTTTACGAAGGCCCAAGGCCCAAAGGCGGGTTAAGGCCTATAGATATAAACCGACTTTCTCATGTAACTGGTATTGTAAGATAGGAAGGATAGAGACCGTGCCGGACATGTTTATGATCCGGTCTCGGGACTCTGTAAACCGGCGGGCGTCAAACTGTGTATATAAAGGGACGACCCGACAGTGGTTTAGGGACAACACACAACAACTCGAGAGCCAGGCAAAGCGGATTCGCTCCCTGGTCATCGAAACCCTAGCAATACCAACACAACTAGACATAGGCCTTTACCTTCATCGAAGGGGCCGAACTAGTATAAAACTCTCGTGTCCCTTGTCTGGTTTAACCCCTTCAAGCTAACCCGTAGCGATGGCTCCACTACTAAGTCCTTTCACGAGGACATCTGCCATGACAAAACCACGACAAGAGTAGAGGGGGAGAAACATCATAAGATCCAACTATATTAGCAAAGCTCACGACACATCAAGATCATGCCAAATTAAGAACACGAGAGAGAGAGAGAGAGATCAAACACATAGCTACTGGTACATACCCTCAGCCCCGAGGGTGAACTACTCCCTCCTCATCATGGAGAGCGCCGGGATGATGAAGATGGCCACCGGAGAGGGATTCCCCCTCCGCAGGGTGCCGGAACAGGTCTAGATTGGTTTTCGGTGGCTACAGAAGCTTGTGGCGGCGGAACTCCTTGTCTAGGTTTCTTTCTGGAAGTTTGGGTATATATAAGAGGTGTTGGAGTCAGGAACAAGTCAGGGAGGGTCCTCGAGGCGGCCACGAGGTAGGGGGGCGCGCCCAGGGGGTAGGGCGCGCCCCCTGAGGGAGTCCTGGACTAAGGGGTTCTCGGGCGTCCGGCCTGTTAGCCATGGGCCAGACTGAAGGGTTGTGAAGATACAAAGACCGAAGACTCTACCCGTGTCCGGGTGAGACCCTCCTTGGCATGGAAGGCAAGCTTGGCGACCAAATATGAAGATTTCTTTCACTGTAACCGACTTTATGTAACCCTAGATCCCTCCGGTGTCTATATAAACTGGAGGCACTACAAAAAAATACACTTCCGTGATGATACGTGTTTGTCATAGTAGGTCACGTTTTCTGTCATGCATGTACATCCATGACAAATTTATGACAGAATCAAGATAGTCATACCTGTGCTATCGTAGAAGTGTTCCATGACATTGCGAAAATTATCATCATGGAAGTGTCCACTTCCATGACGATAAATCGCGCGTCACAGAAGTGCTTTCGTCAAGGGTGACCGACACGTGGCATCCACCGTAATAGAACGCCGTTAAGATATCGGGTCGGGTTTTGGATCCGATAACCCATTAACAGCCCCGACCAATGGGAAATTTCCATGTGTAAAATTCTTATTGGCCGGACGAAACACGTGTCAGCTTGTTAGTGGGTCAGATAGGCGCCTATGATATGTCGACATGTGCCACGGACCACCACTGGCCCATTTAGCTTACAAAGCCGGCCCGTTTGACTTGGTCAAAAGTTAACGGGCTGGCCCATGAAAAGCCTATTAACGGTCTCTTTGCAAATAGCCCATTTTACGGCCCGTTAACTCACGGCCCGTTAGGCCCTAAAGGAAATCGGACCAACAACGTCATGTGGGCCGTCGAATATAACACTAGCCCATTTCACTTTCGGCCCATGTATGGCCCACGACGTCTTTCGGCCCATATGAGGTCTTCGTATCTTTCGGCCCTTTACAGGCGCATGGTCACTCTAGCCCATAATGAACAGTAATTTTATTTATACCCGTTAATGGCCCGTGATTTACATGGGCCGTTTCCAGCCCGTGTTAGCTTTCGGCCTCTTGATGGCCCATACGTTCTTGGGCTCCTTTTCGGCCCTCGGTTACTTTTGGCCCGTTACTGGCCTGTTGCCCTGATGGGCCAAATTCGGCCCATGGCAAGAGTCGGCCCGTTACTGGGCTGTTCCCCTAATGGGACAAATTCGACCCATGGCAAGAGTCAGCCCGTTACTGGCCTGTTACCCTAATGGGCCAAATTCGGCCCATGGAAAGAGTCAGCCCATTTCTGGCCTGTTAACCCGTTGCGCCATTTCCAGCCCGTCCTATATTCTGGCCCATTAACAACCCATTATGCCTGTGACAGAATTAAGCCTTTGCTGTCCTACGGCCTGTTAACGACCTGTTACTGTGCTGGGCCGATACCAATTACGCCCGATTACGGCCCATGTAGACCCATTTATCCGACGGCCCGAGGCCCACCGATTAAAGGCCCATTTATCGACGGCCCGTAGGAGACCCATGGATCCTACGGCCCGTATATGGCCCATGGTAGTTGCGGCCACTAGCAAACCAGGGAAAAAGAAGACTAGAAATAAATAAGGCCAAAACTAATGCTAGGCTATTAAGGCGATTGCACAGATTACATCCACTCGGCATCAAAGATCGCCACCAGTGCAAATATAGGGAACACCCTACACTATACAAAAATGGCTTGCTATTTTCTTCAGCCGGTGGCTGCACGTTAAGAATAAATTTTGTATCGCACCAAAACAAATTACAACTATATAACAAAAGGAAGGTTGGCATAAAACTTAACAGTCTAGCAGATAAATGCACCACCAGAAGTTCAGAAGCTCAGTTCATTTGACCTGACTGTTACGTTTTCATGCTGTATTGTCCGATGGAGCACCATAACCCTCGCCTTCATTTCCCCTAGGCTCCTGAACAACATAGCAAATGTCTGATAGTCTGGTTTCAAAACCATGCATATCTTGACGACATTGAGCAATGTTTCTCCTTGTTTCACAAAGGGTCTCTATTAGGGAATGGAATTGTGCCTAGAGCGCAGATACAACATTGCTTTGAGCTTGCATATCTTGATCATGAGGCAGTTTGGACAATATTGCCTTATAAACCAACCCAGTATTACGCATGAACATGCTTTTGGCACTGTTAGTGGACAGGTACTGACCCACTGCAGCAAGAGCTGACATTGCGGCTATAGTTGCCTCGCCACCTTCAGAAGGTGGCGGTTCCACCATTTTTTCCATAGCTCGCTAAAAAGTTGAGGTTTTACATTAGTAGTACCAGAACAGAAGATATTAAGGAGGCAGCAAAACCAAACAAAATAGCTTTGTTCTATATATAGAACTTATTCTGGTGAATCCATGTAAAATAATAGTTGTATTTTATTGCAAAGTACATAATAAAACCAGGTTCCAAACATATGACCATGTACCATCGCTAATGTATTGTCTATTTCTTCACATTGTATTGAGGGCTAAGGATAAAGAGACGAAGTTTATAATATGGTAAGCATAGTATGACATCATTCATATCACAAAACAACTGAGAACAGACAAATAGGCAATTGTAACGTTGTGTGGGCAAGTCCAGCACAGAACTAGATTACAGGTCAAGATCAAAGGAACATCACTCCTCTCTTTTAAACCTTGTAAGGTGCAATGATACGCTAAGACAATTGTGTATAAAATTGAAAAGAGTAATAGACATTGGCTGCAAACCATGCAGTTCAAGGCACAAGTCAGAGTAAGTAGTAGTTAAAAGGCATGAGGATTAAGGACTTACAACAGCGGCTTTGACTGGTGTAGTCATGCCCTTCTTCTTGCTGGTGTGACAGTCCTTGAAGATTTCCACAACATTTGGTTTAGGTACTTTTTGGTCCTTGTGGGCTTTCTTCTGCATTTGGAACAAGTCAATATAGATCTAATAATATGGTACATCGAAAAGAGTGAAACATCAGCTAATTACAAGAGCTTTGCAGTGTGCAATATAGCTATGAGATCCCGTCGTCTGTTGGAATTTCACTTTCATACGGTTGGCCTTGTTCTTTGAACAGTTCACCTACAAGAAGACGGATTTGTGTGGCACATGCATAAATAGGACTTCAACATGTGATCTGATGACATATATATATAATGTACCTGATACTTCAGATCGGACCAGTGTTTAACGAGGCCTCTCCAGTCTTCATCAGATATATTTTCCACTGGAGATGTTTGGGAAAGTTCACTGTTAGCCTTGCCTTCAAAGTGAGTTTCCTCAAGTTATACTGATACTGTCGCAGAGCAGACTTGAAAACATGGGTGCAACCTTGTCTGGTTGCATCATCTTGGCTATCCAACTTGAACCTCACCTGTTGAAAATTATGGGAGTCTCATTATCAGCAACCAAGAAAGTATTGGACAGAGCAAGACGATATTACTAGTTTCCATACATAACCATACTTACGGATAAATGGTCGAGGAAGGTGTTGAACTGGGTTTCGTCTTTGTCATTCCTGTACTGAATCCATGTTGGGAGGATACGTACATGACACCTAACAGCAACCGCTGCCTCTGATACTAACTTGGCTGACTCTGTAGCATCACGTGGCCTTTTTAAACCTGCCTCAAAACGGATCTCCATTCTTCCTCCTCTAGATTTAGTTAACCTATCGAGCATTATCCCTGATGTTTGTTTCCTCTTGCGCCTAGGTGCTAGTCCAACAACAAACATAGGAAGTGTTAGTGTACATCAAACTGTGAGACTACATATAAAGAAGCATGCAACTGTAACTTGACTCCAGCAACTACCTTCTTGCTGTTGAAGCTCACAAGGTTCATCTGATATTGCCAACTCATCTTGTGTCAAGAGTGCTTGGGAAGTAGTGTCAGGTGGCAAGGGAGCTTGGGAACGTGCTGCTAGCTCAGTTGACGCACGAGTAAGTCATGCAGCTGGTAGTTTTGTGGTAGGTGTTGCAAGAACTAGGGCTGTCTCTGCTTGTTTGGTGGCAACTATTTGTTTCTGTTTCGCTTTTTTGCAACTCATGTAGCATGGGATGCCGTGTTTGTAGAATTTTCCGCTGGACTTTGACCTTCCATTGCACCATCAGTACCAGCAGAATCTGCAGGGTTTATCCGCTTCTCATTCCCTGCCATTCTGTGTTTCTTCCTCTTTCTCTGTGCCATGTTAAGTCAAGCCGACAAGAAAAACGAATAACAGTTTAGTTCTTTAGACAAATTGATGCGTGATGCAGACGAACTGAACTTCGATGTTAGACAACCACATGATAGGAGGATGTAATATGTATGAAAAACAGGACGGAAGAGATAACCAGAACTATGATGTGTAAACTAAGAAGAAGACATTTCACCAAATTAGAAGCAATGCAATGGAAGGTAGACACCATATGAAAGATGCTACAAATATCGCTCTGCCAAGTTAACAATGTCTCATCATAAATGGCGTTTAAACAAATGTGAAGCAATACAAGAAATAAATCATGTGCAAGATGCAAACAACATCACACTACCATGTTAGAGGTCTCTCGTCATTAGTGCAATTGCATATTCACAGCATTGCATATTCACAGCTTATGATGCGTAAACTACGGAGAAGGCATTTCAACAAATTAGAAGCAATGAAAGCTAGACACCATATGAAAGATGCAACGAATATCACTCTACCAAGTTAAAACTATCTCGTCATAAGTGCCATTTAAACAAATTAGTAGTACAAGCTAGAAAAGAATGTGAGATGTAACCTATATCACACTCCAAAGTCAAAAGTGTCTTATGATAAGTGATTGTTGCAGGTTACACAACAGTGGTAATTTGATGTAAGAACATGGTGTGATAGACAGATATTGTATGTTCTAGAAACAGGAACACATGTCTTATTCAAGTATAATGTGTAAAGTAAGCAGATGGAATTCAACAAAATTAGAAGAAATACAAGCTAGACATCACACATAACATGCAACCACGTATAACAGTGCCAAGTTAGAGGGAGCACCGGTGATGCTGCACTAGGGGAGACGTGCTCATCATAAACACAGCTTTGTTGAGTGTCTATGCATGTGTTGTCTTGGAAATCATCTTGGAGGTGTGGAGGAGTAGAAACTGTAGAGGCCCTCCGTTCGGAAGGAGCACCTTTATCCCCTGCCTTGCTAACTTCCTTCCGCTTTATTGATTTTGAATTGTCAAGTAAAACCGACAAGAAAAAAAATAAAATTCTCTCTTCGGAACTCATTCATGCATGATACTGACAATCACTACTTTGATGTAAGGCAAACACATGATACCAGGATGGAATATGTATGAAAAACAGGACGGCATGGCATGTTCACAACTGTTTGTGTAAACTAAGCAGAAACCATTCCAGCAAATAAGAAGCAATGCAAGCTAGACACCACATGAAAGATGCAACCAATATGACTCTGCCAAGTTAAAAGCGTCCCATCATAAATGGAATTTCAACAAATTAGAAGTAGCGCATGCTATAAATCATATGAAAGATGCAACTAATATCGCACTACATATACTAAAGATGTCTCGTCATGTTGATTGATGCGAGATACAAAAAAACAATAGTTTTATGTAAGGACATGATTAATAGACAGATGTACTATGTACTAAATACAGGAAGACATGTCACATTAACAGGTATAATGTATAAGCTAAGCAGACTAGCACATGCAGTTTAACCAGATTGGAAGAATTACAATCTAGACACCATATGCAACATGCAACCACATATCACGCTGCCAAGTTAGAGCAAGCACCTGCGATGCTAGTGTAGGGGAAATGCTGTAATCAACTACAGAGCTACGTTCACTAGCTTCATCTAGCATTTCTGTTTCTTGAGAATCATGTCGGGAGGCTGACGTTGCATTCTTTAAATGAGGAGTAGTCCCTTGCCTGCCTGCCTCGTCATAAGTGATTGATGAGGGATACACAAGAACATTAGTTTGATGTAAGAACATGGTTAATACACAGATGTACTAGTATGTACCAAAAACAGAAAGGCATGTCATATTCAAAGGTATAATGTGTAAGCTAAGCAGATGCAATTTAACCAAATTGGAAGCAATACAAGCTAGACATCCGGCTGGAGTGGTGAGCATGATCATCTAGGACCTGAGAGCCTGGTGGGAGGCGGGCTGCTTCGCCACCATCGCAGCTTTTTAGTTGGCTTACATGTGATGCCTATCTTTGCTAGGCTTGTCACTGGCTCGGCCAGTGCCCTGACTAGCTATTTGTTTTCTGGTGCTCACAAGATGGTGGTTCATGTAAAAAAATCTTTCCTTATCTTACCGACTTCGGCCTTTCGAATACAAGCTAGACACCATATGCAACGTGCAACCACATATGACACCGTGAAGTTAAAGCAAGCACCTGGGTTAGTGGTTCACGGCGAGCGAGATCATCAACTCCAGAGCTACGTTCCTTGTCTCCATTTGCTGGCACTACACCCTTTAAAGCCTTGAAACGTTTTTGGCCTAGCCACATACCACGCTGGAGCGACTTCTCTCTATTCTTTTCTGCTTCTGTCAAGGCAGGGTCTGAAATACCCTTGCATAAAAACACAATAGTGAGAGTAAGGGTGAAGTGTGTGCAGAACTAGTGCACTGTAAAAGTAGCAGATAGCAGGTGGCTGAAAAATAAATGACAGGAGACATATGATAGCTCTACAACATTGCATGGCAAACAAAATTAGATTCTACTCTGTATGATTTTGTAATATATGAGCACAGGAAATGCAGGTACTCCTCCAGCACACCACCACATGTGGTCATATCTAAGATAAGTCGACTAAAAATAAATAGGTCAGTCGATTTTTTTAATGAACCGTCCGATCTATAAGGAACGGGCAGATGGCCTTCGTCTACCTCCCGCCAGTCACTGTTGACGATCTTTCTCGAACCGCCAGCGACCACCGGCCCAGACCCCTGCCTTCGCCGCCCCGCCCTCCCATCGACCTCACACCACCGCTGTGCTTAGCAGCACCCCCAGGCCATCCCTTTAATCCCGGCCGACCTCCAGATCGGGCACCAGTAGCTCTAGGCCGCACACGCCCTTAAGATAAACACCAAGGCGCTGCTTCCCCAGCGTAATAGGCGTACTAGCGCCTGTTACGCAGGGGAATGCTTCCGTTAATTGGAAATCAATTGGCCAGAAATTGAAATTCAGGGGGGTGACGGACCTCTAGCTAAGGTGAAATAGTATATGAGGAGAAACCTTGTGCATCGCGAGTTACTAGGAACATCTAGTATCAAGAAGAAGCGGTCAACTAGTGTCTTCTGTGGGATGAATACCGTGCAAGGAGAGACGTAAGATTTGCACGAATAAGGGAAGAGGAGTACCTTTTTCGGTTGTCGGTGTGGTCACCTCCACATGTCGCGGCGATCTTCTTCTTTTTACCGGGGAAACCGATGTTCTGGAGGGTGCAGGCTTGGACGAACCCATGGCCAAATTGTTGACTGTGTTGCCGTGGCCGTATGTCGGTGGAGGGGAAGCAGATCCGAGGCGGCGAAGGACGGCGTAGCAGGAACAACTCTGGTGCGGTGGAGGGTGGTGAAGTTGGAGCGGCAGCGGTGAGGCGCAGGACGACGTGGTTGAACTGGCTCGGGTACGGACAGCTCGGCCTCGACTTCAACTACTAGCCGTGGAGGGCGTTGCGGTTGAGGTTGCGGTGGACGACGACGTCGGGGTATCGGCTCCAGTGTGATGGAGGAGGGCGACGGTTGATGGGTAGGATGGGGTGGCGAACGGAGGACGTCGGGGTTTCGCGGCTAGTGGAGAGGTAGTTTTGGCACCCACGGAGTACGAATGGGGAATAGGACAGGGTGGGCGGGGGGAGGGGGAACCATGTTTCGGTCTGGGACATGCTTGTTTTTGGCTTTTTTGAACAGAAGATGGGACGCGCTTGTTTGAAATTTGGGGAAAGTACAAACTTTGCCCCCCTCTTAAATTTCGGACCTACTGCGGGCTGGGGGTAGGATGGTAATCCCATGTGTCCCAAATAGTGTGCGGGAGCGATTTTGGCCGCGTGCGTGTGTGCTTAGGAAGCCATTGTGTATGAATGTTTTTCGGATGCGGTTGCGTGGCATCTAGATGAAGCTACAAACCTACCCCGGTTTAGACCTTTGGACGTCGAGCCAGTAGGTTTCACGGGTCAGAGTTATTAGAAAAGTAATTTCCTTCTACTACCAAACATTGGTCTCACGCGGTTTCGGGTGAGTAGAGGCTCTTTTGGTGCTTCGTTCGAAATTTTGAAACACAAGCATTCACGTTTAGAGTACTCTTGAACTATGAGGATTGACCTAAATAGACAACGTTATATTTGACCTTATATGTTTGAAAACCTCATTAAATTATCCGCTTCTTTTTGAAATTTTGACACTTGAAAATCCTATAACTACGAATATTTTGGAATGGAGGAGCTAAATTTGAATCTATTTTGTACAGGACTACATATGCTATTATGTATAAAATCATAGCAAAGATTGGTGCCCCCATAATTTAGGTATGGTTTACAAATGCCATGATATCAAATTCAAATAATTGAATGGACTTCATGTTGAATTCGATTTTTTAAACCACCTTAAGTTGAATTCAAATGTATGCTAGTTCATAGGTAGCTATTTATAATGTCCATTGTGTAACTTTCGTATGTATAATGTGCTTTACACACACAACATGAACTATACTCACATTTATATTCGATTGCTAAAGCGATGCATTGTCTGGAGTTCAAAATACTAACTATGTGGATCAATTGTGTCAAATAATAACATAGACATGCTCAAATTCAATAGAATCTAGATGTCTGATGGATCAATGACCGCTCCTTACGCGAATTGCAAATATCATGATCCCATCCGAATATTTGGATACAATTTATATCTTTAATCAATGTGTAGAGCAGTCTTTTACGTGTTGTTCCACTCTCCATCGGTGGTCTCTCACACATGCTCACACACTCTCTCCCGAGGTCTCGCACACATGCTCTAGATATAACCCTCCCTCCCTCTCGTAACCATTTACAACTATTTTCACTAACCTTTATCACAAGCACTCTTCCTCTCGCAAACATACACACGCACAATCCTCATCGACCCTTTCTATATACATGGACCTGCCTACGTGTCTCATGTACGCACATTATCTTTACGCCTGTCTCTCACGCATTGCCTCACACCTCTCTTCCTAATCGACGAGTATGATTCTAGCAGAGCATTATGTAGGATGCCCCTTAAAGTTAGGTTGGATGAATAGTAATATCAGAGATAAAGGGGTTACCTTAGTCCGAGAACCAAGGGTTACAGATCCTAGCCGGCTTTGTCAGTGGACACAGAGTCCTTCACAATTCTGATATCTTTGTCTTGTACGACTAGTCATCCATGAGTCTTCCTAAATGCGTCACGGGCCGACCAATGTGGCGCAGGACGGAACCGAACGAAGGGCCTCACCTCGACCCACTGGACCTCACGCGGTGACACACCCTCTGCCCCCACGTCTCATTATCTTCTCACACCCACACATACCAACACAAACACCACACACACAGAAAATTTCTCCTGGTGCCTCTATTCCCTCCCCCTTTCATATACACACTCAAGGGAATGGAATCTCTTGCCGTGACGTCATATTCATATCTCTCTCTCTAGACCACTCTCATTTCTCGTGCTATCTCTCCCACGCCCCCCCCCCCCGTCGGCCCCTCTATCCATGCCTCTCTCGAATACGTAATACACACACATACCTCTCTAGGCCCCGCCAAATGCATCAACTACACATTCACACATGTTACATCACGTACCCCGTTGATCTAAAAAGCCCTCTCTTCACGTTTATTTCGCATACAACATTACTTTTGAATAAAGTGTGGCCAAAAAATTATTTTAGAGTTTCTACATATATACAACATTACAAAGTTATATGGAGGAGTACAAACGCTAATGTGCATTGCATGGTGCCCACAATGATATTTATTCCGCACTGTGAATTTGTATATTTTTATACTATATACAAAGTTAGTCATAATAAAGAGAAACTAAGAGCATCTCTCTCTCTCCATCACATACCCCCCTATACGCCCTTTCACGTATGCACACAAAACTATCTCCAGGTCCTCTAAAAGTAAGCCCCCAGAAAATTCACGCATGTTTCATCTTTCTCTCGCGATATATGCAATGACGATCATTGTATTTGAAGCGAAAGCACGATATGTACATTGGACTTCAGAATCCACTCATTACGGTCACCATTTACGTTTAGTGGTTATTATACAGTCACAGGCTCACCGTACAACTCTGTATTTGCTCATGACATGACTAGTTGACTAGTTAAACGCTCTAGTGGCACCTCTAGTGTTGCATCACATTATCTCACTACCATCGTGCCCACCTGTCAACTTGTATCTACTCTACATCTACACTCTTATAAAATACATAAAATACACTCTTATAAAAAAAAGAGTTGGTGATGATGGTGTGCCTGCCATCCTGCAATATAGGCCGTCTGATTTATATCTGACGGATAGGAAAGGAACTATGGCAATTTTGCAAAAAGGTACCCACACACCTCTCCACATTTGCAAATAAGGCCTTCCCTCGTTCATCCTTTTCTCTCACAAGATAAACAAGTCATACAAATGCATCTTGATGTTACGTGCAACGCACGGGCATCTTGCTAGTAAGAAAGAAAACAAACGACAAAAAAATATTTGGACGGTGGTTCGAAGTCATGACCGCGGGCACAGCGGACAAGGTGGCCTTGCATTGGTATGCTGAGCCGTCTGTTTTAACACACAGGAGCTGGTGTGGTGATTATACACAGACGCACGCATGCACACGAACTGCATCCACTCAACACATGCACCCACGCACGCACGCAACGCTCACACGTACACATGCAGCCCCGCATGCACGCAACACTCACACACACGCACGCACGCATGCATGCACACACCAGTACACCACACGACCAACACACACTCTCATGCTCAAGTGCTCAACCTACACGTGCATGCGCACACATCAGGCCCTGACAGACACATACACAACCAGGTGATTCCCGCGCACGGGTTGGAGCCTTGTCGCGCCTGTGTAAATTTGTGTTTATCTAACCTTTTGCCTATGCGAACTGACAGGTGGGACCCACAAGGAACGTGGTCAATTTAACTAGTCAACATGGCGCCACGCAGACTATTTGGTCGGTCAACAGAGTGCAATCCGATGCTGAACTGTGAGCAAGTGACCGTATAATCACCGCAAAACGTATATAGTGACCGTAATCAGCTTATTCTGAAGTTCGGTGACCGTATTACACTTTTCTCTCTGTAGGCTCTCCAGAACTACATCTCTACACATTCTCGCATATTACATCTAACAACTATGCAATACAACACTACTACTACACTCTAACACAATAAATCATATGTGTTTTTAGTTTTACTAGATATCATATTGTTACTTATAATTATTCAGTTTGCATACATTAAAATTTCCTTTGAAATGTATGGCCAGTATCATCTACCGCGCGGGAAAAATCCCGCCCTTTCCTGTTTAATTGGGTTTGTATCGATGGATCGTGCGAAACAGCAAAACTATAGTACTATACAGTACAAGTGACAGTTCACTGGGCCGTCGTGTCATCTACTCCATCGTAAGAGTGGAGCGCTTGCTTTCATAAATCTTCTAGTCCCTTTCGCCGACATGTGGGACATCAAGCTACCGGGTCCACGTGCCATACCGGAATATAGTGCAGAGCAGCCGGGGTGAAGCACCCCAGTCATGGTGTCGGCGTAGTAATGAGCAATGAGGCGTCAAATCACAAAGCTGCACCTTTCCCGCAGTTAAGTTGGAGGGACAAAGCAACCATCATTTCACTCATTGCTGAATCCGCTTCTCCCTCATCTTCTTAACCTTAACCATGTGTTGCTTCTGCCGTTGTTCTGCCTCATGTGGGATGCGGATCGGCTTGGTAAAGCACTGACACGTGGGACCGCATGTTCGCAAACCGTGAGGACAACATCCTCCGAAAATAAGAATCCTAATCCTAGACTTACAAGGGGCTACGTAGCTGCTACGTATACTTTCCATCTAATCTATATATGCCCCCCTAATTTTCAGGTGGGGTGGGCCTAATCCTCTCCTTTAATCCAATCAAATAGTCCCACATCACATCAATTCGTAACTTTACGTAAACCATTACGTGGATGTAGCATTGCTCAAATAAGAAACACCCCCCGCCATTCGCGCGGCAAAATCACCTCCTTTTTACTAATCTTGATTCTATAGTTTTTTAGATCAGTATAATTGAGATTTGTATAGATAGCACATAGGAGCAAAACCAAGTGGTACGGTTAAGGGCATCCACAATGTGTAGCCAAATGTGAAATAGCTTTTGGCATCGTGGGAACCATTGTGGACGGTGTTGCCCGAGCCAAAAAGATGGAACCAAAGCTCCCTGATTGATTAATTGAAGGAATAGAAAAATGCAACGTATCTCCTCTTTCTCCCATGCTTGGACGCATGTAGTACAGTATAGAGCACAGAGTCTACTCCCCTGTCCCTTCTATCACAAATCACAAAGCAGTGAGGCGTCAAATCACAAAAGCACGGACGAAGCAACCATCATTTCACTTTTCACTCTTCGCTGACTCCGCTTCTCCATCATCTTCTTTGAGAAACCATCTCACCGCACTAGTACTCCTAGTAGTACTCCCTCCGGTCCTTTTTTGTCCGCGTCTGAGAATTTTTTTCCCCGCAATGCTCTGTGCATTGGCATTTTTTCGCTGCTCTTTCCAACCGGGCCCTCCATCCCTTTCCACCGCATGCGTGCCTGCAGTAATCCCATCTCTCTTTCCCATGTGCTTCGCATCTTCCCAAGGCAGAGAGAGCTGCTTGCATGTAGAAACAGGAGAGAGAGCGAGAAGCACATGCGTGCAGAGAGATGGACAGGGGAGAGGGAGAGACGACATGCATGCATGCGGAAGTGAGAAGGTTGGTTTGCATGGCGCTGCATTAATCAAGCTATGAGGAGTGAGATTGTTAGCTCTTTGGTATTTGGAGAAAAAATACGCATTAATTGACACATGAAACGAGGATTTGTATCGATTAAATCTCGCGAAGGAAAACCCCGCCTTTCTTTTTTAACACTAGTACTCCTAGTACGTACGTACTTATCCTGTTTGGGTCTAGGCCTTGCATTGCCAAACTTCGCCACACATTTTTGACAAGTTTTCAAAATGAGAAGGAGGTACACTTGTGCATGGCTGTCGCGGTCGCACCGCACCCTCACACCGTCGCTCCTGCATGCCGCGGTCGCACCGCACCCTCACACAGTCGCTCCTGCATGCCGCAAACCCAACCAAGGGAGCGCACCCTCACTGACACGTGTTGTCACATGTGAACAAACCAAACTCAGCCATCCTATCGCTGACACATAATTTTCGTTCATAGAGTATGTTTATCCAACTGCGTGTTGGGGAGTATCCGTACGGCCCGTGCGGTGGTCTGTTGGGGAAGAAGAAGAGGTGAGGAAGGAGGAAAGAAGGGTTAGGAGACGTAGGATATTCATCCAACCGACTGAAATGGTAGACTGACCCAAGTCAGGCGACTTGCATAACAAATATATGTTTTTACACAACAAAAGATCCATAAAAACAACAACATAAAGAAAAACTATCACTGCTCGCGGAAAGAGACGGCCTCGTTGTCTTTGGCTGCCGGCGCGAACCAGTCATCGCTGCCGACGTGTGTCTCTGCACTGTGGTTGTCCTTGGCCTCCAGATACTCGTTCAAGCGGAGCGTGCGGGCGCTCTGCACGAACGAGAGCACAGCCCGGTTCAAGTCGAGGATGTCCGGTTCCGCCTACAGGAGGGCCTCGATGGCAGCGGCATCCGCGCGCACTGCGTCGAGTCGAGCCTCCGCCGCCCGGTTCAAGTCCAGGACGTCCGATTCCTCCTGCAGGAGGGCGTCGATGAGAGTGGCATCCGCGCGCTCTGCGTCGAGTCGAGCCTCTGCTGCCCGGTTCAAGTCCAGGACATCCGGTTCCGCCTGCAGGAGGGCCTCGATGGTAGCGGCATCTGCGCGCTCCGCCTCAAGTTGAGCCTCCGCCGCCCGGTTCGCATCCACGACATCCAGTTCTGCCTGCAGGAGAGCCTCAATGGCAGCGGCGTCTGCGCGCTCCGCGTCGAGTTGAGCCTCTGCCTCCCGGTCCTCCTTTAGTATCGCCATGTTGAACCGCTGGTCCGCCTGCACCATGGGGGACTCGGACGCCGGCACGAAGTCGACGTCCATCGTCTCATACCCATCGGGGGCCTTCTGCGCCGCGACCTCCGCCATGAACATTGGATCGGCTTCCTCCTCCTCGTAGCTTGGCTCCAGAGAACTCGGGGATTGGCCCGCCGCAAAGTGAGCTTGGGAACGGAGGTCTGTGGCGCCGACCGCCACCGCGATTTCTGCGCGGCGCTCCGGCGTCAGCATCTTGTAGTAAGTGATCTTGCGGCGCACCATGGCTTTTCGGAGAACTATGGGACGCTTGGTGCGGGCTAGGGGATCGAAAGGTGGGGGAATGGGCTGGAGATTTGGTGTGGTTTTAGGGCAGTGGCTGGCGTAGGCCGAGCAGCGAAGGTTCTGGTGTGAATAGTGGTTCCGGTGACGACCGGTCAATCGGTTTTGATTGTACATCGCTCTTGTCGCGTTCGCGTTGCAGCCCGGCATGCTGGACCCTCCACGTTGCTCACCGAATGGAACACGCTTCGTCTTGCGTTTTTGCTCGCTTGTGGGACCGCAGTTGAGAGCAAACCGACGTCCCTCCCCCGCCCCCGCCCGCGTCATTTATTATACCACCACTCCCTCTGTTTTACGTGGAGTAAATAAAAATAGAGGGAGTATACTATGGATGAGGATCCCCTGACGTGGCCGAACCCATTGAGTAACTGACATGCGGGGCCTAGCAAGCATGGGGTCCGCCAGTAAGTGACCGAAATGGGAGGGTAAGGCAGGGATACCTACGTCAGAGGATCCACTTCCACTATACTACTTTGACCAAATGTTAGAGTAATAATATATGACATGCAACTTACACAAATGTTAGAGTAATAATATATGACATGCAACTTACACAAAGCATACAGGGTCTAATGCGTTTTTCGAGGCTAACTTTGACCAAATGTTAGAGTAATAATATATGACATGCATCTTACACAAAGCATATGGTCAAATTCGTATGTGAAAGGAGTTTCCAATGATATAATTTTCACATTATACATCTCATGTACTACTAATCTTGTCAATAGTCAAATTGGAAACCATCTCGAGTACAAATCTAGGAGTACGTACGAATCTAACAATATTGATTGGGCGTTGTTGAATGTTGATACCTTTTTGAACAAAGTAGAGATACTTTGACTACACATAAAACTTATATGTAAACTAGAAATGATAGAAGGGAGTATATTGTATGTTCAAAAATGAAACGAACATTGAATACTCTTTATATATGATTTGCGGATGTTATGATCACCGGTTCAAAATTTTGAATCCGCCTTAGGTATCACGTGCCCCCACTCGTTCCCTCTCGATTTCATCTTGGGGTATGGAGATCTGTTGGAAGAGGACTAGGTGGGTACATGTGAATGATACTCCGCGGAATGTTCAAATGAGGCATGCGGGAGGATGGACTCGACTGGAGGGTGACATGATCGATGGAGAAGAGGGTTGGAGAGGAATGAGAAATAAGCAAACGCCACATGATTATACTTGAACGGCTCAAATAAACAATAAGTTGTCTCGCTTGGCCTACATAGTGAAAGGCCTAATGCGCAACGCGGAGCACTGACGCTCGAATATGGCCGGGAAAACAGGGAAACCGACATGTGGGGCAGACTAGTCCAATGGAGGAGCTGGCCCACGACCTCCTCGCCACCGACAACCGTTCATGTGGGTCGTTGGGGCCAACAACGGGGCGCAGCTCCAGCACCGCCTCTGGACACGGCGACCACGGTGAGCGACACGCTCATATCGTAGCTAGACACGGTCGGTTTCAGTGTGCCGAGGGTGGCGTTAGTGCTATGGCACGACCAACGGTATGTTTGGTTTGTGCCCAAGGTTGCCCCATCAAAGCATCGGGTAGCCAAAATTTTGGTTGAGGTATTGGTTGCCCATGATTTGGCCGACATTGGCAAGAAAAATGAACTAGAGTTGGCTAGAGTTCATTGGCATACCAAAGAAATGGAAACCATCCAAACAAAGACCAATCTTTGGGTCATGACCAAAATTTTGGTTGAGGTATTGGTTGCCCATGATTTGGCCGACATTGGCAAGAATGAACTAGAGTTGGCTAGAGTTCATTGGCATGCCAAAAAAATGGCAACCATCCAAACAAAGACCAATCTTTGGGTCATGACCAAATTTTGGTAAGGTGCACTTTGGCCACAATCCAAACACACTCCAACACCCGGCTCGTCGAGGATGCACGGGGCGCCATGACGCGTCCGCGGAGTGGTGTAGTGCAGCCAAGTGCATCCTCTGGACCTGAGACCATGTCGGGTCGTCTTGCTTTTTCAATGACATGCGGGGATCGCATGTGAGCAAAGGGCATCTCCAACATTCCCACGACCGCAGCTGACTACCCTGGCACACCAAAACCCTCGTCCCTCACGCCGTCGCGCGGTGCGTTCCCAGCCGGCGCCAGCTGCCCGCATTCATGACGTCCGTTCGTATGTCGTCGTTAAGAGGCTCGGTGCCCGAGGAACCAACTCCGTCGACTTAATGACGCACCCGGACGCTTGGCCTCACCGGAATGCGCTAGTTAAAGCGGCAACGCCCAGCTAACCTCTACACCATAGCGCATCGTCCTCCTACCTGGCACTACATCCGCCATGACCGCAAGTGCGAACGCTCTGCAGGAGATTTTGTCTTCGGGGATGAAGCTCGAGGTCACCGCCCTCGCTCAAGTCGCCTCTCGCGATGCAATAGCAGCGTAGCCAGACGCGGACGCGACCGCACAAGCGGTGGCCACGCTGGCGGCCGATGACGGGAGCACCGTCAGCCACGCGTCCTACTTGCCACCGTCCAACGTCCGGCACCGCCGAGGTCGCGGACTCCTCCGAGGATGAGTAGGGCATGGGAAGCGGCAGGGCATGGTGTGCCAACAGGCCGGTCCGTATCCCGTGTTCTACTCTTCCTCGCCGGAGACCGCACCTTCACTTCATGGGTCTTGAACCCAGCCCCCGTACATAGAGATCGCAGATGGAGGACGTCGGTCGCCGCCGTAGAATAGGTTTAGGGTCAGGTTTCTTTTATTTTTCTGTCCTATAAAAGTTCGAAATGTAATGAAAATCTGCCGTGTTTGCATTAATCTCAGCCGGTGTATATGAACTTTCACAATAATATACATATTGTAGGAGTACTAGCAAGATGCCCGTGCGTTGCATGGAAGATAAAGATCTTGTGGGAGAAAAGGATGAACAAGGGAAAGCCTTATCTGCAAATGTGGAGAGGAGTGCGGGTAAATTGTCATAGTTTCCTTCCTATATTGCAGGATGACAGGCGCACCATCATCACCAACTCTGCTTTTTATTGAACCGAGACAAATCTAACGTGCGAAGTAAAATAAACACATAGGGTCTATACATACACAAATTATTTTAGGCACTCCAATAGTACGTCCACTACACATTCACGCATTTCACATCTTTCTACATCTACAGGAACCTACGAAAGGGTTAACATAAAGTGCCTCTCTCTCTCCTCCCCTGATTTTCATGGTGGTGGCCCCCTCCCTCCCTCCAATCTACAATCAACAGCTCACATGTTTCACATTACATTAATTACGTAACTGGTATTACGTAGGTGTAGCATTACTCGTCCTAAAAAACCCAACTAAGCCAACCTCCCAGCATATCGCGCGACCCGGTCACGTCGTTTTAGTCAGGATTACAGGATTACTAGTAGTAGTATCGATGGATCGCACGAAGCAACAAATTTTTTTGAGGGGGCGAAGCACCTAGTTTAAAAGGAAAAAAGGCGGTACACTCACATCACTCCTGTCGCGGTCGCATTGCACCCCACACACGTTCGGTCCTGCACACGGCTCATGCAAACGGAACGCGCTTCGGCTTGCCTCTTCACTGACACGTGGGACTGCACTTGGAGAAACCAACCATGCGCCAAACTCCCCCCGCCCACCGCGCGAAAATC